>NW_027361932.1:12265000-12820000 GCF_039654945.1 Dendrobates tinctorius
TTATTTACCGGTAATGTGTTTTTTTTGTAACCCATGACGGCATCACAAGAGAGGGGATCCGCCATTCAAGGACAGGAAACCTTCAAGATAAAAAGGGCGGCTCCTCTCTCTGCATAAGTTGGTGTACAGGGCATGACAGGAAACTTTCAGGTTACTGCACACACATAAATCGTATACCAATATCCTTATTGATCCTTAACCACAAACACCAAAAGGGGTGTATGAACAAAACCACGATCCACCGATCAAAAGAGTGATTAAACAGTGAGGGAATATAAGGGTGCCATCATGGGTTGTGAAAAAACACATTACCGCTAATATCCATGTTTTTCAGTCACACGTAATGGCACCACGAGAAAATTTCAGAGACTTAATATCTTAGGGACTGGCCACAGCTTATAGAACCCTTCTCCTGAATGTGAGGTCAGAGGAAGCAGAAAGATTCAGTCTACATTGTCTATAGACAACTGATGGAGAGGACCATGTGGCCACCTTACAAATATGGTCGATGGAGACATCCGAGATGCTGCCACGGCTCTTGTAGAATGGAGCTTCAGGAATGGCCCTGCCTGGACTGACATAAGCTAACTTGATAGCCTCCCTGACCCATCTTGCTAAGGTTCGTTTAGATACCTTAAGGCCTTTCCTACACCCCTGGAAGGATACAAGCAGGGCCCTCAGTAAGCACCTTCTAACTAGAGATGAGCGAATTTGTTCGGATTTTGGCCCCGAATACGATTTTGACATAGTCGGGCCATATCCGAACACTATCCGAGCCAAATGTATGTTTTATGTTCGGTTCTGAACATATTCGGTAATTTCTACTCCTATTGACTAATGACGTTCGGCTGTGGTCGACGAATATTGCAAAAACATTATTCGATTCCAATCATATTCGGAAGCAAATCCGAACAAATTCGCTCATCTCTACTTCTAACATCTAGGGTGTGCAATTTCTCCTCCTTTTGGTTGCTGGGGTTGGAACAAAAAGATGGTAATATTTCCTGTGCCCTGTGAAATTTTGTAACCACCTTAGGGAGATATGCCTGATCTAATCTTAAAGCCACCCTATCATCCAGGACCTGAGTGTAAGGGGGGGGGGTGTCTGCTGATTCAGCCTGTAGGTCGCTCATCCTGCGGGCTGATGCAAGTGACACGAGCAGGGAAGGTTTTAGTGAGATTATTTTTTCCGAGGCTGAATGGTAAGGTTCTAAGGGGCTCTCGGTCAACAATTTCATCAGCTGACATGTGACCCTAAACAGCTGTAGCTGTTAGCATGTTAAAGGCCATTGTCAATCTCTGACAGCAGCATTTAACATGATCGCACTAGAAGCGCGTCACAAACCACGCCCATCGGTGACTACGTCACATGACCGCGGGACACTGATGGGTTGGCATAACTCAGGGTCTGTTTGAGACCCCCTGTGGCTGTCTTCGCCAAACTGCTATGACTGCCACTCCATGGCCAGCGTCCATAGAAGATGATCATTTTAGCTGCAGCCCAGGCGACTGGATAATCGTAGCTTTTAGTCTCCCATGAAGACTATAAAAGTTAAAAAAAAAAAAAAAAAAAAAAAAAAAAAAAAGTTTAAAAATATTAAAATAAAAAGTTTAAATTTCCCCTCCCATTCAAAATAAAAAAAAAACTTAAATAAAATACACATTTGGTAGCGAAGCATTCATAATTGCGCAAAATATTAAAGAAAAATCTGATCAGTAAACTGCATAAGAGAAAAAATAAAAATCAAAGAGCCAGAATTACGTTTTTTTTTTTTGGTCGCCACAGCATTGCATTAAAATGCAATAACAGGTGAGCAAAAGATAATATCTACACCCAAATGCCATCAATAAAAACGTAAGCTTTCATGCAAAAAATACGCCCTCACCTAGCCCCAGATCCCAAAAAATGAAGATGCGAGGGGTCTCGGGAAAATGGCATTTTTTTTTTTTAACACAACTTTAAATAAATAACCTATACGTTTGGTATCTATGAACTTGTTTTTTTATTTCCAATTTCACCGCTTTGATTTTTTTCCCCATCCATTTGCAAGTACACTATAATGGTAAAACCAATGGTGTTGTTCAAAAGTAAAACTTGTCCCGAAAAAAATAAGTCCTCACATGGCCATATTGACGAAATTTTTTAAAAAAAAGTTATGGCTCTGCAAAGAAGGGGACCGAAACGCAAAAACCCAAAAGGTGGTAAAGGGGTTAAAAACAGGACTTGCGCACTTGACTCTGGACATATAGTATGTTTCCACCCTCGACCTCTCCACTATTAAAAAGGGACAAATCAGCACAGAATGACTGTGCAAACCAAATACAGACTCTCAGTGTAGCCTTGCAGTGGCCAATCATTTAATGAAGCACTTCCATCAAAGTTTTTATCCTCTTAATATATTGCATTTATATAGCACTGTGTACTTACAATTGCTCATTTTGCATTTTTATCCAGTTAATTCTTCTGTTCTCTCTGCTATGTAGATAAAGGAAGTCTCGTCTTCCTGCATTTATCATTCCCCTCTTCAACTCCTGACCCAGTTGCTCCCCCATTCTTCATCCAGACTTTTGCAGTGACTCATGACTGGTGCAGAGAAAATTGACCTCCTGTTTCTATTGAGTTTAGAAGGATTCAGTTTAGTTTTTATTCACATGATGTAATCGACCTAGTTGAAAGTTTTGGGGTCCATTTTCTGTTTCCAATGTGAAAACACAAAAGTTTAGGGCTAAAAAAAACAAACAACATTTCGTGGGAAAATGATTTTTTATTTTCACACCTCAAAGCTAGAGACTTCTGTGAAGCACTTAGGAGTTTCAAGGTGCTCAATACACATCTAGATAAAAAAGTTTCTTGAGCGGTCTAGTTTTCAAAATGGTGTCATTGTGGGAGGGGGGCTTCCACTGTTTAGGCACATCAGGGGCTCTGAAAATGGGACATGGCATCCTCTAATTATTCCAGCTAATTTTGCATTCAAAAAGTCAAATGGCGCACCTTCCCTTCCAAGCCCTGCCATGCACCCAAACAGTAGTTTTCCTCCACATATTGAATATCTGCTTACAGCGAGAAATTGCACAATAAATCGTTTGGTCCATTTTCTCCTTTTACACTTGTGAAAGAAAAAAAAAAAAAAATTGTGTCTAAAGGAAAAATTGGGAAAAAAAGTTGAGTTTATTTTTTCCTTCAACATTCCATTAATTTCTGTTAAGCACCTGAAGGGATAATACTTTTCTTGAATGTGGTTTTGAGCACCTTGAGGGGTGCAGTTTAGAATGGTTAACAGTCACACCCACAACATATGCAAGGAAGGCATGTACATGACTAAAGGCGATACATAATTTGCATGCTGTTCTTTACTATTCCAGAAAATGCAGTGAGTGGTGACATTAGTGAGGTGACCAGAATTCATCGGCTACAAACTACAGTCACCTTACTGACATCAGCGCTCGTCAGTACTGAAGCTGCGTTCTTCACGCACAGCTCAGTGTCTCCTGAATGCTGGGCTGA
Source organism: Dendrobates tinctorius (assembly GCF_039654945.1). Taxonomy (NCBI): domain Eukaryota; kingdom Metazoa; phylum Chordata; class Amphibia; order Anura; family Dendrobatidae; genus Dendrobates; species Dendrobates tinctorius. The sequence continues at coordinate 12,268,506 of NW_027361932.1, forward strand.
TATGTGACCGCTCAGCAAAACATTCAGACGTAGCCGAGTTGGGTTTGTCGGGGGACAAATGGATTATAGGCGGATAGGTGGATTTTTTTTCTCTTTGAACATTAATAAGTGGGTGAAAGATGGTCAGGGAGTTTTAATTTCAAATAAGGACAAACAGAGTAAAGTCCTTTATTACATTTGACTATGGGGTTAGTAATGGGGGTGTCAGACGCCTCTCCATTACTAACCCCTGGGCTTGATCAAAGCTGACAACCACAATACTATTATCCTAATTGCCACCACACCAGGGCAAGTGGGAAGAGGGGAAACCAAGTACCAGAATTGGCGCATTTAATGGATGCAAAATATCTGGGGACGCTGAGGGATGATGTTCTAAGTCTGGGAGAGGGACAATATCTATGGCCCCCTCCTAGGCTATTAGTATCAGCCCGCAGCCATCTGCCTAGCCTTTGCTGGCTATTAAAAATAAGGGAACCCCCATGTAATTTTTTGGGGGGGCATGAAGGTCACCCATTTATAATAAACTACAGACGGGCGAACCCCTGGATGTTTGGGTCTGGCCGATCAGTTTAAAAAAAAGTTGGGGGTACCAGAACAGTAACCGGACAACATTCACTTGAATGACAGTGTGGCAAACACCGCTTCTGATCGACGGTAATATCATTACTGCTGGTCAGTGTGAGCCCGTAGCTGTGATCTGAGGTAAAAAGTTTACCTCCGGTCACTAGCGTCAAGCTGATGGGACTACTGCTCCCGTCAGCCGACATCCGCTGCTAATGACAGTGAGAGCAGGCAGTGGCTGATGGGAATATTCATCAGCTGGCGCTCTAAATATATTATATATATACACAACAAAAAAAAAAAAGAAAAAAAAAAAAAGAGCTAGAGTGGGTTCCCCTGTATTTTTGATAACAAGCCATGCAAAAAAGACAGCTGGGGACTACAATCCTCAGCTGTCAGCTTTAGCAAGGTTGGTTATTTTTGTCAACCAGCCTGCTAATGCAGACAGCTGAGGGCTGATATTCCCAGGCTGGTAGAGTGCCATGGATATTGTCCCGACCCCGAGCATAAAAATAGCCCGCAGCCACCCAGAAACGGCATATTTATTAGATGACAAACACCCGGTGTTCTAGGAGCCAAACCTGAACAGTAATACGGACTTCCTGGTGAAATCCGTGCCCGAACAGTAAGTGTTCGGTACGGCGCCAAACTTTACTGTTCGGGTTTGCCCATCTCTATTAATAACCAGTAAAAGCCAAATAGCTGTGAGCATACTATAAACAACAGCCCTCAGCTGTCTGCTTTCCCTCTGATGGCTAAGAACATTATGGGGTATTCCATGCCAGTTTCCTTTATTCTATCTATACATCTCTTCTATTGTATTCTGACGATTCATGCTGTGAATTTACTGTGCTCAGCTGATGAAATGTTGGGTTTCCTGAGATGGGTGCATAAAAAACCCCCCACAAAACCACACCCTCAAGACACACGCATGGTCTGTGTGCCGCTCTATTTTTTTTCTAGCACCCATTGACTTTCATTGGCGAATCTCGGCTGTTTCACGTGGCCATACGCAGCATGCTGCAAATTTTTTCTCACCCCAGTTCCAAATAAAAAATTTGCAGACGAGCACTGCCTCATTGACTAACATTGTAGCGAGTGCAATGCGAGTTTTTTTTTCACATTGCATTGCAGAGTCTAAACGCAGATGTGCGTGCACTCTTACATTGAGAAGTGTCTTCTGGTCCACACAAACTGTTCTGAGCAGACAGGTCACAATTGCTATCACATGATGCAGGAGCAGATTGGAGCAGTGTTGGAAACCGAAGATAGCACCATTAAGTACTTTAATGCACATGATGAAAATCCCTTACGGATAGGTTGAAAAAAGTGTAATTACACACGGTCATAATTGTAGGTACCCCTTGCTTAATGACAGAAAAACCCACAATGGTCACAGAAATAGCTTGAATCTAACAAAAGTAATAAAAAATCTATGAAAATGAATAAATGAAAGTCAGACATTACTTTTCAACCATGCTTTCACAGATTCAAAAAAAAAAAAAAAAAAAAAAAACAACAACTCATGAAATAGGCCTGGACAGAAATGTTTTTACCCTTAACTTAATATTTTGTTGCACAACCTTTTGAGGCAATCACTGAAATTAAACGATTCCTGTAACAGACTATGAGACTTCTGCACCTCTCGGTAATCTGGCCCACTCCTCAAGAGCAAACTGCTCCAGTTGTCTCGTGTTTGAAGGTTGCATTTTCCAGACGGCATGTTTCAGCTCTTTCCAAAGATGCTCAATAGGATTTAGGTCAGGACTCATAGAAGGCCACGTCAGAATAGGTCAATGTTTTACTCTTAGCCATTCTTGGGTGTTTTTAGCTGTGTTTTGGGTCAAAATCCTGTGGCAAGACCCATGACCTGCGACTGAGACCAAGCTTTGACACTGGGCAGCACATTTCTCTAGAATCCCTTGATAGACTTGAGATTTCATTGTACCCTGCACAGATTCTAGACACTCTGTGCTAGATGCAGAAAAGCAGCCCCAGAACATAACACAGCCTCCTCCATGTAGGGACAGTGTTCTTTTCTTGATATGCTTCATTTTTCCATCTGTGAACATAGAGCTGATGTGTCTTGACAAAACGTTCAATTTTTGCCTCATCTGTCCATAGGACCATTCTCCCAGAAGCTTTGTGGCTTGTCAACATGTAGTTTTGCAAATTCCAGTCTGTTTTTTTATGATTTTTTTTTCAACAATGGTGTCCTCCTTGGTTGTCTCCCATGAAGTCCACTTTGGCTCATACAACAACGGATGGTACGATCTGACACTAATGTTCCTTGAGCTTGAAGTTCACCTTTAATCTGTTTAGAAGTTTTTCTGGGCTCTTTTGTTACCATTTGTATTATCCGTCTCTGATTTGTCATCGATTTTCCTCCTGCGGCCACGTTCAGGGAGGTTGGCTACAGTCCTATGGAGCTTAAATTTCTGAATATGTGCAACTGTAGTTAAAGGAACATCAAGCTGCTTGGAGTTGGTCTTATAACTTTTACCTTTAATATGTTTGTCTATTACACTGGTCTACAAAAAAAAAAAAAAAAAAAAATAATTTTCTGGCATGGACTTTAAGAACAGTTTTATACTAATTTGAGGGTGCTGAATTCAAATCTGATCTTATAATTTCTATATCACATCACATTTTTGCGCTATAGGTATATAGCCCATTTTCATGAATTCCATGAAAAATATAAGTAGTGTATGAAAAGTGTCAGTTTATACGGTTCACTAAGGTAAATTTCGTTTTAATTTAGTCTCCAAATAAATGTGAGAATATCTTTGTTTTCTTTGAACATGCATAATTCCCATTTGTTATGATAAGTAAACAGTTTTCAACGTACACAACAGTCGTATGCAGGTACTGTTTTATTTATTGAAATTTTCATATTTATTGTTTTTATCCTGTTGTTTTTCTGTTTTGTTTGTGAATCAATACCTAAGGTGTGAGGTGGGGGGGGGGGGGGGGGGGGGAACAGAAATTCAATGAACAACTCAGGTAGCTAACAGCTTTTATCTTGTATTTCTCTGCAGGATGTTTTGCTGATCTAACAATGGCCTCTACATCTCGCAGAAGGCTGCTCAAATGATCCAAATATTTTTTGTTACATCTGTGGAAACTTTACTGTGAAGACTCAGACGTGCAACATTACTGACTTTGTTAAGAGGGTGCATTTTGTGTACTTCAAAGTAAAACTTGGAGACCAAGACAAGCATTGGGCTCCTCACAAAGTGTGCAAAACCTGTATTGAGAGCTTGAGATCATGGTCTCAATGAAAGAATGCTAAACTTCAGTTTGGAGTTCCTATGGTTTGGAGAGACCCAAGCAATCATTTAGAAGACTGCCATTTCTGCCTTGTCGATGTAAAAGGTTTCAATAAGAAAAACAAGCAATATTTGCAATACCTGAGTATCCCTTCAGCTACTCGACCAGTTGCCCATAGTGAAGACATACCTGTTCCAAAATTTACTGAGCATCCAGAAAACATTCGATAGGGGAAATTTTCATCAAAAATTGAAAATATCTCGAAATCCTGATGTGATAGCCAAAAACGGAGTTCATATTCGTAATTAGCAGCCAAAATTGACTTAAAATATGTTTTAAAACCTTTTGCCAGAAAAATTGCGTTGACCAGTGTTATCTTTCTAATCTGAGACAACTCTTTCCTTTGCTTCCTTTGGTCCAGGTTGAGTGTGATGCACACTATGTCACCAAACAGCACAGTGAGTATCTGTAGCCCTCTATATAGACCCACTCACCGATTCTAAGATTGTAGACACCTGTGATGCTAATTAGTGGACACACCTTGATTTAACATGTCCTTTTGTCATATTTTCAAGGGTACCATCATTTCTGTCCAGGCCTATTTCAGGAGTTATTTTTTTTTTAAATTCTGTGGAAGCATGGTTGAAATGCAATGTCTGAGTTTCATTTGTTCATTTTCATAGATTTTGATTATTACTTTTGTCAGATTCAAGTTATTTCTGTCACCATTGTGGGTTTTTCTGTCATTAAACGAGGGATACCAACAATTTTGACTGTGTGTGTGTACACACACAAAGCTCTGGCAAAAATGAAGAGACCACTTCAAAATGCTCAGTTTGTCCGATTTTTCTCTTTATAGGTATATTTTTGAGTAAAATGTAAATTGTTCTTTTAGTCTACAAACGTCTGACATGTCTCCGAATTTCCAAGCAATACATTTTGTATGTTTTTTCTGAAAAGGAGAAATGGTCAAAAAATCAAGACAACCCAGTGCTTTCAGACCTCAAATAATGGAAAGAAAACACATTCATAATCATTTAGAAACAACAATACTAATGTTTTAACTCAGTAAGAGTTCAGAAATCAATATTTTGTGGAATAACCATGATTTTTAATCACAGCTTTCATGCATCTTGGCATGCTCGCCACCAGTCTTTCACACTGCTTCTGGCGCAAAAATGTTAGCAGTTCTTCTCTGTTTGATGGCTTGTGACTATCCATCATCCTCTTTATTATGTTCCAGAGATTTTCAATGGGGTCCAGGTCTGGAGAATGGGCTGCCCATGACAGGGTTTTGATGTGGTAGTCTCTTAATTTTTGCCAGAGCTGTATATACACGCGCGCGCTGGAGTGGGACATTAAGTTTTTATTTTCTCCATTGAGGGCCTATCAACAGTTTTAGCATGTTAAACTGGCCAATATTGAATAGTGATTGGAGTTTATATATTATATACACATATACAGTGTGTTTGTGCGCGCATAATAGAATTAGTCTTACCGGTAATTCGGTTTCTAGGAACCTTCCACGACAGCCATACCGGAGGATGTCTCCCCGCCCTAATGGGGGACAGGAAATGCACAAGAGGTTAAATAACCCTCCCCTTCCTGCTATATCCAGTGTTTTTTCTGGACACACTAGCATGTATAGTTACCACCAAGGTGTAGGAATCATCCAATAAGAGTATCAGATAGTGAGGGAAATTAGTGCTGTTGTGGAAGGTTCCTAGAAACCGAAATACTGGTAAGACTAATTCTATTTTCTCTAGTCACCTTCCACGACAGCCATATCGGAGAAATACCAACAACTAAATTTCTTAGGGAGGGACAACAGCCTGCAGAACATATCTGCCAAACGTTAAATCCCTGTTGAAATTTAGTGTATAGTGTCTGGTGAATGTATGTACAGACGACCAGGTGGCGGCTCTGCATATCTGCTCAGAAGATGCGTTCTCTCTTCCTGCCCATGATGTTGATACTGACGAGTGGGCTTTCAGAGATGTAGGAGGAGGAACGTTCTGTGACGAGTAGGTGAGGCTGATAGCTTGCCTGAACCAATTCGTGATTGTAATTTTTGCCGCCTTTTTGCCTTTATTTCGACCGGAAATTTGAATAAATAATATCTGGTCAATCCTCCAACTCTCCGTCTGCTGGAGGTAGAAGAGAACTACTCTACAGATGTCGAGGGTGTGAAAGGCTTCTTCTTTCGTGTTGGAGGGGTCTGTACAGAAGGAAGGTAATACAATGTCCTGGAACCTATGAAAGTTTGAGACTACCTTAGGCATAAAGGAGGGATTTAACCTTAGGAAGATGCGATCTTCCGTGATGGTCAAGTATGGCTCCTGTATTAAAAGGGCCTGTAATTCTCCTATGCGCCTTGTGGTAGTAACTGCTACCAAAAACACAGTTTTTAGTGTTAAGTTTTCTAGAGCCTTGGAAGACAGTGGCTCAACGGTTCCCTGGTCAAGCCTTCGAGAACTAGGTTCAAGTCCCATAGAGAAACTGATTACGGAGTCTGGGACAGATTCTAGTTGCTGGGGTTATGAATCGCTTGATCCAGCGATGGCTTGCCAGATCTTGATTGTAAAATGAATTAAGAGCTGAAACCTGTACCTTTAGTGTACTAGGAGTGAGCCCTAGAACTAAGCAGTCTTGAAGAAATTCTAAGATCTGTGTGATATTAGGATGGAAGGGGTCCAGGGCACTTAGGGAACACCAAGTTGAGAACATCTTCCAAATCTTCCCATAAATGGCGTTAGCCATGCTCTGCCTAGAATGGCCGGTGGTCCTGTAGAGTTTGGATCACTTCCTCGGACAGGCTTTAAGCCATTAGAATTCCGGCTTCAGTAGTCAGGCCGCAAGGTTCATTCTGTGCGGGTCTGGGTGCAGTAGAGCAGGGGTCCCCAACCGCCGGTCCGCGGCCCAGCACCGGGCCGCTGCAGTGCCCTTGCCGGTCCGCGGACACAAGGTGAGCCAGGGGCGGTCAGTGGCATAGCGGGGGCTGGGGCGGCGCGCAGCAGCTCTTAGCGGCGGGCAGGGAGCGATCAAGCAGCTCCGCTGCCTGCAAGAGGGAATAGCAGGAGCGGAGCTGCAAGGACCCGTCCAGCTTCCTGCCCGCCGCCCGCGCTTCCTGTCTCTGACACAGAGAGGAGCGCGGCCGCTGCTGTGTCAGTGCGAGGAAGCGCGGGCGGCGGGCAGGTGAGAGGAGAGAGGTGGTGTCTGTGTGTATGTGTATGTCTGTCTGTGTGTGTGTGTATAATGTGTGTACATGTATGTCTGTGTGTGTTGGTCTGTGTTTGTGTAGCCTGGCCCTGGAGGAGATGGGGACATGAGAAGGCCATGAGGGGAGTGATGGGGTGAAGGCAATGATGGGGAGAAGGGAGTGATGGGGTGAAGGCAATGATGGGGAGAGGGGAGTGATGGGGTGAAGGCAATGATGGGGAGAGGGGAGTGATGGGGTGAAGGCAATGATGGAGAGATGGCAGTGATGGGGTGAAGGCAATGATGGGGAGAAGGGAGTGATGGGGTGAGGGGAGTGATGGGGAGAAGGGAATGATGGGGTGAAGGCAATGATGGGGAGAAGGGAGTGATGGGGTGAAGGCAATGATGGGGAGAGGGGAGTGATGGGGTGAAGGCAATGATGGAGAGATGGCAGTGATGGGGTGAAGGCAATGATGGGGAGAAGGGAGTGATGGGGTGAAAGCAATGATGGGGTGAAGGCAATGATGGAGAGACGGCAGTGATGGGGTGAAGGCAATGATGGGGAGAAGGGAGTGATGGGGTGAAAGCAATGATGGGGAGAAGGGAGTGATGGGGTGAAGGCAATGATGGGGAGAAGGGAGTGATGGGGTGAAGGCAATGATGGAGAGACGGCAGTGATGGGGTGAATGCAATGATGGGGAGATGGCAGTGATGGGGTGAAGGCAATGATGGGGAGACAGCAGTGATGGGGTGAAGGCAATGATGGGGAGACAGCAGTGATGGGGTGAAGGCAATGATGGAGAGACGGCAGTGATGGGGTGAAGGCAATGATGGAGAGATGGCAGTGATGGGGTGAAGGCAATGATGGGGTGAAGGCAATGATGGGGAGACAGCAGTGATGGGGAGAAGGCAATGATGGGGAGAAGGGAGTGATGGGGTGAAGGCAATGATGGGGAGAAGGGGGTGATGGAGCACTTATTCAAAACCTATGGTGAGTTGTGTCACATTATAAATGTTATTTAATTATAAGTATGCACTGCTACACTACAACCGTGTCCATAGCCCCGCCCCCTTATGACCAAAGCCCCGCCCCTGCCACACCTCCATCCCCGCCCTGCCGGGCCATGGAAGAATGGTCTTGCTTGAAACCGGTCCCCGGTGCAAAAAAGGTTGGGGACCACTGCAGTAGAGGGTCTTAGTAAAGGAGACTGGCCCTCTAGGGGCAGAAGTATTGGGCCTTCCTGAGCCATGTTCCGTAGAGCTCCATACCAGCTTTTCCCTGGCCACAAGGGAGCCAGTAGGACTGTTGCGACTTGTTCTGCCCGTATCTTCTGCAGTGTTCTCGCTACCAAGGGAATCGGAGGGAAGGTGTAACCCAGATTGAACTGCCACAGATGGGAGAAGGCATCTACTCCCCACGCTCCGTCGGTGGGACTGAGAGAAAAAACGTTTTCACCTTTGCGTTTTGACCGCTGGCAAAAAGGGGCCACATCGGGGATTTCCCCACCTTGACACCAGAGGCAAAAATACTGTTTGGTCTAGGCTCCATTCCCCGGAATGAACATCCTTCCTGCTGAGGAGGTTCACCTGCTGATATGGACAACAGACGTTTCTCTGCCCAAGAAAAATTTCTTGCAGCTACCAATTTTTTGGTTGAAGAATTTCGTGCCTCCTTGGTGTCCAATGTAGGACACTGTAGTCGCATTGTCTGGGCAGACACGTACATGATGATTTGGACAAGGGTTGATTCTGCTTTAAACGCTTCCTTCAGTTTTCAGTTCTCTCACATTTGAGGAGCTGGCTCTGACGTCTGGGGGCTATACCCCCTGGAAGTGTGATTTCTCCACTATAGCACCCCAGACTCTCTGACTGGCGTCTGTGGTGACAATTTCTAGGGAGAGTTGATCCCAGATGACGCCCCGCTGGAGGTTCTGGTAGTCCAGCCACCATAGGAGAGACGCCTTCACATGACCAAGAAGAGGGGTTCTCTTGGTCAGAGTATTCCGATACTTCTTCAAACACCGGAGTACATAGGACCGAAGGAACAGAGTATGGGCTTGAGAGTCTAGGAAAGTTTGGACGCACGCTGTAAGCGAACCTAGGAAGGACAAAGATTCTCAGGGTTGGTGCTCTCTGGTCTCCGAACCTGGAGGACCTCTGAACAAGGTCGAGTTGTTGTTCCCTGGGTAAGAAAGATGTTCACCTTCCTGAGTCCAGGAGTATCCCTAAGAACTACTTCCCTGACGAAGGAAGGTCTGATTTCACCAGGTTGGGGATCCAACCCAAGGACTGTAAAATCTCCAGGAACTTTCCTACATCCTGGTTCAGGCGAGACATGGATGGAGCCCTTATTTGAAGGTAGTCTAGGTATGGGACAATGCAAATCCCCTGCAGGCAAAATGAAGATCATTGCCTCTGCCATTATCTTGGTAAACACTCGCTGATGACACCTCAAACGGCAGGACATTGAACTGGTAGTGGTTGACCCCGGGGACCCTGGAAAACCGCAAACCTGAGGAATTCCCTGTGGTCTGGATGAATCGGGACACAATCGTAAGCATCCCTCAGGTCTATTGTGATCAACACCCAATTTGTCCTATGAGGGGGATTGCCGACTTAACCGACTCCATCCTGAATCATTTGTACTTTACCATTTGGTTCAAGGGTTTTAAGTTTATTATAACCCTGCTTTCCTGAGGGTTTTACAATTATGAAGAGGCGAGAGTAGTGGCCTCTGCCTATTTCCTGTCGATTTGCCCGCTGGTCTCCTACTCTGGTCCCGGACATGCTCCAAGTCGCCCAGCAATCGACACCCGATGGGAGCAGTCACGCACAGCGTGGAACTGGGGCGATTGCCTTACAGAAGTGTCTATGTCTGACAGCAAGGATATTTGGAGGTACACCTGCAAGGACGTCACTCTTAGGCATTGAGGGGGAGGACTTTCGAACCTCAATCTCAGTCCATCGTGAAAGGTGCAAAAAACCCAATGGTTTGAGGTTATGGATTGCAACAATCTATGAAATTCAAGGGTTTGGCCCCCGACCGGATTACCGTGAATTCTGGGAGGACTGGTTACAGGGAGGGAGACGAAAAAATAGTTTCCTAGGTTCCGGAAGAGACTTTTTATCAGTTGCTTTCTCTAGGATATCATCCAGAGCTGGGCCACATACTTTCCCTGAAAGGGAAACGTATAGACGTTTGACAGTCTCCTCCCCCAGCTTTCAGACACAGAGTTCCCTTGGCTGAGTTGGAGAGGTAAATGCATGACCCGTGACCTGCGATTGTAGGCTGGTCTCCCATTCGGGTCCCGGCCCAGGCTCAAGCTGCTTACCCGGACGGACTTAGCGGAAGCATCCGCTAGGAACCCTGTCGCTTTTGTAATAGGGAGTCAAGGGTTTCTTCCCTGGAGGTCCCGAGTGAGGTGATCCTCCGGCGTACGCCACCAGCAGACAGGGACCCGGCTACACATGTAGAGGCTATATTGGCCTTAAGCAGGATTGTGGAGGTGTCCAGGATTTCCTGAGCAAGCTTGTCATTGAGAGTTGCCCTTAAATGTAAGAGCAGCTCTCCTGCACGTCCACTTTAGGGACTTCCCATAAGGAGCCATCTCCGTCCAAGGGAAAACGGATTCCTCAATTCTGAGGTGACACCAAGTCTCTCTCGGGAGGGGCCCATTACCAGCCGTGAAGGCTTCAGCCCCTCCAAACATCTCATCTTATATAGAGAATTCCACTGCCTCCTCCCTTACTAACTAATCTGGTCTCTCATTCCCGTCCCGGCCCAGCCTCAAGCTGCTTAGCGGCTGTGACGAATACAGTCACGCTCAGCCTACAATGGCCAGAAGCACCTTCGGAAGAGAGATAGTATTCCCAGATCTGAGGGTGGAAGTGGAACCCTCATTTTCCCAAGCATCTTCTGAGTTAGAGGTATCAAATTCACCCGAGTCAATCAGATTACACAGGTGCCGATTTCCTCCTAGCAGGATGGGGCTGTGGCTGGGAAAACGTCGTCATAGAAGATTGGACTTCTTGTCCGATGAGTTTTTATACTGTCCAGTAGGGAGGGCTGCTCTGTATGTAATACATCGTCCGTGCAGGGATGACAAAGCTACCCCTATATGAAGAGGAAGGCCTGGAACCACACCTGGTTTATTCTTTTTAGGGTCAGGGGTCTTGTCTCCCTACAAGAGAGAGAGAAGGCATACTAAGCCACCTCCGAGACTAGTCTGGACAGAAAAGGGGGGACCCACCCCGCTACTTACAGTAGGAGGGTGACGCTGTGCCCACAGTAGCCGGCAGTAAGTTTTTGTCACCGTCCATGGTCAGTCTGCCAGTCACTGTACAGATAATGGCCTTACCTGGACGCACCCAGACCAGGATTAGAATAACCGAGGTCCATTCAGCGTGTTATGTGCTCCTCCTCCCCTCGGTCCACGGGTGAGGGTCATTTCAATCACCTCTCCCCACAGCTGAATTCCCCAGCTGCTCAGCAGCTGCCCCTGCACACTCGGCGGTGCTCCATCCTCTGACGAGAGCAGCCACGCTCAGCCCAGAAGGGCCGGTGGCTGGGGCCCCGGACCGTGCCCACAGTCCGGAAGCTGCAGGCCGCGCGTGCGTTCCCAGATCGCATACCGCATGGGGAGGACGACGCCGGGAGCTCTAGGAGGACCCCGGCCGCACAGCACCTTCCCGCTTTAATCTGTTGAGGGGGCGCAGGAGGGGCGAGCAAGGGTCCCGAGTACCACCAAAGTGGAGACAGGAGCAGCCTTCCTACGGAGGAGAGCAGAGCCCCCGACCGTTGACTGCCCGGCGTTACAGGTATCTGATGTTGTAGTGTCTCTGGTCGCCGGCCACGGCAGCACTATCAGGACCTCTTCATGCCCCATAGGGGACAGGAAAAACACTTGGTATAGCAGGAAGGGGAGGGTTTTAACCTCTTGTGCCGTTCCTCTCCCCCATTAGGGCGGGGAGACATCCTCCGATATGGCTGTCGTGGAAGGTGACTAGAGATAAATATATATATATATATAAAACAAAACACATTTCAAAGGTCAGAAGAACATGCCTTCCATTGTGAGACATGTAATAGACAGCCCTGAGCTCTGTACCTACTGCGTAGCATACAGCGGAGGCGAGTGTGACTAGAAACCTCTCCAGCCATCATTTCACTGTAGCAGAAGGGAAATACAGCCGAGCTGACAGCTCTGCGAGACGAGAGCTGCAGAGGCCTTTGTAATCACTCTCAGTTCTTATTCGCTCTGTATCCCCCCCCCCATAAGATGAAAGCTGGGGAGGTTTCCAAGTTACCCTCAGCTCTGCTGTCTCACAGGAAATCCATGTTCTTTCCCCCCCTACACCTTTCCCATGATATCCTCATTGGTCAACATCATGCAGCGGAAAAAGTACATGACACCAGAAACGAAAAACTATAGTAATGCCCCATTAGGCTCATAAATTATAACGTAATCTGTACAAACCGTGTTTTTAATTTCTCATCTGGATTGTGAAGATATTAAAGTTTTACTCAAACTGGTGTATATATATATATATATATATATTTATTTGTCTATGCAGAGCTAACATGCAAAACCTGGTGAAATATCCTCTTTAGGCTGAGTTCACATGTAGCGTTGTTTTCGCGGCAGTTTTAAACGTGTGATTTTGCAGCGAAAATGCGAAAAATAAGCATCCCATGCATTCCTATGGGATTCCGCAATGCTGTGCTAATGCTGCGGTTTTTTCTGCGGCGGAATCGCTTCGCGGTAAAAAATGCAGCATGCTCATTAATTTAGCGGAATCGCGGCGATCCCGCACCCATAGGAATGCATTGTTCTGCTTACTTTCCGCATGTGGCTGTGCACACCATGCGAAAAGTAAGCAGAAAATTTGCGGATGGTACCCACGGTCCGGAGGAGAGAAGACTGTCCTCTGGGCTCTGGGCACCATATCCCTGTAAAAAATAGAATTTAAAACAATATTGTTATTCTTACCTTCCGGCGTCCCGCGCGGCTTTTCCGCCTCTCTCCACGCTCCCGGTAATCCTTTGCGCGGGACGCCGGAAGGTAAGAATAACAATATTTTTTTTTTTTTTTTTATTATTTTTTACATCCTATCTTTTACTACTGAGGCTGCATAGGCAGCCTCAGTAGTAAAAAGTTGGTCACACTCGTCAAACACTATGTTTGACGAGTGTGACCAACCTGTCAATCAGTTCTCCAAGCGCTGCTCCAGATCGCTTGGAAAAGTCGTAGTTACTCACCGGTTAACGATATTTTTCGGAGTCCATGACAGCACCACCTGAAAGAGGGGATCCGCCCTCCAGGAACAGGAAATCCTACAGATACATAAGGGCGGCACCTCTCCCACGCATCAGTTGGTTTACAGAGCACAACAGGACCACAAAGGTTAATAGCATAATTTATATACAATACTCTTACACGACTATTAATTACCCGTGTACATATAAGAGGAAGAAGTGCACACTTAAATTAAACTAAAGGGAGGGAATATACGAGTGCTGTCATGGACTCCGAAAAATACCGTTAACCAGTGAGTAACTACGACTTTATTCGGTCGTCCATGACAGCACCACCTGAGAGAATTAGAGAGTAATAATTACTTTAGGGAGGGACTACAGTCTGCCACCAAAGGAGAGGTCTGAGGAAGCACCCAGGTCTAGTCTACAATGGTTGCAGAAGGTGCTCGGAGAGGACCAAATAGCTGCCTTACATATCTGGTCGATCGAGACCTCCGATCTCTCTGCCCAAGTGGTTGCCATGGCCCTGGTGGAATGCGCCCTCAGCTTGCCAGGGGCCGGTTTGCCTTTTGAGGTGTATGCCAATGAAATGGCCTCCCTAATCCATCTCGCTAGCGAGCTTTTTGAAGCCCTAAGGCCCTTTCTAGTGCCCTGATAGGAAATAAACAAGGCATTATCTTTTTTCCAGGGGTCGATAACTGCCAGGTACTCTAGGAGACATCTCCTAACGTCTAGCGTGTGCAATTTCCTTTCCTTATCGTTCGTGGGATTAGGGAGGAAGGATGGAAGAGCCATCTCCTGAGTTCTATGGAAACTGGAGGCTACTTTAGGCAGGTATGCTTGATCAGGTGTAAGAATTACCCTGTCGTCCCTGAATTGTATGTAAGGAGGAAGTCTAGACAGCGCCTGGATGTCACTAACTCTCCGGGCTGATGTCAACGCTACCAGGAAAGCCACTTTAAAGGGACAGGTTTTTTGTGGAAGCTGATTAAATAGGCTCAAACGGGGCCTCTGTCATGGCCGTAAGGACTAGGTTTAGATCCCATGGCATCAATTTCTCACTACCGGTCTGGACCTGCCTGTTGCTTTAATAAACATATTGATCCAATAGTTACTGGCGATGTTGCAGCTGAAAAGCGTCCCTAGAGCAGACACCTGTACCTTAAGGGTGCTGGTGGAAAGTCCCATGTCCAGACCTCTTTGTAAGAACTCTAAGATGTGTGCTATGGGAGTGGACTGCCCAGCTACTACCCCTGAACACTGAAGGAATCTTTTCTAGATCCTAACGTAGATTTTGGTTGTAATCTGTTTTCTGCTTTTGAGCAGGGTGCTAATTAGGGCCGGGGAGAAACCTTTCTCCTTTAGTAGTGCCCGTTCAAAATCCACGCCGTCAGATGTAGGCCAGCTACCTGAGGATGGTAAACTGGGCCCTGGGATAGGAGGTCTGGGATGTTTGGTAGGACCTAAGGGTCGGACACCCACATGGTCCTGAGGCATGAGAACCATGCCCTCCTGGGCCAAAACGGGGCGATCACTATAATCCTTGCTTTGTCCTTCCTGACCTTCCTCATCACCAGGGGTAGTAGAGCCAGGGGAGGGAAGGTGTATGCTAGCCCGAAGTCCCATTTGACCAGAAGAGCATCTACTGCCAGAGGATTCTCCCTGGGATTTAGAGAGCAGAACTGAGGCACCTTCCTGCTCTCTCTGGTGGCGAAGAGGTCCACTTCTGGCAGCCCCCATTTTTGTACGATTCAGTCGAAGATGGACGTTTTTAAGGACCATTCCCCCTGCTTTAGAAGGTTGCGGCTTAGGAAGTCTGCTGTGGTGTTTTCTTTTCCTTTTATGTGCAGAGCTGTTAAAGACAGGAGATGTTGCTCTGTCCATTGGAACAGCCGTTCTGCTGCCTCCATCAGGGGCCTGGAACGAGTCCCACCTTGGTGGTTGATGTAAGCCACGGTGACCTGATTGTCGGAGAATATTCGAACATGGTGACCCTGTAGATACGCAAAAAGGTTTTTGACTGCCTGCTCTACGGCTGTTAGCTCTTTCAGGTTGGAGGACATTCCCAACTGATGGCATTCCCACAGGTCCTGGATCAAGATTTCCCCCATGTGGGCCCCCCAACCCATTGGGCTTGCATCTGTGGTGACTACCCGGGTTACGTTATATTCCCAGGGCACCTCTTTGGCTAGATTGTTCTCGTATAGCCACCACTCAAGGGATCTCAAGGTATGTTGAGAGAGTCAACTGGCCTTCTAGATAACCGCCCAGGATCTTTTGATGGTGTAAAACCTCGTCCTGTAGTACCCTTGTATGGAACTGGGCCCATCGGACCGCGGGGATGCAGGATGAGAGAGAACCCAGGAGGGACATTGCTTTTCTGAGAGACATGGTAAGGCTATTGGAGGCGTTCAAGACCTGCTGACGTAGGCAAACTAATTTTTCGGGTGGAAGACTACACTCCTGATTCTGCGAGTCTAGGGTTAAGCCCAAGAACTGCTGGACTTTCATGGGCTGTAGGCGGGACTTCTTAATATTTAATAGCCACCCTAACCGCTCCAGAGCTGATTTTGCTTTTTGCAATTGATCCAGACAATGGACTGCTGTTTTGCCTACAATAAGGAAGTCATCCAGGTAAGGGATTACTAGGATGTTTGCTTCCCGCAGATGGGCTATAACCTCCGCTATAACTTTAGTGAACACCCGGGGGGCGACTGCTATACTAAAGGGAAGTGCGACATATTGAAAATGCTGTAACGACCCCTGTAAATGAACAGCCACTCTAAGGAAACGCTGATGAGACGCATAGATGGGTATATGGTAATAAGCGTCTTTTACATCCAACACCACCATAAAACAATTTTCAAACAATTTTATTGTGTAACTGATAGTTTCCATTTTGAAAGGTCGAATGACCAGGTATCTGTTGAGTGCCTTCAGATTGATTATGGTCCTGTAAGAATTATCTGGTTTACGGACCAAAAATAGGGTGGAGTAGAAGCCTTCACTCTTCTCCGCCTCTGGTACCTTTATCAGTACTCCTTTCTGACATAGGTCAACAACTTCAGTCTCTAGGGCAGTCTGTTCCGCCAGGGAAGACTTGAGCGGGGTGACCCTAAAACTGTTCTGGGGGACACAGGCAAAGTCTAGCTTTAGGCCTGAGGCTATCAACCCCAGGATCCAGTTACTGTTTGAGATCCGTGACCTGGCTTGGCAGAAGGCCGATAGTCTACCTCCCACTGGGGCCTCTAGTCATTGGGGAGGTTTCTTTGTCTCACGGGATGCTTCCTGGCGTCCCCCTCCAAACATAAACCCGGTACCTTTTTTCTTTTTATCTTTCCATCTGCCCCGGTCCCTGGATGACCTCCTCCGAAAAAAATATCTTCCTAGCAAAGGGACGACTATAGGAAGGGGTGTGAAAAATGAGGATGAATAAACTCATGGAGATCAACATCCAACACTGCGGAGACACCATCACGTTTCTCAACGCAGTGATTCTAGAGCAAAGCCCCCATCCCTTATGGGAAATATGTAAAAATATGAAAAACACAAGCCGCGGAGACACCATCACATGTTTCTCAACGCAAGCAATGACTAGCCAGGTCTTTCCCCGGGAAGGAACAACCACCGGAAGGGCAGTCTCCGATGAAGGAAACCACCTATGCCAAAACATGGTATCCATCCACAGACAGCTGTTTCAGGGTATTGCCCCTCATCAGTGTGGAGTAGGAAACTGGCCAGTAGGAGCAATGCCTAGTAGAAGACTGTGAAAAATGATGAATGAACTCATGGAGATCAACAGCCAACACTGCGGAGACACCATCACGTTTCTCAACGCAGTGATTCTAGAGCAAAGCCCCCATCCCTTATGGGAAATATGTAAATGTGATGCTGTCTCCGCGGCTTGTGTTTTGCATATTTTTACATATTTCCCATAAGGGATGGGGGCTTTGCTCTAGAATCACTGCGTTGAGAAACATGTGATGGTGTCTCCGCAGTGTTGGATGTTGATCTCTATGAGTTCATTCATCCTCATTTTTCACAGTCGTCTACTAGGCATTGCTCCTACTGGCCAGTTTCCTACTCCACACTGATGAGGGGCAATACCCCGAAACAGCTGTCTGGATGGATACCATGTTTTGGCATAGGTGGTTTCCTTCATTGGAGACTGCCCTTCCCGTGGTTGTTCCTTCCCGGGGAAAGACCTGGCTAGTCATTGCTTGCGTTGAGAAACATGTGATGGTGTCTCCGCGGCTTGTGTTTTGCATATAGGAAGGGGTGGGCAGGGAAGGGAATTTCTTTTTATCGTCGTCAGCCTTCTCCAGGAGTTCATCTAGGACTGGTCCGAATAGATATTCCCCCTCACACAGGTTGGAGCAAAGCCGGGATCTGGCCTGGATATCCCCGGGCCAGCATTTCAGCCATATAGCCGGTCAGGCTGCATTTGATAGCCCTGCAGCTTGGCCGCCATTCTTGCAGAATTTGCCGAAGCGTCAGCTAAAAAGGCTGCCGCATCCTGGATGGTAGGTAGGGTTTTCAAGATAGATTCCCTCGAGGCTCTGTCCTCTAACTGCGTTTCCAGCTGGTCCAACCAGACCATCATAGATCTGGCTGTGCAGGTAGCTGCTACTGCCTGTCTCAGGGCGCCAGATGACATTTCCCATGTGCCTTCCAAGTAGGAGTCCACCTTTTTATCCAGCGGATCCTTTAAAGAGACCATGTCATCAAATGGGATAGCGGATTTTTTGGACACCTTAGCCACTGCTGCATCCAATTTCGGGGCTGTGTCTCATTTATTTACCACGAGGTCCTCAAAGGGATACCGCCGTTTAAAAGCTGGTTGTAGGGAGCCTTTCCTTTCTGGTTTCGTCCATTCCCTATCAAATTTTGGACCTTGTCGTTTAACGGTAACGACTTATGCTTCCTGGGGTCTAAACGCTCGAACATTAGGTCCTGCGCTGACCGTTCTGGTTTTGTGTCCATTACCCCCCATGGTAGCCCTGACTGCCTTGACTAGTTTGTCCACTTGTTCCAGACCTATGCAGAAACGACTGGCGTCTTCTTCTGAAGAGGACGCGGAAGTGGAGGGCTCTGAGGAGTCTTCATTTCATCTAGGGTAAGCTGAAGAGCCTGACCCTGAGAAACTTGCTCTCTTTCTCTTCCTAGACGACTCCCCCTGGGGTACGGATTTTAGGGCTTTATCCTCCATCCTGATAATTTCCCTTAGACTTGTAGCAAAGTCAGGGGTTTCTTCCGCCACCTACAAGAGGGGGGACAGAGTAAGGAAGTATGCCTGGTAATTTTTTGGGACTACGCCCCCCTTTTTTTTTTTTTTTACCGTCTGCATGACTGGCACAGCCTTTTAGGGTCCTTTTAGGGTAGGCATCTGGCAAGGGGCATTTGCAAAGGGCACATTCCCTGTTTTTTGCATTGTCAGCGCATTTCTTCCCCTATAAGAGGAAAACATAAGGGGAACACTGCATCAGGGCACATTCACGAAGATCTCTTACCCTGAGCAGACGGCGTAGGTACCGGATCACGGGGGGGGGGGGGGGGGGCGAGGCGAGCTGGATCCTTCGACCTGGAGGAACTTCTATGGCTGGATTGTCCAGTTCGTTTTTTCTTTTGCTGGGAGTTGGTTTGGGACTCTCTGAGGTACGTTCCTGCTCTCGGTCCAGCTGGGCCACGGGAGCCTCCGGCTCGTCCATTCCTGAACCTGAGCTGAAGCCGCTCTGCAGTGCTTCTGTGCCCTTTTCTTCCCCCCGGCAATCCGGGTTCACAGGTGTCATGGCTAGGGGCTGATTCTCGCCCCCCCCCCTTTCCCTCTGACATCCATGGGTACTTCCCCCGTGC
This sequence comes from Dendrobates tinctorius, assembly GCF_039654945.1. Lineage (NCBI taxonomy): Eukaryota > Metazoa > Chordata > Amphibia > Anura > Dendrobatidae > Dendrobates > Dendrobates tinctorius. Next base: position 12,287,644 of record NW_027361932.1, read on the forward strand.
GCTGCTCCCCCTGCCCGTCGGCGCCCGAGCCGCTGCGCCCGGCGACGCACGGGGAGAAAAAAACGGCCGGCATCCAACTTCCTGTCCGGCGCTACCGGCCCCGCGTCACTTCCGGTCTGAGGGGACGCGCAGGCCACCAGCGCCACGGCGGCGCCCGACCCCGCACAGCACTCCCCGCACGCCACCGAGGCACAGCCGCACGCCCCCGACCCGGACGAAGGGAGACCGCACCAGCAGGACCAAAGACTGGGGTCCGGGGGGAGGATCCATCCTGGACGAAGGGAGACCGCACCAGCAGGACCAAGGACTGGGATCCGGGGGGAGGATCCATACTTACCCACCGGCGCTGGCCCAGGAGACGGGCATCCTCCGGACCCCGCTCCCACCTGCCCCGCACACTGACGTGGAACCCTACCCGGGCCACCGTGGCGCTTCCAGGGGACTCCGCACTGCCCGAGGTAGGAGAACCTCCCGCTACCCGAGTCGGACAGCCGGCCTGGGGATTCCTTCATCCATGATGGCATGATCTGTAGGGAATCCTGTCCTTCAGGAACAGGAAACCAACTGATGCGTGGGAGAGGTGCCGCCCTTATGTATCTGTAGAATTTCCTGTTCCTGGAGGGCGGATCCCCTCTCTCAGGTGGTGCTGTCATGGACGACCGAATAAACGCTAGCATTCTGCAAGCTAATTAAGTTTGCAAAACGCTAGTTTTTCCGCGGGAAAATCGCGGGAATTTAAAATGCGATTTTCACACGGAATGGAATCCGGAGTTCTCTCTGTAATTTCCGCGAGAGTTCCGCTACGTGTGAACCTAGCCTTTAAGTCAGTCACGACTTCACAAATGATGATAGCAAGTTTTTTTTCCTGAATAATGCTATATTTTAACTGCAGTATGATAGTGGGGAGAATATAAATTAAGGAATTTTATACAATTTTCTAAATTTATTTTATATTTAAAATGCCAGTTAGCAGGCATATAAAACAATAAATCGTCCTGGAACCCAGTTAACCAAAGTAAAGTACGCAGCACCAAAAGATTATGAAAGACCAAATATGACACATGTATGCACACATTTATTTCTACAATACTTATGAGTGTACAGAGGATATATAAACAGTTGCTTTTCTTTGGATTGTTTACCACAATACTGAACAGAATATTTAGCTTCATTGCCTGACCTTTGTAGTATACAAGAAATTAGTGAATCCCACAACAGAAAAATGTCAGAGGCCAACCACAGAAAGAAAATCTAACAAAACATAAAATTAGTCACTTGTATAAAACCATAACACTGTAAATGATAAAAAAAAAAAAAAAAAAAAACACTTTAAAAAAGGCACACAAACACCATTAGATGCACAATATTAAAATAGTGTATGTATAATAAGCAGTAGGCACTCGTATGTTTAATATAAAAAACACAATGGCATTCTAGAATGAAGAGCTTTGGCTCAAAATATGAGATATAGCTCAGAATACTGTAAAAAAGCATACCACATTTAGTCAAAATAAGTTAGTTTAGACCCTTCATTGAACAAACGTTCCCCAATGACAGCAAATATGGGCACTTAATGAGAAATCTTAAAGACTGCTTTTAAGCATGTAGAAACGACCATATCTATAATATGCCCCCAAAAAAGACACATAAGTAACCTTAGTTTGTCTGCTAAAATGAAGTTCCATCCCAGCAGATTAACAATGATACAGTACTAAATTTGCATTAACCTTACATGATTAACCCCTTCACCCCCAAGGGTGGTTTGCACGTTCATGAACGGGCCAATTTTTACAATTCTGACCACTGTCCCTTTATGAGGTAATAACTCAAACGTTTCCATGGATCCCGGTGATTCTGACACTGTTTTCTCGTGACATATTGTACTTCATGTTAGTGGTAAAATTTCATTCAAATAACTTGAGTTTATTTGTGAAAAAAATGGAAAGTTGGCGAAAATTTCGCAATTTTCCAACTTTGAAATTTTATGCCCTTAAATCACAGAGATACGGCACACAAAAAACTTAAGTAACATTCCACACGTTTACGTTACATCAGCACAATTTTGGAACTAAAATTTTTTTTGTTAGGAAGTTATAAGGGTTAAAATTTGACCAGCGATTTCTCATTTTTGCACCATTTTTACGGACCACATCACATTTGAAGCCACTTTGAGGGGTCTATATGATAGAAAATACCCAAAAGTGACACCATTCTAAAAACTGCACCCCTTAAGGTGCTCAAAACCACATTCAAGAAGTTTATTAACCCTTCAGGTGCTTCACAGGAATTTTTTGAATATTTAAAAAAAAAAAAATGAACATTTAACTTTTTTTCACAAAAAATACTTCAGGTTCAATTTTTTTTATTTTACCAAGGGTAACAGGAGAAATTGGACTGCAAAAGTTATTGTGCAATTTGTCCTGAGTACGCTGATACCTGATATGTGGGGGGGAACCACTGTTTCGGTGCATGGCAGAGCTCAGAAGGGAAGGAGCGCCGTTTGACTTTTTCAATGCAAAATTGGCTGGAATTCAGATCGGACGCCATGTCACGTTTGGAGAGCCCCTGATGTACCTAAACAGTGGAAACCCCCCACAAGTGACCCCATTTTGGAAACTAGACCCCACAAGGAACTTATCTAGTTATGTGGTGAGAACTTTGAACCCACAAGGTTTTCACAGAAGTTTATAACGTACAGCGATACAATTAAAAATCATTTTTTCCAAAAAAAGGTTTTTTTCACTCCCAATTTTTATTTTCCCAAGGGTAACAGGACCCTAAAAATTATTGTGCAATTTGTCCTGAGTACGCTGATACCCCATATGTGGGTGTAAACGACTATTTGGGCGCATGGCAGAGCTCAGAAGGGAAGCAGCGCCATTTGACTTTTTTGGCTGGAATTGAGATCGGACACCATGTCGCGTTTGGAAAACCCCTGATGTACTAAAACAGTGGAAACCCCCCACAAATGACACCATTTTGGAAACTAGACCCCCCCAAGGAACTTATCTAGATGTGTGGTGAGCACTTTGAACCCCCCAGTGCTTCACAGAAGTTTATAACGCCCGGGCGTGAAAATAAAAAACTCGTATTTTTTCCACAAACATGATCTTTTAGTCACCAATTTTTTTATTTTCCCAAAGGTACCAGGAGAAATTGGAACCCAAAAGTTGTTGTCCAATATGTCCTGAGTATGCTGATACCCCATATGTGGGAGAAAACTACTGTATGGGCACACGTCAGTGCTCGGAAGGGAAGTAGTGACGTTTTGGAATGCAGACTTTGATGGAATGGTCTGCGGGTGTCATGTTGCTTTTGGAGAGCCCCTGATGTACCTAAACAGTGACAACCCCCCACAAGTGACCCCATTTTGGAAACTAGACCCCCTAAGGAACTTATCTAGATGTGTGGTGAGCACTTTGAACCCCCAAGTGCTTCACAGAAGTTTATAACGCCTGGGCGTGAAAATAAAAAAATAACTTTTTTCCACAAAAATGATATTTTTGCCCCCAATTTTTTATTTTCCCCAAAAGTTGTTTTGCAATTTGTCCCGAGTAGGCCGATACCCTATATGTGGGGGTAAAACACTGTTTGGGCGCATGGCAGAGCTTGGAAGGGAAGGAGCACCATTTGACTTTTTCAACGCAGAATTGGCTGGAATTGAGATCAGACGCCATGTTGCATTTGGAGAGCACCTGATGTGCCCAAACAGTGGAAACCCCCCAATTCTAGCTCCAACCCTAACCTCAACACACCCCTAACCCTAATCTCAGCCTTAACTCTAGCCCTAATGGGAAAATGGAAATAAATACATTTTCTTTTAATTTTATTATTTTTCCCTAACTAAGGGGGTGATAACGGGGTGTTTGATTTACTATTTATGGCGGTTTTTATGTTTGGCAGCTGTCATACGCTAAAAGACGCTTTTTATTGTAAAAATAGTTTTTGCATCACCACATATTGAGAGCTATAATTTTTCCATATTTTGACCCACCGAGTCACGTGAGGTCTTATTTTTTGCGGGACGAGTTGGCGTTTTTATTGGTATCATTTTCGTGCATGTGACATCTTTTGATCGCTTTTTATTCCGATTTTCGGGGCGCAGAATGAACAAAAACCAGCGCTTCATGAATTTCTTTTGGGGGCTGCGTTTACACCGTTCCGCGTGCGGTGAAATTGATAAGACTGTTTTATTCTTTGGGTCGGTACGGTTACAGCAATACCTCATTTAGGTCTTTATGTTTTGGCGCTTATATGCAATGAAAACAATTTTATATAAAATAATTATTTTTGCATCGCTTTATTCTGCGAGCTATAACTCTTATTTTTTTCTCTGATGATGCTGTGTGGCGGCTCGTTTTTTGTGGGACAAGATGACTTTTTCAGCGGTACCATGGATATTTGTATGCGTCTTTTTGATCGCGCGTTATTGCACTTTTTGTTCGGCGGTATGATAATAAATTATTATTTTTTGCTTCGTTATTTTTATTTTTTAAGGGGTTCGCTAAAGGGGTTAACTAATGGGACAGTTTTATAGGGCGGGTCGTTACGGACGCGGCAATACCAAATGTGTGTACTTTTATAGTTTTTTTTTTTATTTCCAAAAAATGAAATTAGGGAATATTCTTTTTTTTTTAAATTTATTTAGCAATTTTTTTAAAATTACATTTACACTTTTTTTTTTCTTTTTTTTAACTTTATTACATTGCTACAGGGTGGACATAACTGTCATGTGACAGATCGCTGATCTGTCACATCACAGGTCACTAGGACAGATCAGCGATCTGTCACAGGTCACAGGCACTGCACTTGGCTTCCTCTTGCCTGCGCTTTGCAGGCACCGAGGAAGCCAGCTCCCTGCAGGCCCCCGTCGCCATCTTGGATTCGGGGACCTGCAGGGATGGAGCCCCCCGCAGCAGCGCTGCACATTGCGCTGCTGTGGGGGGCTCAGGGAAGCACGGAGGGAGCCCCCTCCCTGCCGATGCTTCCCTTTAACCCCCGGTACACCCGATCGTGTTTGATCGCAGTGTGCAAGGGGTTAACGTGTCGGGGGGCGGTCCGTGACTGCCCCTGACACATTGTGCCGGGTTTCAGCTGTGATAATCAGCTGACACCTGATCGCGCTAGACGTACTATCCCGTCCATGGGCATAGGGGCCCGGGTCCCATGGACGGGATAGTACGTCTGATGTCAGAAAGGGGTTAAACCACCACACCAGGGATTTTTGTTTCTATTTCCTGTTTTGTTAACATTCACGTGTGTATGTGGAATGAGTGCAGTGACACTCACCAGTGCCTGTTTTCTGCTGTTTTCAGTGTCTCTCTGGTCCACTACGGTGTCACGTCACGTGACCGATTGCGGTGTGTTACAGAGATGTTTCTCAATGTAAGTCTATGAAACCGAGAATGAGGCTAGAGAACCTCAGTCTTGGACTTGCATAGAGAAAATTCAAAAGGTGACCTCAGGTCCACCCAGACGACACTGACTCGGCGGTCACAAATTTGAGCTGCTCGGAATGCGCTTTACTGCACTCAGTACATGCACATGATTTTTAACAAGGAAAAAAAAAATTAATGAAGTGGTCCTTTGAAAGCAAGACACTGCTGCATGAAAATATTAAATGTCTCCTAATCAGCATATAAAGTCTTGATTATACCATAAGACTTACAGTACATGCATTGGACAATTATAATATTTTTATGTACCATTATCCTAATGAAATGAAGCACTGCTGGAAAAATAGGAGGAACACTCAATTTTTAGGTTATTTTCATCTTAACCCCTTCACGACCAATGACGCCACATAGGCGTCATGAAAACTGGTACCAATCTGACCAGTGACACCTATGTGGCGTTATGACTTTAAAGCCCCCCCTGCGGGTCGGGTGACCTAGGTCACTGAAGGATCACCCGACCCGCAGATACAGGGGGCTTTGTACTTCACCACGGGGGGCGTGGCTTCGCCCCCACGTGGCTATGATCGCTCTGATTGGCTGTTTCACTTTTAACAGCCAATCAGAGCGATAGTAATATTTCATCAAAGAAAATTGATGAAATATTACAATCCAGCCATGTCCGACGCTGCTGTAGCATTGGACATGGCTGGTGACACCGATCTGACCCCCCCCCCACCAGCGATTCCCCCCCCCCCCCCCATGTGCCGCCGCTGTCATCATCTGCCCCCCCGCCTTCCGATCACCCCCCGGCACTCACCGAGTGCCGCTATGGCTCCCGATGTCCCGTGGTCCCGGACCATGGGCGACGCCATATTGGAAAATGGCGGGCGCATGCAATTTCCTTTCATTCATTTTGATCACTGTGATAAACTCTCACAGTGATCAAAATAGAATGAAAAGTAAACAAACCCCCCGTTTATCACCCCCATAGGCAGGAACAAACAATAAAATAAATTATTTTTATTTATTTTCTTCTATTAGGGTTAGGGTTGGAATCAGGGTTAGGGGTGCGTTGGTGTTTGGGTTATAGTTAGGGTTGGGATTAGAGTTGAAGTTAGAATTGAGGGGTTTCCACTGTTTAGGCACATCAGGGGGTCTCCAAATGCGACATGGTGCAACCATTGATTCCAGCCAATTTTGCGTTCAAAAAGTCAAACTGTGCTCCCTCCATTCCAAGCCCCGACGTGTGCCCAAACAGTGGTTTACCCCAACATATGGGGCGTATCAGCGTACTCAGGAAAAACTGCACAACTTTGGGGGTCTAATTTCTCCTGGTACCCTTGGGAAAATAAAAAATTGGGGGCTAAAATATTTTTGTGGAAATTTTTTTTTATTTTCACGTCTCTGCGTTATAAACTTCTGTGAAGCACTTGGGGGTTCAAAGTGCTCACCAGACATCTAGATAAGTTCCTTGGGGGGGTCTAGTTTCCAAAATAGGGTCACTTGTGGGGGGCTCTATTGTTTAGGCACATCAGGGGCTCTGCAAACTAACGACGACCTCAGACCATTCCATCAAATTCTGCATTTCAAAACGTCACTACTTCCATTCCGAGCCCAAACAATGGTTTCCCCCATATATGGGGTACCAGCATACTCGGGATAAACTGGACAACAACTTTTAGGGTCCAATTTATCCTGCTACTCTTGTGAAAATGAAAAATTGCGCACTAAAAAATAATTTTTTGAGGAAAAAAATTTTTTTATTTTCACGGCTCTGCGTTATAAATTTTTGTGAAGCACTTGATGGTTCAAAGTGCTCACTATGCATCTAGATAAGTTCCTTAGGGGATCTAGTTTCCAAAATGGGGTCAATTGTGGGGGAGCTCCAAAGTTTAGGTACACAGGGGCTCTCCAAACACAACATGGTGTCCGCTAACGATTAGAAGTAATTTGCATTTCAAAAAGTCAAATGACGCTCCTTCCCTTCTGAGCCCTGCCGTGCGCCCAAACAGTGGTTCCCCCCCACATATGGGGTACCAGCGTACTCAGGACAAACTGGACAACAACTTTTGGGGTCCAATTTCTCCTGTTAGCCTTGTGAAAATTAAAAATAGCGTGCTAAAATATCATTTTTGAGGAAAAAAAATATTTTTTATTTTCACTGCTCTGTTATAAACTTTTAAACTTTTGTGAAGCACTTGGGGGTTCAAAGTGCTCACTACACATCTAGATAAGTTCCATAAGAGGTCTAGTTTCCAAAATGAGGTCACTTGTGGGGGAGCTCCAATTTTTAGGTGCACAGGGGTTCTCCAAACGCGACATGGTGTCAGTTAACGATTGGAGCTAATTTTCCATTCAAAAAGTCAAATGGTGCTCCTTCCCTTCCGGACCCTGCCATGCGCCCAAACAGTGGTTTATGACCACATATGTGGTATCGGTGTACTTAGGAGAAATTGCCCAACAAATTTTAGGATCCACTTTATCCTGTTGCCCATGTGAAAATGAAAAAACTGAGGCTAAAAGAAAATTTTTGTTGGAAAAATTAAAATGTCCATTTTTTCTTTCCATGTTGCTTTAGTTCTTGTGAAACACCTGACGGGTTAATAATCTTCTTGAATGTAGTTTTGAGTAGCTTGAGAGGTGCAGTTTTTAGAATGGTGTCACTTTTGGGTATTTTCTGCCATATAGACCCCTCAAAGTGACTTCAAATGTGAGGTGGTCTCTCAAAAAATGGTTTTGTAAATTTTGTTGTAAAAATGAGAAATCGCTGGTCAACTTTTAACCCTTATAACTTCCTAACAAAAAAATATTTTGTTTCCAAAATTGTGCTGATGTAAAGTAGACATGTGGGAATGTTATTTAGTAACTATTTTGTGTCACATAACTCTCTGGTTTAACAGAATAAAAATTCAAAATTTGAAAATTGCGAAATTTTCTAAGTTTTTGCCAAATTTCTGATTTTTTCACAAATAAGCGCAAAAATTATCGACCTAAATTTACCACTCCCACTCACATGAAGCCCAATATGTCACGAAAAAACAATTTCAGAATCGCTTGGATCCATTGAAGCGTTCCTGAGTTATTACCTCATAAAGGGACACTGGTCAGAATTGCAAAAAATGGCCTGGTCATTAATTTCAAAATAGGCTTGGTCATGAAGGGGTTAAAAGCAAAAACACAAGTATCTTCCATTCAAAAAAGAACCTGTCAGAATGATTTACTAGAGAAAACCAAAAGCAAAACACAAAACAAATATCCTGGAATAAAAAAGTAAAAAAATATATTGCAAAGAATGATTTACTAGTTAAATTGTGGTACTGCAAAAATTGTAGTAATCTAATGTGCCAGTGCTGGGAAATCAAGCTTTAAGGCCACACACATGTGTGGGTGTGTGTGTTTGTAGGGAATGGGGTGTCAAGAGACAATCCTCCAAAGCCCATACAGGCTTAGTTTCAAAGCTTTTTTTCCTGTCTGCCACAACGGACATAGGCCGGGGTCACACATATAACATTGCATAGCATTCGGCCCAGTGGTGTGTGTGTGCATATCGCATTGGATGCTATGCTAGTGTGATCCCGGCCTAATACAATCACTTTTTTTTTTGTTGTACTAGGACCTTCACAGCCATACCGCTAGAGGTAAAATCATCACGATAGGCTCCCTTAAGGCTATGTTCACTTGGCAATTCCCTCACATCAGTGGCCCTTTTGGTGTTTACGTCTGAGGTCTTGGAAAACTAAATTTGGGAGTATGGTATGTGATAATCATAGGTAGATGATTGACCCAGCTTAGGGGAAGGAATTTTTTTCCCTATGGAGAAGATTGGCTTCTACTCTGTTTTTTGCCTTCCCCAGGATCAACAATGCAGAACAGCTGCACTAAAAATAGGCTGAACTAGATGGACATAAGGTCTTCCTTCAGCCTTCAAAACTATGTTCAAAACCATGTTCAAACTGGGGTTGACTGTAATGATGCAGACTGTCACGTTGTCAGATATACATTTTGAACCTTAGCCACCTATTTGAGGCAGGCTGGAAGACTCAGTTGACCACATCTTGGACATAGTTTTCTGCCCATTTGAGGCAGGCTCCAACAGTCTACATTATTAAAGTCAATGACTCGTTCAAAATCCTGGATCCAGTGTTCCAGGGTTGAAGATGTAAGCCACGATGAAGCCACTGACACGAAGGTAAAACGCAATGTGAACCCAGCCTTTAAGGTGAATATAAAAGCTGTGCAATTGTGACCCTTTACAGTAAAAGTGTGGAATTCATTACAATTACGGCACAGTATAAGAGCTGCTGAGATATACAAAGCCTTTCATTGGCACTAAATATACATCTTATGAACAGTTATACTATGGCTGAATGTAGAAGCAGTTAATGAGAACAAAACTGAATATCTAAACGATCTTACCATACAACTCATTTTCATTATTAAAGCACTTGCTAATATAAATTCCTTTATAAACAGGTATAATAGCACAGCTGAGAATGTAGAGTAGGTGTCCCCCCCCTCCACTGAAAGCAGATTATTTTTACCTACAGCACTGACTACAATAGTGATGAAACACTTGCAGTGTGGGAGGAGAGAGACTGCACTTATATGTTGGCCATTGCAACAAAATACTGAGGCAAACTGTAGGAAATAAACAGCTCTTTCATGTCGCCATACTGAGTAGCTTGGGCATGCTGGGCTGCAACCTGCATCACTAAGATACAGAATAGTAAATACAGATTTTTTTGAATAACTGTCCCTTTAAAGTTCATCAATACCACAAGGAAAAATCACTTGTTGAGAACAGATCTCTGCAATTATTTATACATTTAGGCTACCTGAACATGAATTCCTGGCATATAAAGTGTAGATGGGCTCAACAGTCTAATACCCTTCCTTAGAAAAGTGTCCTGAGAGTGTTAGGTCAGTAAAAATATCTCAACCTGCATGGTCTGATGCAACCTCTACTCCTCCATCTCCAAAATCAAACATAGGCTCGCCTTCACCACTTCCATGTGCTAAATAATCTTCCAAAACTTTAGCAGGGTCCCGAAGAAAGATAACCAAAACAGTAATATTGTCATTTGAGCCTGCTTCTTTGGCTGCTGACACCAGCCTTGCAGCAACATGTTGTCCATCTCCACCATTCTCCTGAAGGTAACCTAAAACAAGGCCAGGAACCTCCGATGAAGACACTGCATCATAAAAACCATCACAGGCCAAAACAAGGAAGTCATCTGAGCCACTAAGGGTATGCGAGGACACATCACCTTCTCCAGACACATAGGGTTTTTGGTCAATATCACCTGGAAAGAGAAGAAAATATTACACAAATATAGTTAGTAATTTCAATAAACCAGACATAAATTGATAAAAATGATAAATTGATTTTTTTTTTTTTTGGTAAGCTAAAAAAAAAAAAATCAATGTGAGCGGAGGACCTCCTATTTCCACATGATTGGATCATCACATTGCTGAAAGCAATTTTCATCCATAGAAAAGTAGTGTGCTGCAAGATTTACATCACTGTTATGGTGAACATTTTAGCAAGTAGTTGAATAGCTTAGTTACTCACCGATAACAGTGTTTCTCAGAACCCATGACAGCACCACGGAGAGAGGGGATCCGCCCATCCTGGACAGGAACCTACAGATAAAAAGGGCGGTACCTCCCTTCCACCTTCAGTTGGTTACAGAGCATCAGAGGGTCTCCAGATTAGTTAAACAGAAGTATATACAACATTATAATATTGCTTATTATCAGGAAGCACCGTGCCTAAACGGAAACACTCCACGGACAGTAAAAACGTGCTCACCACACTCGTGAAGGGAGGGAATAAGCGGGTGCTGTCATGGGTTCTGAGAAACACCGTTATTGGTGAGTAACTAAGTTATTCTCTCTCACCCATGACAGCACCACGGAGAGAATTACAGAGATTGGTAGCTTAGGGGGGACCACCGCCTGAAGGACCCTTCTCCCGAAGGTCAGGTCAGACATGGAGGCTAGCTCTAAATGATAGTGTCTGAAAAGAGGTAGAAGGTGTCGGCCGGGTGGCCACCTTACAGATCTGTTCTATCGATACCTCGGATCTTTCAGTCCCCGAGGTCGCTACTGCTCCTGTGGGATGAGCTCTCAACCCCTCCGGAATGGTATTCCCACTGGATGTATATGCCAATCGCATCCCTTATCCATCTTGCCAGGGTACTGTTAGATGCTTCAGTACCCTCCGAGGTCCCTGGAAACACACAAAGAGAGAGAGCCTTCCTTCCTACATCCTTTGGTGGCCTCTAGATACTGAACTAGGCACCTCTTCACATCTAGGGTGTGAAATCTTTCTTCTCCCCTATTCCTGGGATTTGAGTAGAAGGAAGGAAGGACTATCTCTTGGGACCTATGAAAAATGTGATGGCACTATAGGTAGATATGCCTGGTCAGTTTTCGAGATGACTATCTTCTAGAATTTTGGTCAACGGTGGTGCTGTTGATAGAGCCTGAATATCGCTTACCCTGTGAGACGATGCTAGCGCCGCTAGAAGCACAGTTTTAATGATAAGATATTAAGGGGAGCTGACTGGATAGGTTCAAATGGGGGACCTGTTAGTGCGAGATTCGGGTCCCATGATGGTAATTTCAGGCTAACTATTGGCCTAGACCTGGTTGCGGCCCTGATAAACCGTGCTACCCAGGGAATTGCCTGCCACATCCTGGTTATAAAAGGCACCTAAGGCCGCTATCTGTACTTTCAGTGTGTTAACCACCAGTCCCTGCTCTAAGCCCCTCTGCAGAAATTCAAGAATTTTGTCAATCTGGATTCCATCCTGGACCCTGGAGGTGGACAGAAACTTCCTTCAAGTTCTCCCATAGGTTCTTGTTGTGACCGGTTCCTACTCTTGTAGTGTAGAAACTAGGCTTTCAGAGAAAACCCCTTTCCCTCAGCAGTGCCCTTTCAAATTCCATGTGTTAAATGGAGGTTCACTGCCCGAGAGTGTAACACTGGTCTCTGAGACAATAGGTCTGAGAGATCTGGTAGGACCCAAGGCTCGGTTATTGAGAGCATTCTCGGCCAGGAGAACCAAGTTCTTTTTGGCCAGAAGGGAGCCATTAGTATCATTCTCGCTCCATCCTCTCTGACTTTCCTTATGACTGCCGGAATGAGAATGATCGGGGGAAAGGCATACATCAGGCTCTGTGTCCACGGGAGCATAAGAGCGTCCAGAGCCCGAGGATCCCCCCTGGGGACTAGGGAACGAAAAAAGGTTTCACTTTTTGTTTTTGTAGTTGGCATACAGATCTATGTCTGGGGTTCCCCACATTTCTACAATCTGCAGAAAAAAGGACCGTTTTAGGTCCCATTCTCCCTGGCGTAATATGGTGCGACTCACAAGGTCTGCTCTCCAGTTCTCTGTTCCCCGTATGTGCAGTGCCGAGAGAGATACTCGGATAGGGTGAGGATTTTGTAAGACTTGTTCATTAGGGCTCGGGACCTGGTTCCTCCCTGATGATTTATATAAGCCACCATCACCTGATTGTCTAAAAATATGCGGACATGATGACCTCACAGCATGGGTAGGAAGTGTGTTAAGGCATAGCCTACTGCCCGAGTTCCTTTTGGCTCGAGGAGGCTTCTAATTCCTGGCCACCCCCTTCCCTCTGGGCCACCCTGCTGTTCATGTATGCTTCCCATCCTGTGGGACTGGCATCCGGGGTAATTATATGTGTGATTTTTATTTTTTACCCAAGGAATCCCTTTGGATAGGTTGTCTTTGTTTCCACGCCAGGCTAGGAAATGAATAGTTTTAGAATCTAGGGTAATACGGCCCCCTAAGTGACCTTGTAATGCTAACTGGCTGGCTAATACATCCCATTGGAGATGTCTCGTATGTAGCTGTGCCCATTGGACCGCCCGTTGGCAGGCAGAGACACCCTAGTAATGACATTGCTTTTCTTAGTGTCATGGAAGGGTTCTGAATCGCTCTTGCTACCATTTGAGCGACGCTCTCTTTTTTGCGGTCCGGGAGGTATTGCTCTTGGGTGTTTGAATCCAGTGTTAGTTCTAGGAACTCTCGAACGTGTTGGCTCCAACCTCAATTCTCTCGGTTCAGAAGCTAGCCGAGGTTCTGTAGAGTGTTCATCACTCTGTCCCTCTGTTCCTTGCATTTTAGGGGCGAGCCGCTATTTAAAGTCGTCCAATATGGGATTATTAATTTGTCCTGCTCCATTAGGCGGGCCATCATTTCTGCTACTAGTTTTGTGAATACTCGTGGGGCTATAGATATTCCAAACGGCAAGGTCCCGTATTGGACCCCTTTTATCTCGCCCTCTATAGCGACCGCCAGTCTGAGGTATTTTCTGGAGTCTTTGTGGATGGAGACGTGATAGTACGCGTCGCTGAGATCTAATACTGTCCTAAAGCAGTGTGGGAACAGGATTTTGGTGGTTAATTTGATTGACTCCATTTTGAATTTTTGTTTTTTGACAAACGCTTAGACTTTTCAAACTTATAATTATCCGGAAGGTGCCGTCCGGTTTGATCACCAGAAAAAGAGGGGAATAGAAGCCTCTGCCCCTCTCCTGCAGGGAAACCTCATGGAGGACTCCTTTCTTTACTAAGCTTAGGACCTCGTTTTCGAGAGCTTTTGTTCTCGTATAGAGGATCTTAGTGGAGTTACTACGTATTTTTGAGGTGGGAGAGAGTAAGTCTATCCTTAGGCCCGAGGCGATCAGAATTAATAACCAAGGGCTGTCCGAGATTTCCTTCCACAAACTGTCAGAAGGTTTCTTGTCTCGGGATAAATTACCGAAGAGGACCTCTATCTCCTCTTCTCTCATCCCATTCCTGTTCCCTCGGTGACCTCCTCTGAAAGAACTTTGTTATGAAAGGACCTTTTAAAAGCTATAGTCCCCAGGTTTGGGCATCCCTTCATTTTATCCCCTGCCTTTGGAGGATGTGATCCAACGTCTCCCTGAATAGTAACTTCGTTTCGCAGGGGATCGAGCATAGCTTCATTTAAGCTTGTAAATCCCCATGCTAACATTTGAGCCACAACTTCCTTCGGGCTGCGTTTCGACCGGGCTGCCGCTTTGGATGATAATCTTACTGAGTTGGCTGATAAGTCCGCCTGCTCCCCTTATTCTTGGAATAGATGCCCGAATCTTTTCCCCTGGGTGTACCTTCTCTCAACTATTCATCTAGTTGATCCACCCATACCACAAAGCTCTGGAGGTTCATGTTGCCGCTATAGCTGGCCTATTGCTTCCCAAGCACCCTTGAGGAAGGTATCTGCCTTTTTATCTAATGGGTGATTCAGAGTACCCATGTCGTCAAAGGGGAGTGCAAACTTTTTTTTTTTTTTGAGGCCTTGGTGACAGCTACTTCAGATTTCAAGGCCTTGTCCCAAGATGTGGATGCCCCTTTGTCAAAGTCCTCTTAAGGGAAGGGGCTGCCTATCCGGCTTTTCCCCTTTTTTTCTGTACATTCTCGTTTAGCAGGAACACCCTGCGTTTCTTTTGGCCCAGTCCCCCAACATTATGTCCTGGACGGGCCTATCAGGGCTAGGGTCTGCCACCCCCATGGTAGATCTTACTGCCTTTACCAGTGTGTCTACCTCCTCTAGGGGAAAACAATGACGGCCTCCCATTTGCTCGTCTGAGGATGATGAGCCGGTGTCCGAGGTATGTGAGGTAATCTCCTCTGACGTCGAGCCATGTGACTGGGAACCCGCTATGGCGTCCCCCCCTTTAACTCCCCCCCCCCCCCCCCCCCATGTCAGGAATGAAAAGGGGGGTCCTCTGAACAGATTACAGCTCTTAGGTCCACGGGGTTCACGGAGCCTCTTATCTCATGAGATTGGTAGGGCTCTGCTACCAGTGGGGCATACCCCGTTCATTGTTTTCCCCCTTCTTTTTTCCCTGATAAGGGAAAAGAAGTCTGTTACAATGGTGAACATTCTCGAAGGTCACTCACCAGGTATGCGCGGTTGCAGGTACCAGTTCGGGAGGTGGATTCAGGTCCCGTACGGGCTGATCCAAGGATGGTGACTGCTCCTTGCAGCCGATCTGCTGCGCTGCGTGGAGTGGCTACTAGACCGGTCACCACGCCTGTCCGCTCTTTTTTGCCGGAGATGGTGGTGTCGCTGCTGCCTGGCTCCTGCTGTTGCCCTGTCCCCCACACTTCCGGGACGCTTCCAGCCAGGAGCACTTTCAGCGCTTTCATTTTCGAATCTCCCGGCGTGTGACATCACCTCCTCCCCCAGGCTGCATCGCTCTCTGTCTGAGGAGTGCGCCGTGCGCGGGGACCCGGAAGTCGTTTGTTCATTTCCGGGGCAGCGCCATATTGGTACACCTCTGTACCATAGCGCGGCCTGCGCGTGCTCTGGGTCCCCACCAGCCCCAGCCTCCTTTCCGAAGCGGCGGCGGCTCGGCCCCCCCCCCCCCCGTCCACTGCAGCGGTGGCGGCTTCAGGAACCGACCCTGCTGTGACAGGGGCCTCCCCGCTGTCAACCCTCGGACGGGACAGCCCTGGATCTCCTCTTTGGTAAGCTGCTGTTTCTGCTGGTTCTGTAGGTCACCCATCAAGGACAAGAACCAAACTGAATGCGGAGGGGAGGTACCGCCATTTTTATCTGTAGGTTCCTGTCCAGGATGGGCGGATCCCCTCTCTCCGTGGTGCTGTCATGGGTGAGAGACATGATCTCTAAAAGGCCTAAAGTTAATCCCCTAAAGTCTGTTTTCACCTTCATGACCAGGCCAAATTTTACAATTCTGACCATTGTCATTATATGAGGTAATTAACGCTTTAATGGATCCCACTGATTCTGACTTATTGTAGTTACTGACTTATTGTCCTTCATGATAGTGGTAATATTTCTTCGCTAGGACTTGCATTTTGTGAAGAAAAAAAGAAAATTTGGCGAAAATTTCATAATTTTCAAACTTTCAATTTTTATGCTTTTAAATCAGAGAATCAGGTCATGCAAAATAATTTTTTCTTGTTAGGAAGTTAAGGGTTAAAAATTGACCAACGATTTCTCATTTTTACAAAACCTTTTTTTTTCTTAAGGACCACCTCACATTTGAAGTGACTTTGAGGATAGATATGACAGAAAATACCCAAAAGCGACATCATTCTAAAAACTGCACCCCTCAAGGTGTTGAATACCACATTCAACAAGTTTATTAACCTTTCACGTGCTTCATAGGAATTAATGGCAAAAAATGACCGCTTAACTTTTTCATCAATTTTACTTTAGACCCAATTTTTTTTTTTTTTTTTTTTTATTGTCACAAGGATAACAGGAGAAAATGGACACCAAAATATGTTGTGCAATTTCTCCTGAGTACGCCAATACCCCATATGTGGGGAAAAACACTGTTTGGGTGCACGGAAGGAGCGCCATTTCACTTTTTGAATGTAAAATTTGCTGGTATAATTAGCGGACGCAATATCACGTTTGGAGAGCCCCTGCTGTGCCTAAACAGTAGACCCCCCTCAAATGACACCACTTTGAAAACTAGACCCCTGAACGAATTTATCTACAAGTGTAGCGAGAACCTTGAATGCACAGGTGCTTCACAGAATTTTACAAAGTTGAGCTGAGTTAAAATGAAAAAGTTATATATATATATATATATATATATATATATATATATATATATATATATATATATATATATATATATATATATATATATATATATATATATACACACACACACACACACACACATTTTTCGTATTATAAAACGCACTTTTTACCCCCAAAATTTGAGGGAAAAATGGGGGTGCGCCTTATAATGCATATAAACCTTATCGCCGCGCCGCTGCAGGTGTCCGATGCTGCCCTGCGTCTGGCAGTGTTGCGGGGGGCTCTGCCGACATTTTGTGAAAGGCCAGAGCCCCCGGCAGCTCCATGGTTTCCTCCTGTGCGGTGGACTCTGGGAAAATGGCCGCAGGGTGGCGGTGCATGCGCAGATGGAGATCTCGGCACCAAGATTTCGGGAGATGAGATTTCAGCGCAGATCTAATATATAAAGCTCAAAGTGTGTGTGTGTGTGTGTGTGTCTCCGGGATAGGCATCCGCACCATCACAGCTACAGCCACAAAATTTGGCACAGTCACACGTCTGGACCCCGAGAGCGTCCTAAGCTATGTTGTGAGGCGAAATTTTAACCCCGCGCGTTCCAATTCACGAAACAATTTTGCCCCTATCAACATACTGGGGGAAAAAAAAGAGTGTGCGCATCAAGCCCCGCCCCTCATTATGATGTCATAATGTCCCTATTTGCATACTGGGGAAACAGTGTGCGCGTATCAAGCCCCGCCCCTCATTATGTCACAATGGTTGCCATGGCGACGCTGATGTCATCATAGGTTGCAAGCCCCGCCGCCGCTCATTATGATATCATAATGGTTGACTATGGGATGGAGGATGTGTGATGGGTATATGGGCACTGGACTATGGGATGGAGGATATGTATATGGGCACGGGACTATGGGATGGAGGATATGTATGACGGGTATATGGGCACGGGACTATGGGATGGCGGATATGTATGATTGGCTTAACTCCTTAGTGACAGAGCCAATTTGATACTTTGGCCCGGTCATTAAGTTCAATTTTTACAATTCTAACAACTGTCACTTTATGAGGTTATAGCTCTGTAACACTTCAAGGCATCACACCGATTCTGAGACTGTTTGTTCGTGACGTATTGTACTTCATGTTATTGGTAAAATTTCTTCTATATGACTTGAGTTTATGAAAAAATGGAAATGGAAAAAATAACAGAAAATACCCCAAAGTGAAACCATTCTAAAAGCTGCAACCCCAAGGTGCGCAAAACCACATTCAATAAGAAGTTTATCAACCCTTCAGGTGCTTCACGTGAACTAAAGCAATGTGGAAGGAAAAAAATAAACATTTAACTTTGTTCACAAAAAAAAAAAAATTACTTTGGAACCAAACTTATTTTCACAAGGGTATCAGGAGAAAATGGACCACAAGATTTGTTATGCAATTTCTCCCGAGTACGCCAATACCCCGTATGTGGGGGAAAGCCACTGTTTGGGCGCACGGCAGGGCTCAGAAAGCAGGGAGCACAGTTTGACTTTTTAAATGCAAAATTGGCTGGAATCAATGGTGGCGCCATGTCGCGTTTAGAGACACCCTAATATACCTAAACAGTGGAAACCCCCCAATTCTAACCCCATCCCTAATGGAAATACATTTTTTATTTTTACCTAACTAAGGGGGTGATAAAGGAGGATTTGATTTACTATTTTTTTATTTTGATCACTGTGATAGGGTCTATCACAGTGATCAAAATGAACCAATAGGAAAAATTTCCTATTGTTGCCGGCCGATCTCGGCAGGCGCACTGCACATGCGCGCACCATTTTCTTCCCGTAAGTCGCTGACGGCCAGGGGACATCACTGAGGGATGCAGGAGGGTCCAGGGACACTGGTGGTACCGGGGGGACCCCATTTCTCTGTCCTCTGATGTGCTAGATCACATCAGAGGAGAAATTAAATGGGAAATCAGACTTTTTTTCTTTTTTGCAGTCGTCATTCCGTGAATAACGGTGATCACAACACTGGGGTCGGTCCCCCCTGGTAGCCAAGATCCTGGAGAATTTCTGACACTGGGGGGCATTACACACTTATTTCTTAGTGCTGTTAAAAAGTGGCGCTGAGGAACAAGTACCCTTAACTGCCGCCATTAAAAGGTGTATCAGCGGTCGTTAAGGAGTTAAAACTCGACATAAGGGCCTTCCTGACCACAACACATTCTAATAAGTTGGAGGCTTTGAATATAAATCTTGCTTTGAAATTTGTTTCCTCATTACAGAATTCATTTAAATTTTGTTGGTCATCTCAGTCCCTGAAGTTTTTAGGCATTCCCCTCTCCCTTGACATTAATTTCATCTTCAAACTTTATTTTTTATCATTGCTCCAGAACATTAAAGTTGATTGGTCTAAACTTTATTTTAAATTGGTTTGAAAAATGTTAAATTCTTAAGAAGAACGTTCTCCCTCACATATATCTTTTTCAAACTTTCTGCATTAAACCAGCTAGACTCCAGCGATGCCTCCTATGTAGGCCAAAAAGTCAAGTTGGATTGGGCCTTCTGGATATAAAAATGTATTTTCTGTCTGCTTATATTGTCTAGAGCTATAGATTGGTACAGGCACGCTTTGGTGAAGCCATGGGTACAAATAGAACAAAGCTTTTCAGAGGCCACAATAGCTGCTCTCCCCTGGTTACCTTCCATGTCCCAAATTTCAATGACATCTCATCCTACAATTAGGGTACTGTCACACTTAGCGATATACCAGCGATCCCGACCAGCGATATGACGCGGTCAGGATCGCTGGTGCATCGCTGGTGCTTCGCTAAGTGGTCGCTAGTGAGCTGCCACACAGGCAGATCTCACTAGCGACATCGCTGGGGATAGGGGTCGCTACTTACCTGTCACACCAGGCGATCCTGCGTCCTCCCGCCCGGCTCCACGCGTCGCTCGTCGTCACAGCAGGAAGCGCTGCAGGAAGCTGACGACGACAGTCCTGGACGTTCTCGCGCGATCAGCGATAACCAGCGGGGGAGCCGGTCGTAGGTAAGTATCAGACACAGCGATATCGCTAGCAATATCGCTATAACGTCACAAGTTATAGCGATATTGCTAGCGATAACTTAGTGTGACAGGCCCTTTAGAACTATACTCTATTGCTTCTCCAGACCAGAGATATGCAAACTTCTCCTTCCCATTCCATCTCCTTTATCGCCTGTTATTGTCTCTCCGAAATTCTCCCATGGTCTGTCAGACGCTGTTCTCAGACTTTGGATCTCTCAGGGATTGGCGTAGATAATAGTTGACCTTCATTAGAGGCACGTCAAGCTTTTGTAAACAGGTTGGCCAGCTCACCTGCTCCCCCCAAAAAAAACAAAAAAAACAAAAAAAAAACAAAAAAACCCAAAACACAAAAACCCTCCCCCTCTCCATGGATAACTGATCCTGATAAAGGTTAAAGGTGAACCTGCTGTGGAAAAACGTCTGTTACATTGGTGAGATCAAATCAATTTTTATTAGGGAAATGGTATGCACGTGCACCTTGTACATCTGGTTCGTTTTACGTTTTTTGTCCTTAATTATCTGGCTAAAGGTTATGTTTTAATATTAAGGGAGATTCTCCAAGCTATACTCCATTGGCATTCCTGAGGTACTATAATAGTGCAATACCTTACACACTATAGCAGGTGGGAGTGGTTACCAACCAACATCAGCTGACCAGTCTAAAAGAAGCTGCCAGCAAGAGATTGACATTAGCTTTTGCTGGATCAAAAGAAAAATAACACTACATATAAATTTCGGCAGACCCAGAGCTGCCACGAATCCCTTCATGATTCGTGACATGAGCCTTTTAGAGGCAACTAGCTGAAGAGCCCGGCGCTGCCGGGGCATAGTAACTAACTGTGGTTATAGCAAATTATAATTATCCTCCATCCCATAGTCCCGTGCCCATATACCCATCATACATATCCACGATCCCATAGGCCCATGCCCATCATACATATCCTCCATCCCATAGTCGAGTGCCCATATACCCATCACACATCCTCCATCCCATAGTCCCATGCCCATATACCCATCATACATATTCGCCATCCCATAGTCGAGTGCCCATATACCCACACATCCTTCATCTCATAGTACCGTGCCCATATACCCACACATCCTTCATCTCATAGTACCATGCCCATATACCCATCATACATATCTTGCATCCCATAGTCCCGTGCCCATATACCCATCATACATATCCGCCATCCCATAGTCCTGTGCCCATATACCAGTCATACATATCCTCCATCCCCATAGTCCAGTGCCCATATACCCATCCTCCATCCCATAGTCCCGTGCCCATATACTCGTCATACATATCCTCCATCCCATAGTCCAGTGCCCATATACCCATCACACATCCTCCATCCCATAGTCAACCATTATGACATCATAATGAGCGGCGGCAGGGCTTGCAACCTATGACATCAGCGTCGCCATGGCAACCATTATGACATCATAATGAGGGGCGGGGCTTGACACACTTTTCCCCCCATTATGTAGATCGGGGCAAATTTTTTTGGTGAATTGGAACGCGCGGGGTTAAAATTTCGCCTCACAACATAGCTTAGGACGCTCTCGGGGTCCAGCTGTGTGACTGTGCCAAATTTTGTGGCTGTAGCTGCGACGGTGCGGATGTCAATCCCGGACACACACACTTGAGCTTTATATATTAGATTTCATCTTCAACTTGCTTAACTAGTCACAATAACAGTAATTTTCACTATGGGTGCCCAAACTTTTACATGCATGCCAGAAATAATCCAGAAATAATCTATAAGCATGTAATCAAATACAAACTTGGGGTTTACATTGTTATGTATATCCAAGTCCATGCAATGCAAGCCCGAGATGTTTTTTGTTTTAAGAGAACAACGTTGCCACATAAAATACACTGTGTTCCAAATTATTATGCAAAAAATATTTCCTATTTTCTCTAAATTACCTATATGAATTGCAGTCATTGTTATTTTCCAGTCATCTAATATTCTAGTATAATTGCAATGTTTTGAAACAAACTTCCTATGAAAACAGTATATTTTTAAAAATAAAACTCAAAATGCATGTTCCAAATTATTATGTACAGCAGAGTTTTCAACCTATTTTGAACAAAAAAATGGTCAGTTGTGAAATTATAAGCATTATCAGCTTATTACAAAAAGAAATCAAACAGTTTTCAAGTCAAAACTTTATTCTAGGTGATGTTACATTTGCACATAGGACCCCTTGTTCGAAAGAAGCTTCAGAACTCTCTCGTCCATTGAATTTGTCAGTTTTTGGATGGTTTGTGCTTCAATTGTTTTGCATGTGGACAGAATACCCTCCCAGAGCTGTTGCTTAGATGTGAACTGCCTTCCGCCATCATAGACACTCCTTTCGATGATGCTCCAGAGGTTCTCAATGGGGTTGAGGTCAGGGGAAGATGGTGGCCACACCATAAGTTTGTCCTCTTTTATGCCCATAGCAGCCAGAGATGCAGATGTGTTATTTGCAGCATGAGACGGTGCATTATCATGCATGAAAATGATCTTGCTGCGGAAAGCACAGTTCTTCCTCTTGAACCATGGCAGGAAGTGCTGTTTTAGAAACTCCACATAGATTATGGAGTTCATCTTTACCCCTTCAGGGATCCTAAAGGGGCCGACAATCTCTCTCCCCATGATTCCAGCCCAAAACATTACTCCACCTCCTCCTTGTTGGCGCCTTAGCCGTGTTTTCATGGGGTGTCCATCAACCAGCCATCCTCCACTCCATCCATCTGGACCATCGAGCGTTGCATGGCACTCATCGGTGAACAAAACAGTTTGGAAGTCAGTCTTCATGTATCGTTTGGCCCACTGGAGCCGTTTCTACTTGTGTGCAGTGGATAGAGGTGGTCGACAGGATGGCTTACGCACAGCTGCAAACCTCTGAAGGACCCTGCATCTTGTTGTTCGGGGGGACGGGAGGCACCAGCAGCTTCAAAAACTTATTAAACCAAAAAACTATTCCACATAGTCAGGTGGAGGAGCCTCTAGACCAATTAATTATACCAAGAAAAACCAAAACAATTCAGAAAAAATGTCAAAAAAGTATTAACTGAGCATGCTCACATGTTAGTCATATATATTAATATGGTTAAATGCTCAAAATGTAATCATAAACATCAAGAAAATAGAAGCTCAAAATGATTTCAAGAATAATACAAAATTTATTTAAGCATAAACAATGTGACAAAAAGAGTGTCTGGGTACGCACACATGGAGGTAGGAGAAGGGAAAAAAGGGGAGAGAGATTGTCCGGAGTCGAGTGATGAAGATAAGCATGTTCACAATAATCATTTATGCATTATGTGACCCAATAAATTGTAAACACACCCCAGACAAAAAAAGAGGGGGGGGCGAAAGCACTCCTCTGAATCTGCCAAACAGGGCACCGAGATTAAATCAATAATAAAAATACCAGTCTGATAGAAGTAAGGGCCTGTCAGGGTTAAATTAACCAAATCTGAATAGGATGTATAATGACTAAGTTCTAAACTACACTATTCAGAACAAGGTACTGACATAAATATCGCACTCATTACAAATAGAGTGCATTACCTTCAGACATGGTGCGGTGTGACCGTGGAGCAGGGAACAGGTGGCGCTTCCGAAGGCCTCGATGCGCGTTTCACCACCCTTGTGGTTTCATCAGGAGGCATGATTTTAGTATCGGCGTCAGGGGTTTAAATTACAGCAGCTGCAGCTGCCCATATTCTCGATGATGGGGTTGAAGGTAATATTTCTAAAAAGATGAAGGAGGGTTTGCTGCCAGACTTCCCTATAGTCCCCACTTTTTATCTGCTTCCCAAAGTTCACAAGGACCCCCTTTGCCCCCCAGGGAGACCCATAGTCTCAGGACTGGGGGGTCTTTGTGAACTGGCCTGTAGATTCATTGACTTCCATCTTAAGAAATGTGTAGAGACACTCCCTTCTTTTGTACGGGATACTACAGATGTCCTCAGAAGATTGGACGGCCTTCTTTTGGAGGGGGACATGTGGCTTGTTACTTGCGACGTGGAGTCCCTGTACACATCGATATATCACAGTCACGGGATACGGGCTAGTAAATTTTTTCTTCAAATGACTAATTTGGAGTCGAATCTAATACAATTTATATTGGATTTATTACTCTTTATTTTGACTCATAATTTTTTCGTGTTCAAGGACCACCCCTTCCTACAGCTCCAGGGAACCGCTATGGGGGCTGCTTGTGCACCCTCGTATGCGAATTTGTTCCTGGGGCTCTGGGAGAGAGATACGGTCCTTGACACGCCTGGCCATAACAATGTTGTCTCGTGGCTGAGATATTTCGATGATATTTTGTTTATTTGGCAGGGCTCCACGTCGCAATTGGAGACCTTTCTGGGCCTTCTTAATAATAACGACTACAATATTAGATTGACGTGGAAATACAGTCAACAAAATATTGACTTTTTGGATCTTTTGATCTTAAAAGGCCCTGATGGGACACTCCGTACGGACATCTTTCGAAAAAGCACTGCTACGAATGCTTTGTTGCATTACACATCTTCTCATCCCCCAAAATTAAAAAATTCCATCCCAATTGGCCAATTTTTGAGGGCACGCCGCATTTGCTCTGATGAAGCCACTTTTCGACATCAAGCAGGCGAATTATCACGCCGCTTTAAAGATAGGGGTTATAACATCAGAGATATTCATAAGGGCTTCTCTCGAGCATTATACGCTGAGAGAGATACGCTCCTACATAAACCTACCAAAAGAGTGAAAGACGGCAATGATCATACATCACGTTTTATTACTAAATTCAACTCAAATTGGAAGGATATCAATGATATCCTTAGGAGACTATATTATTGACCAATAGAGATTTACGACAACACTTGACTCCATATCCATCTGTCACATGGCGGAAGTCTCCTTCTCTGGGCGATATTCTCTGTCGCAGTCATTATATTCCACCTATAAAGAACCCCTTCCTGAGTTCCAGTAAGGGACCACCTTGGGGATGCTTTCCATGTGGCCAATGCTCAGCTTGTTCTAATATTCTACGAATCAAAAGATTTCTCGAACTCCTCAAAACTGAAAAAATTTAAGATTGTCCACCACATTACCTGTAACACAGAGGCGGTGGTATACTATGCCAGCTGCCCCTGTGAGCTTATATATATAGGCATGACGACGAGAGCATTAAAGAAACGCGTGCAGGAACATATCAGGGACATCAAAAACGCGTCAGATTGTCCCGAACCTCATCTTTTTAAAACAATCCCTAAACATTTTTTTGACAAACATAATTGTGATCCTAGGGGTTTTCTAGTTCGGGGCATAGATCATGTTTATATGGGAATTCGTGGTGGTAACTTGAAACAGAGACTACTTCAAAAAGAAACCAGATGGATGACAATCCTCGATACACTCACTCCTAGAGGTCTCAATGAGGCCATCAGCTTCAAGTCTTTTCTTTAGTTTTTTAATTCTGTTTTTGTTTTAATCTTCACTTAAATGTCAGGGTATTTTTATTGGGTTTTAATTTCTCTCACCTTTTTCCTACTGTACCCCTGCTTTTGCTGCTGACTGACAATTTGCCTTTGAATGGATTCTTCGTTGTAACCAGTTGGAACTATTCGTCATTATGGACATTTCATATCCCTGAGCACCTTGATGAAGGACATCTTGCGTCCGCTAATCAATACTTCATATAATCTTTGTATATTATGGTTTTTATGCTCTATAATGGCCATGATAATAGCCTGTTTCCATCTATATGTACTGCTCATATTCTAATATAGTAAGACGTTAATATATAACGTTAGACATTATAAGTAGGATTTTTCATGGTTTTGTATTTCTGATATGGATAGGTATCTGATTTAGTTAGAATCCATTTCTGTCTAGAATCCCTTCATTATTCTTAGCCCCGATATAGTCATATATACATTATGTCCCCTTTTTGGGTTGGTAGGCGCAGTGCTTGGTTAATGAGTGGGAGCGATTTCCCTGTTCCAGCTATGGGAGCGTGTCGGTCCCCTTCCCTCTATTCACGGGCATTTATAGCGCGCCTATTTACTTCCAATTTATTATTTTCATTTTTACTTTTGTTCTAATGGCACAGACGCACTCCACGCATGCGCTGTTTGCCCGCCGTGGTATCGGGGCGACGCGCACGACGCCTGGACGATAGGTGACGATGATCGGCAGATCCTCCTCCCTATCGCTGAGGGCGCGTATGTGTCTTCCCCGCCCATGGGCGGTGCACAACATGCTGTATGTGCGCCGATTTGTCAAGTCGCTGCAGCTGCTGTAATTTAAACCCCTGACGCCGATACTAAAATCACGCCTCCTGATGAAACCACAAGGGTGGTGAAACGCGAGTCGAGGCCTTCGGAAGCGCCACCTGTTCCCTGCTCCACGGTCACACCGCACCATGTCTGAAGGTAATGCACTCTATTTGTAATGGGTGCGATATTTATGTCAGTACCTTGTTCTGAATAGTGTAGTTTAGAACTTAGTCATTATACATCCTATTCAGATTTGGTTAATTTAACCCTGACAGGCCCTTACTTCTATCAGACTGGTATTTTTATTATTGATTTAATCTCGGTGCCCTGTTTGGCAGATTCAGAGGAGTGCTTTCGCCCCCCCCCTCTTTTTTTGTCTGGGGTGTGTTTACAATTTATTGGGTCACATAATGCATAAATGATTATTGTGAACATGCTTATCTTCATCACTCGACTCCGGACAATCTCTCTCCCCTTTTTTCCCTTCTCCTACCTCCATGTGTGCGTACCCAGACACTCTTTTTGTCACATTGTTTATGCTTAATTTTGTATTATCCTTGAAATCATTTTGAGCTTCTATTTTCTTGATGTTTATGATTACATTTTGAGCATTTAACCATATTAATATATATGACTAACATGTGAGCATGCTCAGCTAATACTTTTTTGACATTTTTTCTGAAAGCTTCAAAAACTTGTCTGCTGCTATGACAAGGCATTTTTGCAGCTGCTCTTTAAACCTGACGCAATTGCCTGTTGGAAAGAGTCCTCAATTTTTCCTTATCAGCACGCACACGTGTGTGCTGGGAATCAGCTACATACTTCTTGATTGTGCGATGATCACGATGAAGTGTCTTGGCAATGTTGATTGTAGTCATGCCTTGACCTAAATACTCCATAATTTGTTGCTTCTCAGCAGCCGACACATCCTTTTTCTTTCCCATTTTGGCAAAAAATGTAGGCTGCTTAATAATGTGGAACAGCCTTCCTAAGTAGTCTTGCCTTTATTTGGACACACCTGCCAAACTAATTTGCACAGGTATCTGCAATTGCTTTCAGTGATAAAAAGAGCCCTGACACACATCACCATCAATGAGTTTAAATGACAAACAAAAAAATTCTAACCTTATCACTCCTAAAACTCTTTTTGCATAATAATTTGGAACACAGTTTAGTCTGGGGGGAGGGTGGTAGGATTTCGCTTTGGGAATGTGTATATGGCTTTTTTATGCCGATGCACCAACTAGGTTATTTTAAAGACAGAGCAGCTCAAGAAAAAACGCAGGACGTTTTATTCCTGACGCAGGCACTCACACCTGTTCAAAGCAGTTAAAACTGGTTTGAATCACTGACTGGTAACCAACTTTCAAGTTTACTTAAAAAAATGCTTTGTCCCAATTAGTTTGCACAGCACTGTACTTCAACATGGTTTTCCATCTTTTTGCACTAGTAAAATCATAATGTCTAACGACATATTTGTATGTTCACAATAAAATTCCAGGCAGAATGTTCCATGCCAGGCCATTATATAACTCAGCTCAATGTTACCTTATCTTGTCTAGGCTGGTTTCTGTTCAACTGCTGCCAACCATTCATTTTAGGCCTTGTATGTTTGTTGTGTGCTGAGGTTTCCACACTGCCTATGATTAACCGTACCCTGTGGGAATGTCAGCAAGTACCTGAGACAGAGTTCTGCAAGGAATACGTGGATTTTGTCCGCGCTGCCCAAATTATTAACCTTCTGGAATTTCATCAAGTTTGAAAGTGGTTTATTCTACGTGTTTCAAGGTTTTTTGCAACCTCTTCTTCAGGAAATACCACATGAAGCATACATAGGTGGTGCATTAAGTACACACAGATTTAAAAAAAAATGAGCTCCAAACAGTCAGATGACAGATGTCAAAGTTTATAGTTAGCAGACAGTATAAAAATTCATAATAGTTAGAAGCTGTTCCTATATTGACATGTCTATTTTAATTTCACAGGTTGTTGAACAAAAGGAAAAAAAAAAAATATATAAGGAAAATTAAAAAACACATATATACTGAGCAAGAAAAGCAAATCTCGGACACGAACTTCTAGACATATGCCTCAGCTTCCTCCAGATCTGCTGCCTGACAATTAGACCACTCGGCTATGCTAACAGGTTCCTGCAAGTGTATCCAATGTGGAAGAGACGTATGTTGAAATTAACCATTAGTTAAAAATTAAATTGTAAGGATCTAAATTTTAATCAATTAAAAATAAATGTTTTATTAATAAAAAATATAGAATATTTTTTTTTTTAAAAAGTTATGTTTGGCTTATTATTCCTATTTAATGATGAATTAGAATAAAGGGAAAAGGAAAAAAAAAAAAAAAAAAAAAAAAAAAAAGGGGAATCAGTCATCTGCCAAAGCTCAGTGGCAGAGTTGGAAGGACAATGTGCTCCACACCTGCAACATTGCATACACCTTCAGGATCGTACCAAAGGAGGAGCACACAGCGCTTCTCCAAATACCACATGGCTGTTAAAAACTCCAGCACAGACTCAAATTATACAGCGACCAGTGCTAGTATAAGTCACATACCAAAGTTTAAAAAAAAAAAAAAAAAATCACTCCTTCAGCAGCGTTATTAACACCACCTGAGGATAGCAAATCATGTCAGAGGATGATTTCTTTAGGACAAAGGAATGATTGGTTATATACAATTATTTCTGAGGAATATTATTAACAAACTTAAAAAAAAAAAAATTAAAATAAATATACCAGTATTTATTTTAGTGGGGCCAAAGACAAGTCCAGAAAGAGGAGAGGAGTTAATGCTCTGTAGAACTACTATTTCTCTGAGTGGAGATAGAATAGAAAAAATTGAAAGAAAAAATAACAAAAAAAACCACAGGGTCTAGGTTACTCACCTAATTTTCTAACCGCAGCACTATATATATATATATATATATATATATATATATATATATATATATATATATATATATATATATATATATATATATATATATATTTTTTTTTTTTTCCTTTTCCCTTTATTCTAATTCATCATTAAATAGGAATAATAAGCCGAACCTAAGTTTTTAAAAAAATGTATTCTATATTTTTTTTATTAATAAAACATTTATTTTTAATTAAAATTTAGATCTTTACAATTTAATTTTTAACTAATGGTTTATTTCAACATATGTCTCTTCCACATTGGATACACTTGCAGGAACCTGTTAGCATAGCCGAGCGGTCTAATTGTCAGGCAGCAGATCTGGAGGCATATCTCTAGGAGTTCGTATCCAAGATTTGCTTTTCTTGCTCAGTATATATCTGATATATATATATATATATATATATATATATATATATATATATATATATATATATATATATATATATATATATATATATATATATATATATAAAAAATTTTCCCCCCTTTCCTTTTGTTCAACAACCTGTGAAATTAAAATAGACATGTCAATATAAGAACAGCTTCTAACTATTATTATGAATTTTTATACTGTCTGCTAACTATGAACTTTGACATGTGTCATCTGATTGTTTGGAGCTCATTTTTTTTAAATCTGTGTGTACTTAATGCACCACCTATGTATGCTTCATGTGGTATTTCCTGTAGAAGAGGTTGCAAAAAACCTTGAAACGTGTAGAATAAACCACTGTCAAACTTTATTAACCTTCTGGAATGTCATCATTTGGGCAGCGCAGACAAAATCCACGTATTCCTTTGCAGAGCTCTGTTTCAGATAGTCGGTGACCGACTTGTGGATCTGCAGCAGCCCTTAACTATACATGCTTTGAATACCTACTACCAGGTGAGCAGTTTTTTGTCAAACCGCTTACTTTATTTGTGGGATAAGACCCTATATTGCGCTTGTGTCTCCCTCTTTCCTCACAATACTAGCAAGTACCTGAACACATAGGTCACGTAGCTCCCCACTGTGAGTATGGCAGTAAGGGTTGTGCTTCAAGCTTAGCTCATGTTCAAGCAACGGGACCATCTAGTAAATCTGAATGCGTGCCCATTATAAAAATTGCTTATGTTAAGTATTTATAAAAAAAAAACATACAAACACAACCTTCTGAAAAAAATATATACTAACATAATGTCATCATAATAGATTTTAAAGTTGTTGGGAACAACTTAATTTACTTAAGTTATCACCTATAAATGATAGGTAAAAGCTTGCGATTGTCAGGTGTCCCACTGATCCAGAACACCAGGCCCTGAAATGCTCTGTTGGAATTATGCATTGGCCAAACCACCACCTTTCCACAAGATAACCAGTATGTGGAGACAGATATGTTCAAATGTTGGAGAAAAAAAAAAACAAAAAAAAAACAACTTTAAAAACATACTCACCAATTGCCCTGGACACAGCGAGAGTCCCATTAACTCGCCAACACCCAATAAAAGTGACACAGCCACCCAGGGATTCTATTCTCTCACGTTCATCCTGTAAAAGATGTGCCTGAAGTCAGTTTTTTTCTCAAGTCAACATGAAACACTAATCTGTTATGATTTACAGAGACAACTCACCTCTCTCTCTGGCTTGTGGGGATCCATAAGAGTCACTGGATTCCCTTGTCGTACAAGAAGAGCTTGAGAGTCACCCAACCATGCCACATGTAACCGTTCTCCTTCTAACAGTGCACACACTCCAGTGGTACCACTGCGCAGTCTCTATACAAACATTACAGATAAAACACCAAACCTGAGAAGTGGAATAATACTATTTAACATTACTAATGTGTACTAAAATCATAACTTATGTAGACAAAAGACAACCAAACTATCCAACTCCTCACCTCAAAGCAAAAAAAAAAAAAAAGAAAAACACCAACAAAAACATTATAAATATTCTGTCCCCGATTCATTTAAACTGCTGCATTTACAGGAATAATAAGGGCGCTTTCGCATTGCATGTAGGCACCTGTTCGGTGGGTCCCGTCGGTGCTAACATTTGAACACCCTGCAGGAACAGTATTCTAACGTATGCGCCGATGTGGTGCAGACAGTGCGAATGTGCCCTCTGCCATGAATCATTTTTGGGCGTACCCCTACTGGAGAACACATGTAGTAGACTCCATTTGGGTGTGCGCCTCCAGTAGCATATAAGACAAAATGCAATGGGAAAGCACCCCTAGTGATTGACTCACCAAAACATATCCTTGATAACTACTTATTCTCCTTGGGGGGGGGGGGGGGGGGGGGGGGGGGGGCGCAACAATTCATATAAGATTGGAAAAAAAGCTCATCAGAACTAGCACATTTTATGTATGGAAGTAATTGTATGGCTGTACAGGCTCTGGACTCCCAATAAAAGTTTCCGTATTTTTCAGACTATAAGATGCACCAGACCATAAGATGCACCTAAGTTTTAGGGGTGGAAATTAAGAAAAAAAAAAAAAAAAATTGAAGCAAAAAATGTCGTAAATTCTGTACTTAATATCCCCCTATCCTGCTATGCTTGGCCCCCCTCATCCCTATCCTGGAATGCTTGGCCCCCCTCACCCCTACCCTGGTATGTATGGCCCCCTCATCTCCATCCTGGTCGGAATGGTCCCCCTCATCCTTACCCTGGTATGCAGGGTCCCCATCAGAAAAGATTTAAAAAAAAAAAACAAAAAACAAAAAAAAACACAACAACAACAACACACTTAACATTTACCTTCCCAGCGCTCACTCGCAGCATCTTGTTCCAATGCAAGCAGCTGCTTAAAGGGAAGGTGCCACAATTTTTTTTTGTATTAAAAATGATTTATATAAACAATTATTTTTAATACAAAATTAAATTTTTGAACTTTAATTTTTTTTTTTTATTATTTTTGCAGCCACTGGGTGCTGCCATTTTACTCTGCAGGAGTGTAAGAGACACTTAAACTCGGCAAATATGGCTGCCCTGGGCATAGGAGACAGCAGTCGGCTGCCGACCCTATACCTAGCATTGAGATGCTCCCTGCTGTGATCTGGGCATGCCCCCTGGGTTGTCCAGATCACAGAGAAGGTAGGAGATCGGCGCCATTTATAGGAGAAGACCGAGTACAGGAGAGAAAAAAGAGCAGTGCAGTGAGGTAATTATCGTGAAGGGGTGAAGAGCCAGTAGCAGCTGACCTGTGAACGCTCCTCTCACTCACACACAAACAGCAGTGAGTTGTCTCAACTCCTGCAGCGCTGTGTGTGTGTGTGTGTGTGTGTGTGTGTGTGTGTGTGTGTGTGTGTGTGTGTGTGTGTGTGTGTGTGTGTGTGTGTGTGGGGGGGGGGTTCAGGAGTCTGCACAGCTCAGTTCTATTGTCTGGGATTGTCTGTGTATCTAATCCCATCCTCTGTGATACTGTCTGTTGAGCTGTGTATCTAATCCTCCCATGTGTGATACATGTGATACTGAATGATGAGCCATGTATGAAATCCTATTAAGAAAAAAAAAAAAAAAAAGGTTGTTCAAGCTCCTTTGAAAAAGATCTGTATAAGATCGAAACACGTCGTTTGTACCATTGCATGCACACTGCTTATGGAATTTTTACAGCACTGAAATACTTTTGGTAAAGCACTAATAAAATTTCAAGAATTTTTTAAAGGAGCTGGAACCACCTTTTTTTTTTTCCTTCTCTATTGGAAGCATGGCATCTAGTCAAGATGGAGTTCCGTGCACCTGCAGGTTGAGTTGGTGAGCTGGCTGAGGTCTTGTACCTTATTTTCTCTATGTATCTAATCCTATCCTGTGTGATACTGACTGCTGAGCCGTGTATCTAATCCTATTCTGTGTGATACTGACTGCTGAGTCAAGTATCTAATCCTATCCTGTGTGATACTGTATGCAAAGAAGTTTATCTAATCCTATCCAGCGATACTGTATGCTGAGCCGTGTATCTAATCCCATCCTGTGTGATACTGTGCGCAGAGCCGTGTAGGTATGGACCCTGTAAAAGCTGGCGAACGTGTGGATGGAAGACCAGATTATCGCCTTGCAGAGTTGCAGGGCGGATGCACTATGGTGTTCCGCCCAGGAGGCGCCCAATGCCTGGGTAGAGTGTGCCTTAATCCCAGGAGGAAGCGCTCTGTTAAACCGGTATGCCTCCAAATTGAAGAGCCGCAGAAAACTACTGTGCATGCCCAAGATTCCCAGCCCCGCAGTGTGAATAAATCATAAGCGACTGCGGGGCGGGATCTGTGGCCACGCAATATTAAGGCCAGGATCTGATCTGAGAGCACGGGCACGTCGGGCAGCGCTAACTGTGTATGCCCATGAAACTATAGTACAGCGCAGGCGCCAGCATATCAAAAGAACACTGAGGAGGCGGCGCCGCCAAATACGAAATGACTGATGGATGCGAGACGTCTGTCAGAGGGGGAAAGAAAGACCTGCCCCCCTGTCAAAATTCAGGTATTTTTGAACAATTTTATTATTATTTCTGCGGTGGAAGGGATGCTAAGTAAAAGAGCCACCTTGACAGAACGCAGCATTAGTGCTGCACAAGGTAGCTCTTTTACTTAAAAACGCCTGGGGGGGGGGGGGGGGGGGGGTGACAGGTTCCCTTTAATATGAAGATATAAAGTTGGAACAAGATTTGACTGACAGATTATTACACGATAATTTGGTTTGGCTTACAATAAGGAGACTTCAGATATGTAGCTCTTTAACTGAGACTTATATTAACGTATTGTTGTTATCTTCCTTTGTACTAATGTGACAATTTTGGGAGCGGCACTATATATGTAATCAGCCATAACATTTTACCATTAAAATATTGTTTGCATTGGGGTTGTAAACTGGGGTGAAGGGGAAAGCAGGGTTAGAGGTGTATGTACCTCTATTGCGGGTTATTGTTTTCCCTTTTTGCATTGAAAATTTCAATAAAAATTACTTTAAAAAAAACAAACAAAACTAGCGACCGAGAATTTTAGTGGCAGATCGGTCCTTGGGACAGAGGATCCGGTGTGTCTGGAAACCTCCAGGGGGTGTCCGTGAGAAGATTAAGGATCTCTGAGAACCAAGACCTCCTGGGCCAATCTGGTACAATCAGAATGACTGGCACCCATTCCTCCTTGATCTTCTTCAACAACCTTGGAAGAAGGGGGAGTGAATTAAACAGATAGGGAAGTGCAGACTGTGACCAGGGTATTGCCAGAGCGTCTACACCCACCGCAAGAGGATCGCGGGACCTGGAAACTAACCGAGGAACCTTCCTGTTCAGCCGGGACGTCATGAGGTCCACATTCGGAGTACCCCATCGAAGGCAAAGTTGATGGAAGACTTCCTGATGCAGACCACTCTACCACCGCGAGACTCTCGCGGCGGTTAAAGTCGGCTGCCCAATTGTCCACGCTGGGGATATGTACAGTGGCAATCGCTGGAACCATCGCCTCTGCCCAGAGGAGAATCTTGGATACCTCAACCAACGCCAAGGAACTCAGTTTCTCCTTGGTGATTGACATATGCCACCGCCGTGGCATTTTCCGTTTGAACTCGGATTGGCAGATCCCTGAATAGTCTCTCCCAGTGGCACAAGGACAGAAGAATGGCCCGTATCTCAAGGACGATGATCGGCAGAGAAGATTCCTCTGCCGACCAACAGCCCTGGACAGTCAGTTGGCTAAATATTGCACCGCAGCCGAGAGCGCTGGCATCTGTCGTCACCATCTGCCAGTGAAGGGGAAGAAAGGACCGACCCTGATAGATGAGAGGGAATGACAGCCACCAATTGAGAGATCGTTTGACTCGGGAAGGGAGCCGAACCGGACGATCCAGCGAGAGAACAGACTTGTTCAACTGAGATAGGATGGCCTGCTGAAGTGGTCTTGAATGGAATTGCGCAAAAGGAAATTGCTTCCGACGCTGCCACCATCCTTCCCAGGACCGCCATGGCCGTAAGGAAGGAAGGAAACAGAGGACCCTGCAGAGAGCAAACCCCCTGCTGGAGGATTGCTCTCCTCCTTGGGAAGAAAAACCCTTGTCTGGACAGTGTCGAACAGCATGCCTAGAAAAATGAGGTGCTGAGTCAGGACAAGGCAAGACTTTGCCCTGTTGATTAGCCATCCGAATCGGAACAGGGTATCTAGAACGATGGAAGGTTCGAATAAAACCCTGTGAAACGGTCCTTGGTTAGGA
This sequence comes from Dendrobates tinctorius, assembly GCF_039654945.1. Classification (NCBI taxonomy): domain Eukaryota; kingdom Metazoa; phylum Chordata; class Amphibia; order Anura; family Dendrobatidae; genus Dendrobates; species Dendrobates tinctorius. The sequence continues at coordinate 12,323,052 of NW_027361932.1, forward strand.
CGGGAACAATGACACCTAAGCTCAGAAGGGAGGCAATGGACGCAAAGAACCCCGGAACCAGAGAAGCATCTCTTGGAGGACGAGATTCGAAGAAACTATCTCGGGGCCGCAAAACTAAATCTATTTTGTATCCTGAGGATACAACCTCCCCTGAAAAACCAGAGACGTCCGCCCAGCCTGGGAGATTCCCTGGAATCTGGAGATGAGCCATGCAGAGGAAGATCTGCCAGGTTTAGGCCTGGCGGATCTATCCTGCACGTCATAGGGATCACAGGAGGGGTTGGGTTTAAAGGAAGCCCTTTTCCTATCCTGGAGAGCCTGTGGCCTCTCTTGGCAGGAAAAATCCTCAGATGCAGAGAAACGACGAAAGGGCTGAAACCTACACCTTCAGAGGATGCCAGCGAGGTCTGGACTGAGCAAGGAGGGAACTCGTCCCTCTCGTGGCCTCCTTTATAATTTGGTCCGACTTAAAGCCAAAAAGACAGGAACCCTGGAAAGGCAAGCTGGTAAAGAGACTTTTTTGAAGATAAGTCTGCCTGCCATGCCTTAAGCCAAATAGTCCGTTCGATAGCAACAATATGCGGGACTCAGGCGTCCAGCAATGAAGCAGGGTCCAGACAGGCAGATACCATGTACTTCCCTGCATGAGAAATTTGGTCCGCGAGGTCAGCCAATTCTACTGGACGGGCTCCATTAAGAAAGCCCTGACAGAGTTGCTTAGCTTATGCTGCTATGGACTTTGACACCCAGGTGGTGGCAAAGGCAGGGCACAATGTAGAAGCGGCCGCTTCAAAGGCAGACTTAGCAAAAGACTCTATGATACTTTCATTGGAGTCCTTGAGGGATGCTCCATTCGCGAGTGAGAGTACAGTGTTGGTGGATAATCTGGAAACTGGAGGGTCCACATTTGGAGAAGCGGTCCAGTTCGCCGTGAGCTCTGGGATATAGTATGCCAAGGAGATTCCATCTTTAGAAGCGTCTCGTCGGCTTTTACCTCCGGAAAGTACCTCCTCAAATTCTCTGTGTGTGGCAAAGACCTTGAGAGCTGGTCTCGACCGTCTAAACAAAACCGCCTGTTCTGCGCGTTTCATAGCGGTATCCGTAATGTTAAAGGTCTGATTGACCGCCACAATGAGGCTATGGACCATATCTCTCATATTAGAAGCCTGGTCAGCATCCAGGACCAAATCATCCGATACAGCATTGCCTGACTCCGGAGAAGATAATCAGGACGAGGCAGACCCCCCGGGAGAGAGACATAGCGGGAAGAGGACCTAGAATGATGCTCCTGGCTGGATCTCTTACGGCCCATGTTGGTAGGCACAGCCGGAGGGTTCTGTAATCCGCTAGAAATGCCGGAGGCAGGAAGGGACCACCTATCAAGACCGGACACCAGGGTCTGCCAAACCTTGATGAGGTCCACCACAGATTGTGAAAGAGAGGTAGCCCACACTAGGATAAGGGCACCGCTCTCTACTGCAGTAAGGGACTCCTGGGTAGCAGAAGAGGAGGAAGCAGGAGGGCGAGAGTGCTCTCCTTTAGGATTAGGAATTATAAGAAGCAGACCCACTAATGCCAGAAGCTTAGGGGACAGAAAGATATATGCTCAGAGTGTCAGTCTGCAGATCAGAGCTACTCACAAGAAGATGCAGGTCCTGTCTGGTTCCAGGCTGTAGGAGGAGCTCCAGGACAGTTGCAAGCGTAAATGCAGAACTTCCTGCAGCAAAAAACCACCTTCCGGGTTCCAATGCCAGCAAATGGTGACCGCAGGGAGGAAGAGGAGGGCCTGCAGTCAAAAACGAGGGGAGATTCCGTGCCAATGGAAGAAAGGGGGATGCGTACAAAAGAGCTTACACAATGAGGCTGGAAAAAGGGGGCGTGTCTATAACGGGTGGGAAAAAAGCCCGCCCAATGATGCAGGGAAGAGAGAGCTAGCTGCCGAGGCTAGGCCGTGCTGAAGCAAGGGACTAAAGAGGAAAACACTCACTGATGAAGCAGGGAAGGGAGGCGCAGAGGCCTCAAAAGTTAACAGTATCGTAACCCTGCACCCCCCCCCATCCCTGCTGCGCTGCTCATCCCCAGTGCCTGCCCTAATAAAAACAAGGGAAAGCTAAATCTTCCCCATCTTCATTCTTTCCTTCATCTTTACCTGAACCTTCTCCTCAACACCTCTGGACAGGTACATGAAAGAGAGAGAAACAGAGATGTACCTCTCCATAGTAGACCATCGATAGACATCCGAGCCTCTTAGATTGAGGGACGTCCATGCCTCCTGAAACCAACAGGCTCTGGTGAGAGAGTGGGTAGGAGACAAGGGCCAGGATCAAAGTTAGGAGTCAACTAAACACTCTTCTGTGTTAGGGGTTGGGGTCCTGCCGACTAGACATGCGGATATGGGGTGGCAGTACACGCCTTACTCCTAGTCTCTATGTGGGAGTACAGTTGTGACTGTTGATACTGTATCCCTCCAGAGGTAGGAGAAGATCCATCTGAAAACCGTAGTTACCGTAAACGGTATTTCTCTGAGCCCATGACGGCACCATGGAGAGAGGGGATCCGCCCCACGGGGACAGAAAACCTACAGATAAAAAAGCGGTACCTCTCTCCCGCATCAGTTGTTTTACAGAGCATTAACGGAACTTCAGGCTAATACTAACACAACACTAAGAAAAAACAAATTTCTATAATTATTAAATTGCATAGAGGAGACACAACGTGACTTTTTGGCTAAACTGTATTTACAATAAGTGCGCACCCCACGCGTGTAGGGAGGGAATGTACGGGAGCTGTCATGGGCTCAGAGAAATACTGTTAACGGTAAGTAACTACGATTTTCTCTTTCCCCCATGACGGCACCACGGAGAGAATTGCAGAGACTAATCAATTAGGGGGGACCACTGCCTCCAGCACCCTTCTACCAAAGGTTAGATCTGAGGAGGTGGCTAGGTCCAGCCGATAGTGGTTAAAGAAAGTTGAAGGATAGGACCAAGTGGCGGCTCCACATATTTGTTCAATGGAGACGCCCGCTCTCTCTGCCCAGGAAGTTGACACCGCTCTTGTGGAATGGGCTGTTATTCTGCCTAGAATGTCCGCACCCCGTGACGAGTACGACAAGGTGATGGCGTCTCTTATCCACCTGGCCAGCATGCTCTTTGATGCCTTTCGCCCTTTCTTTGGCCCCTGGAAGCAGACAAAAAAAGACCTATCCTTCCTACACTCCCTGGTGGCCGCTAGGTATCCAATTAGGCATCCCCTGAATCTAATGTGTGTAGGGCCTCTTCTCCCTTGTTTTTGGGATTGGGGCAAAAGGAGGGAAGGGAGATTTCTTGCGTTCTGTGGAATTGGGACGCTACCTTTGGCAGATACGCTGGGTCTGTCCTAAGTACCACCCTGTCCTCCAGGATCTGTGTAAATGGAGGGAAGGCTGATAGGGCCTGTATATCACGGATTCTACGGGCCGATGTCAGGGCTACCAGGAGGGAGGTCTTGAGTGATGTTAGTTTTAGTGGGGCCTCTTGTAATGGTTCAAAGGGAGGTTTGGACAGGGCTAAGAGGACCAAGTTTAGATCCAAGGGAGGCGTGTTTAGGGAAGATATAGGTCTGGATCTACTGGCTGCCTTAATGAACCTGGCCACCCAACGGTTCCCTGCCAAGTCATAGTTGTATAGAGCCCCTAGGGCTGCCACCTGAACTTTCAATGTGTTGTTAGCTAAACCTTGCTCTAACCCCTTCTGCAGGAACTCTAGGATCTTTGATAGCGGTACCTCCCCGCTTGCACTGATATTTGATACTGAGAGGAACTTCCTCCAGATCCTCCCGTACAGTTTAGTGGTTACCGGTTTTCTACTCTGTAGCAGGGTGGACACTAAATTTTGGGAAAAGCCTCTGTTGCTTAATAGAGCCCTTTCAAATTCCTGGCCGTCATATGTAGGTTCTCCACCTGAGAGTGCAGTACTGGGCCCTGCGAGAGTAGGTTTGGGATATCCGGGAGGACCCAAGGGTCAGAGATGGACATTCTCCTCAACTAAGAGAACCATGTCCTTCTCGGCCAGAAGGGGGCTATTAATATTACCCTTGCTTTCTCCTCCCGGATCTTCCTCAGAACTGATGGAATTAAGGCTATCGGTGGAAACGTGTAAGCAAGGGGGAAGTGCCAGGGGATCATGAGGGCATCCAGGGCAATTGGGTTCCTGACAGGGTCTATAGAGAAGGTTTTCACCTTCCGATTCGTCCTGTTGGCAAATAGATCTATGCTGGGTTTCCCCCATAGTTTCGATATTTGAGTGAAAATTTCTTGGTTTAACTCCCACTCTCCCTGTCTTAACTGTGTGCGACTTAGGAAATCTGCCGTCACGTTGTCTACCCCTTTTATGTGTAGTGCAGTCAGTGAGCTTAGATTTCCCTCTGCCAACTTAAAAATTGATTTTGTCACTTCCCTTAGGGCACAGGACTTTGTACCCCCCTGATGGTTCAAGTAAGCGACTACCGTGCGGTTGTCTGAAAATACCCTCACGTGGTGGGACCTGAGGGAGCTCAGAAAATGCAGGAGAGCGAGCTTTACCTCTAAGAGCTACTTCATATTTGAGGAGGCTGCTTCTTCGTCCTTTGTCCAGACCCCTTGTGCTACCTGGTTCTCCAAGTGAGCCCCCCACCCCCTGGGGCTTGCGTCTGTGGTAAGGATTCGAGCTATTGGTAGAACCCAAGGGACCCCCTGGGATAGGTTGGAAGGCTCCATCCACCATTACAGTGAGTGAGGCGTTTCGGGTGAGATGTCTAATCACCTTTCTAAATTTCCGTGAAGAGAAATCTCTGCGGCTAGTATCTCCCACTGGAGATTCCTTGTATGGGCTTGAGCCCACTGCACAGCTGGTATACAGGCTGTCATTGAGCCGAGCAGGGACATGGCCTCTCAGTGTTGTTGCTGTGTGAGTTTTTGATTCTGTCGCTATCTGTCTCATGTGTATCGCTTTCCCTTCTGGGAGACGACACTCTTGTCTGGGCGTGTCTATGGTAATGCCCAGGTACTCTTGTACTTGGCTCGGGATCACCCGAGATTTTGGCCGATTTAACAGCCAACCTAGGCTGGTCAGTGTCTCCATAGTCTTGTTCAACTGATCTCTGCAGTCAGAAGGGGAGTTGCCGATCACTAGAAAGTCGTCCAAGTACGGGACTATAAATACGTCCTGCTCCCTTAAATGTGCCATGACTTCCGCTATAATTTTTGTAAAGACTCTCGGGGCGATGGCCAGCCCAAATGGGAGAGCCTTGAACTGGTAGTGCCTTATTTCTGCCCTTACGGTGACTGCTATCCTGAGATACTGGCGGTAGTCAGTGTGTATGGGGACGTGATGGTACGCGTCTTAAGTCGAGTACCGTAATGTAACAGGCTGGAAACAGCATTTTTACTGCCGATTTTATTGTCTCCATTTTGAATGGATGGATTATCAGGCATTTGTTTAATCTTTTCAGGTTTATTATTGTCCTGAATGTCCCGTCTGGCTACCTTCATAGAAGATAGGGGAATAGAAGCCTTCTCCTTTTACTCGGTGAGGGACCTCTTGTAGTACGGATTTCTCCACCAGGGTCTGAATCTCCTGTTGAACCGCCTTTGGCTCTTCCCCCGACTGTCTCTGCGGGGTCACTACAAAAGAGGGTTTGTGTGAGGTGTGGAAGCTTAATTTTAGGCCCGTTTTTATGACGTTCAAGATCCAGGAACTGTTTGATATGTTTTCCCAGGTTGGGAAGAAGTGGCCCAATCTTCCTCCTACCTGGGAGACCCCAATGGTTGTTTTTTGTCTGCCGGTTTCCCGAACATGAACAGGTTTTCCTTTTCCTCTCCTGTCCTCCCAGTTATCCTGGGAATTTTTAGGCGGCTTTCTCTGGATTAATTTCCTGCTCCGAAACCGCTTGAAGGGAAAATTGGACTGGTTGGGGAAAGACTTCTTTTTTATCCTCTGCTTTGTCAAGGATATTGACCAGTGTGGGCCCGAAAAGGAATTCGCCTTCACAGGGAATGGAGCAAAGCTTGGATTTCTTATGCAGGTCCCCCGTCCAGCATTTGAGCCAGAGTGCTCTCCTTGCCGCATTCGAAAATGAAGTTGCTCTAGCCGTCAGTCTGATTGAATCAGCTGAAGCGTCCGCCAGAAAGGCCGCCGCTCCTCATCAATGGGACGGAATCTAGAATCGCGTCTCTTGGTGTTTTATTCTTCAGTTGGTCCTCCAACTGATCTAACCACACCATCAGGCTCTAGCTGTGCATGTGACGGCTATGGTGGGTTTCAGTCCTCCTCCTGCTGCCTCCCAGGAACCTTTTAGGATGGTTTCCGCTTTTTTGTCCATGGGATCCTTTAATATTCCCATATCTTCAAACGGCAGAGCGAATTTTTTCTAAGCTTTTGCTATAGCTACATCCACCTTTGGCGCTTTCTCCCAATATGAACAACTTGGGTCTTCAAAGGGATATTTCCCTTTTGGAGCTAGGAGGCCCTTTTTCTCCGGCCTTTTCCATTCCCTGTATTGGCGCTTGAATTTTTTCATTCATGTGGAATGATCTTCTCTTTTTTTTGTTCTAACCCGCTGAACATGGCGTCTGGATAGTTCTTTTGGGTCTGGTGTCTACCAGCCCCATAGTAGTTCTAATTGCTTTTACTAAATTATCCATGTTTCAAAGACTAACTGTCTTCTTCCTCAGGGATCCCTGAGGAAGACAGTCTTTGAAACAATTTTGGAAAGTCCATTGGTCCCCGTCGCAACCACCAGCAAGTGAAACTGACGTGGTCATGTGTTGACTCACATCACGAAGGTCCTGTATACCTGGAGCAGCTCACAGACGCCGGGAGCACGAGAGGCCGCTCACGTCTGCTCCACAGCTGGAGGTACACTGACAGGAGGCTGCCACCGGCGGGGGCAGCCCCTGTAACTCTTCTATACCCCAGGGTTCGTCTATACCCCAGTGTACAAACCCCCCCCCCTCCTTTTCCAAGCGCTGGAGCAAAAAGCGCTATTTTAACTTGCACCGCTTACTGGAGTGAGGACTTCGTATCGCATTATCTTTACAGGTACCGCTCTCTGACTTGTGCATTTACTATTGCGGCTACTCTGCACAGCCGTTCACAGGCTGCAATTTGACTTTTTTTTTTTTTTTTTTTTTTAAGCTACTATCAGGGAAAATTACCCTGCAGTATATAACCTGTTCAGTGATTTCAGGTTTTTACCCTCACTCATGCCTTTTTAGTTTGTGATTGTTCAGGTTGGAACTAAGATTGCCACCAGCATCTATATATATTCTTTTTCCCTTAAGCACTTCTTCTGAGGTCTTAACAATTGACTATTACTAATTGCTATTTTCTCGCTATTATCCAGCTACATAAAGAGCACTTATAAGAGGTTTTTTTTTTTGTTTTGTTTTTTATTTTTTCTATAACCACCCAATTTAGATTTCCCTCTTCTTTGAGTGTTCCAAGCGCACACTAATATTATTAGTTATTTTACCTTATTTCTTTGACACCCTTGTGACAGGTGTCTTAGTGTTTGCTGCTGGAATTACACTCATACACAAGCGCCACTGAATCTCCATTTGTATTAAATCTTGTGGTTGGCCTTCTGCGTACACTTCTTCCCCTAAAAGAGGAGGACAGGCCCTAGTTACAGCTTGTACATTCACGTACAGTTGTGGCCAAAAGTATTGACACCCCTGCAATTCTGTCAGATAATACTCAGTTTATTCCTGAAAATGATTGCAAACAAATTCTTTGGTATTATCTTCATTTAATTTGTCTTAAATGAAAAAACACAAAAGAGAATGAGGCAAAAAATTGATCATTTCACACAAAACTCCAAAAATGGGTCAGACATAAGTATTGGCACCCCTGCAATTCTGTCAGATAATACTCAGTTTATTCCTGAAAATGATTGCAAACAAATTCTTTGGTATTATCTTCATTTAATTTGTCTTAAATGAAAAAACACAAAAGAGAATGAGGCAAAAAATTGATCATTTCACACAAAACTCCAAAAATGGGTCAGACAAAAGTATTGGCACCCTCAGCCTAATACTTGGCTGCACAACCTTTAGCCAAAATAACTGCGACCAACCGTTTCCGGTAACCATCAATGAGTTTCTTACAATGCTCTGCTGGATTTTTAGACCATGATTCTTTGGCAAACTGCTCCAGGTCCCTGATATTTGAAGGGTGCCTTCTCCAAACTGCCATTTTTAGATCTCTCCACAGGTGTTCTATGGGATTCAGGTCTGGACTCATTGCTGGCCACCTTAGAAGTCTCCAGTGCTTTCTCTCAAACCATTTTCTAGTGCTTTTTGAAGTGTGGTGTAATTGTCCTGCTGGGAGACCCAAGATCTCTGAGGGAGACCCAGCTTTCTCACACTGTGCCCTACATTAATGCTGCAAAATTTGTTGGTAGTCTTCTGACTTCATAATGCCATGCACACGGTCAAGCAGTCCAGTGCCAGAGGCAGCAAAGCAACCCCAAAACATCAGGGAACCTCCGCAATGTTTGACTGTAGGGACCGTGTTCTTTTCTTTGAATGCCTCTTTTTTTCTCCTGTAAACTCTATGTTAATGCCTTTGCCCAAAAAGCTCTACTTTTGTCTCATCTGACCAGAGAACATTCTTCCAAAACGTTTTAGGCTTTTTCAGGTGAGTTGTGGCAAACTCCAGCCTGGCTTTTTTATGTCTCGGGGTAAGATGTGTGGTCTTCCTGGTTGTCCTACCATACAGTCCCTTTTCATTCAGACGCCGACGGATAGTACGGGTTGACACTGTTGTACCCTCGGACTGAAGGGCAGCTTGAACTTGTTTGGATGTTTGTGCGGATGTTGGATAAAGAACCTCGACTAACATGAGTCCAGACCTGAATCCCATAGAACACCTGTGGAGAGATCTAAAAATGGCAGTTTGGAGAAGGCACCCTTCAAATATCAGGGACCTGGAGCAGTTTGCCAAAGAAGAATCATGGTCTAGAAATCCAGCAGAGCATTGTAAGAAACTCATTGATGGTTACCGGAAACGGTTGGTCGCAGTTATTTTGGCTAAAGGTTGTGCAGCCAAGTATTAGGCTGAGGGTGCCAATACGTTTGTCTGGCCCATTTTTGGAGTTTTGTGTGAAATGATCAATGTTTTGCTTCATTCTCTTTTGTGTTTTTTCATTTAAGACAAATTAAATGAAGATAATAATACCAAAGAATTTGTGTTTGCAATCATTTTCAGGAAGAAACTGAGTATTATCTGACAGAATTGTAGGGGTGTCAATACTTTTGGTCACAACTGTAGTCCACTTACCCACAGGCCGAAGAAGGATACCGGATCTGTAGGGACTACCGGGTCTGCGGGAGCCTTGTTTTTTGTGGCCACTGCCCCACTGGGCTCCTTGCTGCGCCGGGATCTAGGGCGGCTGCTGCTGTGGCTGGTCCTTGGGATCCTTATTACGGTGTTGCCGCTGGTGCACTGTGTCGGAGGACATGTCCAGCTGCGGTTGCTCCTCTGGAGGCTCAGACATGCTCCCAGGAAATGCAGCCATCTTTTGCCTTTTTTTTTTTTTTAAAATATCACCGCTCCCCTTCTGGCCACGGCTGCTTGGGGGAGCGCACTTTTTTTCTCTCTGGGTGCGCGCCGCCCCTGCCCCGCTTACCCGGCACTCCGGGCTCCCAGGGATGCATTGCGCCGCACCCGGTTCCGCCCCCCTGCCCACACGTGCGCTCTGAGACCGGTCCCAGAGACGCATTGCGGTGGAGGCGGCGTCACTGGGCCTGTGCGTGCTGCCGCTCCCAGGGATGCCGTGCGGCGGCCAATGCTACTTCCTGCACCAGCCTCGCGCTGTCCCTGAAGCGTGTTTCTGCAGGCCTCTGCCTGGTTTTCCTCACGCGCCCGGCCCCATACACCTGGGAGAAGCGGTCTTCTGCCGCCTCTCCCCCTCGCACACCCTGGAGGCCCGCTGACCCCCGGCGGTGGCGCCTCGGGTCACCAGCCCAGCCAGGACAGGGAACCCCCACTGTCATCCCCCGGACTGGTCGGCCCCAGCATCCAACGACGACTGGTGAGTCCGTAGTTTCCCTATGGGGACAGGAAACCAACTGATGCGGGAGAGAGGTACCGCCTTTTTATCTGTAGGTTTCCTGTCCCCGTGGGGCGGATCCCCTCTCTCCGTGATGCCGTCATGGGGGAAAGAGAAAAAGGAGAAGTTACTGGAAAACGCTGAAAACAGAGGTAGATATGGGTCTAGTGAAAGACCCATGTCCACCTCCTACTGACACCAAGCTAAAACTGATTAACCTAGTGCCAGTCGGCGGGGTGTATAAAGCGGAGAAGAAGCTAACTTTTTTGTGCATAGTGTCAACCTTCTGGTGGCAGCAGCATACACCCATGGTTTCCTGTGTCCCCCCCAATGAAGCGAGAGAAATGAATATTCACCGCATTCCACGCCCATGGACGTGGAGAAAAGTGAATATTCATTCCTTTTAGTAGTGTCACATGTGACCGCCGGCAGAAGCAGGAAGGCTCGGACTGACACCGTGCACGCTATTGAAGAGCAATGAATGCTCACAGCTCTGCACGCAAACAGTCCTGGCGTACAGAGCAGCGAGTATTCCAGCAGCTGTCCTTCGGCTTGCAAGCAGCACATGACATCCCTGCCATGCGCTGCTTACAAGCATTAAGCAGCTGCTGACAACGGAGCAGGACCCTGCGAGGGAGCGCCGGGAAGGTAAGTGTAATGTTTTTTGTTTTTAAATGTTTTCTGACGGGCCATGCATACCAGGATGCTAAAGAAAAATGAATATTTACTGCCTTCCATATCAATGGGCATGGAATGCAGTGAAAGTCAGCTACTCACCGGTTAACGGTATTTTTCGGAGTCCATGACAGCACCACCTGAGGGGATCCGCCCTTCAGGAAGAGGAAACCTACAGATACAAAAGGGCGGCACCTCTCCCACGCATCAGTTGGATTACAGAGCATAAGAGGACCTCCAAGGTTAATGGCATGATTTATGTACAATACTATCAATACCTAATTATTTATCACCAGTGGACAAAGAGGAAGACGTGCACACCCAATTTAACTAAGGGAAGGGAATATACGGGTGCTGTCATGGACTCCGAAAAATACCGTTGACCGGTGAGTAACTAAGACTTTATTCGGTCGTCCATGACAGCACCACCTGAGAGAATTACAGAGAGTAACAACTACTTTAGGGAGGGACTACAGCCTGCAGCACCCTTACACCAAAGGAGAGGTCTGCGGAAGCACCCAGGTCTAGCCTATAATGACTATAAAAGGTGCTCGGAGAGGACCAAGTAGCCGCCTTACATATCTGGTCAATAGAGACTTCCGATCTTTCGGCCCACGAGGTCGCCATGGCTCTGGTGGAATGCGCCCTCAGCTTCCCAGGTGCCGACCTGCCTTTTGAGGCGTATGCTAATGAAATCGCCTCTCTAATCCACCTGGGTAGTGTATTTTTTGACGCTCTAAAACCTTTCCTAGGGCCTTGATGGGAGACAAACAGGGCATTATCTTTCTTCCTGGGATCGGTAACTGCCAGATATTCTATGAGGCATCTTCTACCATCCAGGGTGTGTAGTTTCTTTTCCTTCTCATTAACTGGATTTGGGAGGAAGGATGGAAGGACTATTTCCTGTGTCCTATGAAAGCTAGAAACTACCTTAGGTAAGTACGCTGGATCAGGCCTAAGTATTACCCTATCGTCTTTAAACTGTAAATAAGGAGGACGCCTAGATAATGCCTGGATGTCGCTTACTCTACGAACTGACGTCAGAGCTACCAGGAAGGCTACTTTGAGGGACAGGTTTATGGAAGCTGATGAGATAGGTTCGAATGGAGCTTCCGTCATAGCTGTGAGCACTAGATTCAGGTCCCATGGCATGAACCTATCCTTCACTACTGGTCTGGATCTACCTGCGGCCTTAATGAATCTACTGACCCAGTAATTACCCGCGATGTTGCAGCTAAAGAGGGCCCCCAAGGCTGATACTTGTACTTTAAAGGGTACTGGTGGAAAGCCCCATGTCCAGACCTTTCTGTAGAAAGTCTAAGATTTGAATTATAGACGCTGAATCTCCAGCGACTACTCCCGAGTTCTGAAGGAATTTCTTCCAAATTCTGACGTAAATTTTGGTAGTAATGATTTTTCTACTTTTAAGTAGGGTGCTAATCAGGTCTGGGGAGAACCCTCTATCTTTTAGCAGTGACCGTTCAAACTCCACGCCGTCAGGTGTAGGCCAGCCACCTGAGGATGGAAAACTGGGCCCTGGGATAGGAGATCCGGGATGTCTGGAAGAACCCAAGGATCGGATACTGACATGGTCCTGAGGCATGAGAACCATGCCCTCCTGGGCCAAAATGGAGCGATAACTATAACTCTTGCTCCGTCTTTCCTGATTTTCCTCATCACCAGGGGTAGTAGAGATAGGGGAGGGAAGGCATAGGCTAGCCTGAAGTCCCACTTTATGAGAAAGGCATCTACCGCCAGAGGATTCTCTCGGATTTAGGGAGCAGAATTGTCTTAATTTCCTGTTTTCCTTGGTGGCGAAGAGATCTACCTATGGTTGTCCCCACTTTTGTACAATCAGGTTGAAGATGGAGGTTTTTAGGGACCATTCTCCTTGCTTTAGCAGATTGCGGCTTGAGAAATCTGCCATGATGTTTTCTTTCCCTTTTATATGTAGAGCTGTTAGAGATAGAAAAAGGCTGCTCTGCTAGTTCGAACAACCGCTCTGCTACATTCATCAGGGGTTTGGAACGAGTCCCGCCTTGGTGGTTGATATAAGCCACGGTGACCTGATTGTCGGAGAACACTCATACGTGATGGCCCTGTAGATACACAATGAGCTTTATAGCTGACTGCTCCACAGCTGTCAATTCTTTCAGGTTAGACGACATTTCTGTCTGATGATGCTCCCATAGGCCCTGGACCAGAATGTCACCCATATGAGCCCCCCAACCGGAAGGGCTAGCATCTGTGGTGACTATGCGGGTTGTTATACTGCCAGGGTACCCCTCTGGATAAATTATCCTTCTCTAGCCACCACTCTAGGGACTCACTTGTGTTTCGGGACAAGGTTAGCTGGCCCTCCAAGTAACCCCCAAGGACTCTGATGTAATAAAACCTCGCCCTGTAGTTTCCTTGTATGAAACTGTGCCCACTGGACTGCCGGGATATAGGACGAGAGGGAACCCAGAAGGGACATGGCTTTCCTGAGGGACATGGTGGGGTTATTGGAAGCGTTCAGAACCTGATAGTGTAGGCGAACAAGCTTCTCTGGTGGCAGACGGCATTCCTGTTTCCCAGAATCTAGGATTAGGCCTAAGAATTGCTGGACTCTCATCGTCTGTAACTGAGATTTTTTGATGTTAAGCAACCATCCTAACCACTCTAGGGCAGACATCACCCTTTGAAGCTGTTCCAAACAATGTTCCGCCGTTTTGCCTACAATAAGGAAGTCATCCAGGTAGGGGACTACTAGAATGTCTGATTCACGTACATGGGCCATAACTTCCGCTACCACTTTAGTAAACACCCGGGGAGCGACCGCCACTCTGAGGAAGCGCTGATGAGCTGCATGAATGGGTATATGGTAGTAGGAGTCTTTTAAATCTAACACCACCATAAAGCAATTTTGAAACAGCATTTTTATTGTGGAATTGATTGTTTCCATTTTGAACGGACGTATGACCAGAAACTCGTTGAGGGCCTCAAGATTTATTATAGTCCTGAAGGAGCTGTCTGGCTTACGGACCAGGAACAGAGGGGAGTAGAAACCTTTCCCCCTTTCTCACTCTGGAACCTCTGTTAGGACCTTCTTGCGGCATAGATAACGAACCTCGGCCTCCAGGGCAGTTTGTTCTGATGTGGAAGACCTGAATGGGGTGACCTTAAATCGATCTTGGGGAACCCAGGAGAATTCTAGTCGTAGTCCCGCAGCTATCACCCCCAGTATCCAGTTGCTACTAGAGATCAGCTACCAGGCTGGGTAGAAGGCAGCTAGTCTCCCCCCTACCGTAGCAACTAGTCATTGGGGAGCTTTTTAGTGTCACGTGCTGGACCTTCCTGGCGCCCCCTCCTCCAAACATAAATCCTGTACCTTTCCTTCTTTTCTCATCCCATCTGCCTTGATCTCTGGATGGCCTTCTACGGAAATTTCCCTTCCTGGTAAAGGGACGTCTATAAGAAGGGTTCGGCAGACTGGGGAATTTCTTTCCCCTCACACGGAATGGAACAGAGTCGGGACCTGGCCTAGATATTTCCCGGCCAGCATTTTAATCAGAGCACCCTTCGAGCAGCATTAGACAATCCCGCGGTTCTAGCCGCCATTCTTGCAGAGTCCGCCGAAGCATCAGCTAAAAAAGCAGCGGCATTTTGGATGATCGGCAGAGTTTTACGAATGGATGCTCTCGAGGCTCCGTCTTTCAGCTGAGAATCCAGTTGATCTAGCCGGACCATCATGGATCTGGCTGTACATGTGGCAGCTATCGCTGGTCTTAGGGCGCCCGCTGACATCTCCCATGTTCCCTTTAGAAAAGAATCCGCTTTTTTATCCAGCGGATCTTTTAAGGAGGCCATGTCATCAAAAGGTATGGAGGATTTTTTGGAGGCTTTGGCTACTGCTGCATCCAGCTTAGGGGCCTTATCCCATCTGCTTACCACTGAGTCATCAAAAGGGTACCTCCGCTTGAAGGCTGGTAGCAAGGTGCCCCTTTTTTCAGGCCTCTTCCATTCTCTATCAGACTCTGGACTTTATCATTTAATGGAAAGGCCCTGCGCTTCCTGGGATCTAGACCCCCGAACATCATGTCCTGTGCTGAGAGTTCCGGCTTTGTGTCTGCTACCCCCATGGTGGACCTTTATTGCTTTGACTAGCCTATCTATTTGGCCTAAGGGGAAGCAGAACCGGCTAGAGTCTTCATCCGAGGAAGATGAAAAGGAGGCCGGGGAATCTGAGGAGTCATCGTCTTTCCTAGGGGCGACCGAGGACTCCGAGCCTGAAAAACTAGCCTCTCTTCTCCTAGAAGATTCCCCTTGGGATAGGGCTTTCATCTCTGTCCTGATTATCTCCCTTAGGCTTGTAGTGAAGTCAGGCGTCTATACCGTTACCTGTACAAATGGGGGAGAGTGTTAGGGCCTGTCAATCCACCCGTGGGCTATTGTTCCCTTTAAACCCCTACCGTCTGTCGCACGCATGGCTGACATAACTTTTTAGGGTGGCAATCTGGCAAGGGGCAACTACAGAGGGCACATTCCCTGTGCGTCTGTTTTCCCGTAGCTTTCCTCCCCTGCGAAAAAGCATAAGGGAACACTGCATCAGGGTACATTCACGGAGATCTTTTACCCATGCAGTTGAAGCAGGTACCGGATCACGGAGGGAGGCAGGGGGATCCTTTAATCTGGAGGGACTTCTGTCCGCTCGTTCGCCCCTGCTTCTTTTGCTGGCCACTCGTATGAGGCTTCACTGTGGCCTGTTTCTGCGGGCGCTCCTGCACCTCGTCCAGCTTGTCTATGGAGGCTTCCGTCGTATCCATTGCTGGGCCTTCAGAAGCACCCCAGCAGCGTCCCCGCCTGCCTTAAAAAGCCTCCTGATGTCTGGGTCAGCAGGGTTCTGGCTGAGGCACCTCCCCCCCGCGACCTCCCCGCCCCGTGATCCGCGACCCCCCCCGCCCCGTGATCCGCCCCGCCATCCGCGACCCCCCCGCCCCGTGTTCCGGGACCCCCACCCCTCCGGCCGCCGCACGCATGCGACCCAGGACAGCCGCGCTTCCACGGCGCACATCGGAAAGCCGGCCGGCACCCAACTTCCGGATTCGGCGTTCCCGGCCCTGCCCCTTCTGCCGCTCACCCGAGACCGCGGGAGCGCACGGAAAGGAGCCGGCACGGCGCCCCCGGCTCAGAAATGCCTCCAGCCCCACGTGCGTCGCTCTGCGCCCGCTGACTGGGCGCCAATGTCGGCCCGGAAGGGGAGAAGACCGGACCAAGGGGGGAAAGCACCAGGAGGGGCCCGGGGCAAACATATCTCCTGGTGCTGGCACTTTGGAGATGGCTGTCCACCGGACCCCTTGCTCCACCTGCTCCGTCCACTGCCGTGGAGACCTACACGGCCCCACCGTGGCACTTCCAGAGACCCCCACGCTAACCGAGGTAGGAGACCCCCCGCTACCTGGGTCGGTCAGCCGGCCTGGGAATCCTCGACGATCCATGACGGATGATCTGTAGGGAGTCCTGTCCTCAAGGAACAGGAAACCAACTGATGCGTGGGAGAGGTGCCGCCCTTTTGTATCCGTAGGTTTCCCGTTCCTGAAAGGCGGATCCTCTCTCTCAGGTGGTGCTGTCATGGATGACCGAATAATATTCTTTTCTCTTTAGCAGTGGGCACATGAGTTAGCTGCAGCAGCCAGCTGACTCTGTGACCCGCTGCTTCGCCGATGCCCTTCCCCCACCTGAAACAGAGTCAGTACATCTGGACTATAAGAAGCACCACCCATTTTCCTCCACGTTTTTGGAGGAAAAAAGTTTTATAGTCTGAAAAATATGGTATACTTTTTTGTAGAAATCGGATGTGTCGGTAATGAAACATCTATTGCAAAATTGACAGTCCCAACTGCATTGACACACCCTGGTGTACATTTCTCATTTTTATTGGGTGACAAGTGTCTACAAAACCATAACACTTATTCTATATGTAAAATCATGCTGACAAGATTCCTTTAATTGTAACAATAGGCTCTGTTCACAAAACGCTAAGCAGTCTGCTTGATGTCTCCCAATGTATACTTTTAAAAGAATGCTGTGATGTATCCACTTTATAGGTGCATGTCGCTATACAGCCCCCTCCATCTCTCTCTGTGACCCCTAGATATTAGTTGTCTGGCTGCTGTTTTGGTGATTGAGGTATTTGGGCCAGAAGAAAGAAGAGGGGGAAGAAGGGTAGCCTACTATCCTCCTCCATACAATTTTGTTACCTTTATTCTTCAACACACAGCCAAGCATAGGCCAAAATGATTCCATGTGGCAATAAAAGCTTATGGACAAGAAGAAGATAATGATTGTGTGTACATCAAGAGCCTTCTTGGTATACTTGCTAAATGCCCAATAAAAACATGTTGTGAACAGGGTCTTATTCAAAATTATATACACACAAAACTCTGTGAATTTAATTCAGCACTTTTGGAAGATCCTCTTTCTTTACTTGCCTCTCTTTTTGCTCTTCTAAGGAACATTGCATCTGTACGCTGAAAGGCTTCCTTTAAGGCCCGGGCAGGATCTGACATCAGCGACTCATGACGGGCCACGATGACATGGACATGGGTCGCAGCATAATTAGCAGCATCTATTCCACCGTGGCCATCAAAAACAGCAAAATATGATCTTTCAACTCCATCCTGAAAGCAAGAAATATTTAAATATCAGATTCAGTATGACACAACCCAGCATTTTTTATTCAGTAATCTGCTAAAGTTCACTTGATTTGTCCATAACAGGAAGAAATCGTCTGAAGGGTACCTTAAAAAAGGAGATTTTTGTGTACTCACCGTAAAATCTCTTAGCCTCTAATTGGGGGACACAGAACCATGGGTGTTATGCTGCTGTCCACTAGGAGGCGACACTATGCATAATCTGAAAAAGATTAACTTTGGCTCCTCCTCTGCAGTATACACCCCTGGAAGGCGTCAGCCTTCTCCAGTTTTGTGCAAAAGCATTAGGAGGAACGTAACAGAAACATAACCATGCCTATAAGAAGGCTGCTATGTACGAGCTCAAAGAACAATATGAGAACTCAACCTAAACAACGGCCCGTAAGGGCAACAGGGTGGGAGCTGTGTCCCCCAATTAGAGGCTAAGAAAAAGATTTTACGGTGAGTACACAAAAATCTCCTTTACTCTGTCGCCTCATTGGGGGACACAGAACCATGGGACGTCCCAAAGCAGTCCCTGGGTGGGAAGCAATGGATGAATATTGTGCTAGCAGGTCCATAAACTTGGGGCACTGCCGCCTGAAGAACCCGTCTACCCAGGCTCGCATCCGCTGAGGACTGGGTATGAACACTGTAGTGTTTCGTAAACGTGTGTAGGCTAGTCCAAGTGGCCGCCTTACACACTTGTTGTGCCGAAGCCTGGTGCCGAATTGCCCAGGAGGCCCCTACTGCCTGCGTAGTGTGTGCCGTGATACCGGCCGGAAGAGGAGAATTGTTAAGGCGGTAAGCCTCTTGTATGGTGGACTTGATCCACCTGGCAAGGGTAGCTTTGGAAGCCGGCAGACCCTTGCGAACGCCCTCTGGAAGAAGGAAAAGAGAATCAGACTTCCGGAAGGGTGCAGTCCTAGACACGTATATACGCAATGCCCTCTCCACTCTATGAACCGGGCAAAGAGATGGCAGTGAAATTTCTTCATTGAGGTGGAAGGTGGACACAACCTTCGGAAGGAAGGAAGGATGGTACTGTATGGAGAACCACCTTGTCCTGGTGAAAAGCTAGGAAAGGCCGTCTAAAAGGAGAGTGCTGACAATTCAGACACCCTGCGCAGCGAGGTGATTGCCACCAGAAAAAACACTTTCTGTGACAGGATGCAGAGTGGGACTTCCTTAAGTGGTTTGAAAGGTGGTGCCTGTAATGCTGTCAGGACCAGGTTGAGATCCCACGTTTCCAGTGGGCATCTGTAGGGGGGGGGGGGGGGGGAAACACCAATCGGGAAACTCCCTGGAGAAAAGTCCTTACTTGCGGCTTGTTAGCAATACGCCTTTGGAAAAGCACTGAAAGATCTGACACCTGGCTCTTGAGCGAGCCTAGGGATAGCCCAGCATCCAGGCCCGATTGAAGAAAACCCAGTACCTTTGGGAGGGAATAAGGGAGTGGGACCTGTCCACGGGATTCGCACCAGGTAAAGAAAGCTCTCCAGGTACGATAAATCTTGGCGGAGGCTGGCTTTCTTGCTCTGATCATGGTTGTGATGACATCTGGTGAGAGCACTGCTTGGGTTAGAACCCAGGTTTCAAGGGCCACGCCGTCAAAATGAGAGCCCCTGAGTTCAGATGGTAGAACGGACCTTGCGACAGAAGGTCGTGACGGTTGGGGAGACGCCAGGGGGCGTCTGCTGTAAGCTGCACGACGTCAGCGTACCATGTACGTCTGGGCCAGTCCGACGCGATCAGGATGGTTGGAACTCCCTCTTGTTTGATCTTCCTCATGACTCTGGAGATCAGGGGGATGGGTGGAAAAGTGTACAGAAGCTGGAACTGGGTCTAGTCCTGCACACAGGGCATCCGCTCCGAGCGATCGCGTGTCGCGTGTCCTGGCCATGAAATTGGAGACCTTGGCATTGAAATGGGATGCCATTAGGTCCACGTCTGGGGTCCCCCAGCGATGGCAGATCTGGTGAAAAATTTTGGGATGAGAGACCACTCCCCCGCGTCCATTCCTTGTCTGCTGAGGAAGTCGGCTTCCCAGTTGTCCACACCTGGAATGTGGACCGCTGAGAGTAACGACCTCATCTCTTCCGCCCAGTGGAGGATATGTTCCACCTCTCATCGCCTGGGCACTGCGGGTCCAGCCTTGGTGGTTCACATATGCCACCGCCGTGGCATTGTCCGACTGTATCCTTATATGAGAGGCTGCCAGCAAGCGATGAAAGGCTCTCAGTGCCAGGAAGATGGCCCGAATTTCCAGAATATTGATGGGCAAAGTCATTTCCGCTGGTGACCACTTGCCTTGCGCCGTGTGATGTAGGTGCACCGCACCCCAACCTGTCAGGCTTGCATCGGTGGTCAGGACCTTCCAGTGACCTGAGAGAAAGGATTTTCCTCTTGCAAGCGAAGTTGGCTTGAGCCACCAGTGTAGGGACCTCCTGGTTGATGATATCAACCGGAATTCCCTGTCGAGGGAGAGGGGATTCCGGTCCCAAAACTTGATGGCAAGTTGAAGAGGCCTGAGGTGAAACTGGGCAAATGGTACCGCCTCCATTGCCGCTGCCATCCTGCCGAGGACTCTCATGGCAAACCGGAGGGATCGAGGAGGATTGCTGAGGAGTATGCAAACTCCCAGATGAAGAGCCAGTGTCTTGTCCCTGGGTAGGAGCACCAGACCCCTGGAAGTGTTGAATAGCATCCCCAGGAAGGTCAGGGCTTGACTCGGGGTAGTCGATGACTTCTGTAGGTTGACTAACCAGCCCAGGCGACTCAGTGTCAATTGTGATTGAGACACTGTCCTCACAATCCTTGAAGGTGGAAGCCTTGATGAGAAGGTCGTCCAGGTATGGAACGACTACAATGCCTCTGGAGTGTAGAACGTCCATGGTAGCTGCCATGACCTTGGTAAACGTTCTTGGAGCCGTGGCAAGCCTGAACAGGAGAGCCACGAACTGGTAGTGATCCTGGTTGATCGCGAACCTGAGAAACCGTCGATGGGCAGAAGCAATTTGTATGTGCAGGTATGCGTCTTGAATATCTATGGAGGCAAAATATTCTCCCTGCTCCATGGACGCAATGATGGACCGAAGGGACTCCATGCGAAAATGACGGACCCGTACATATTTGTTGAGCTGTTTTAGGTCTAGTATGGGCCGGACGCTGCCTCCTTTCTTGGGGACTACGAATAGATTGGAGTAGAACCCTCTGAAGCGTTAGTTCACGGGAACCGGTACTACGACTCCTGCTTGAAGGAGAGAGGAGACCGCTTGGTGGAAGGCACGAGCCTTGTCTGGCGGTATTGGTGGAACAGAGAGGAAGAACCGGTTCGGTGGACTGGAAGTGAACTCTATCTTGTATCCGAAAGACACTATTTCCCTGACCCACCTGTCTTCTGTAATAGGCAGCCAGACTTGCTGAAAGAGTAGAAGTCGCCCGCCTACTGGTGATGTCTCTTCCGGAGTTCGTGACTCATGATGAAGCGAAGTTCTGAGGTTTTCCTCCCTTGGGTTTCGCTTGGCCTGCTTTCGACTGCCAGGTCCTGTCCGGCCTCTGCACCGCCCGTGGGTTGTCCCTGCGCGGAGAGCGGTTACGATTTTGTGCTGGTCGCGAGACGGACCAGCCCGAAGAATTCCGAAAGGATCGGAATCGTGTTTGGTTACGCTGTTTGAACGTGTGTCTAGGTTTCAGCTGAGGGAGAGATGTACTCTTACCCCCAGTGGCGTTGGATATCATTGTGTTCAACTTTTCACCAAAAAGTCGTCCACTAAGGTACGGGAGATGCGTGAGGGATTTTTTGAGGCCGCATCCGCTTTCCATTCCCACAGCCAGAGGATATGCCCTATCGTGATGGCGTTTGCTGCTGTCCCCGCTACACCTCTTGCAGAGTCCAAGGCTGCATGAAGCATGTAATCTGCTACAACTGCTATTTGAACCGCTTGGTCCGAAAACCCGGGATTTGAAGCTTGAAGACCCTCTTGCAATGCTTTGGCCCAAGCCAGAATGGCCTTGGCCGCCCAAACTGAAGCGAGCGCGGGGGCCAGGGAGGCTCCTGCCGCTTCGAAAACTGAACGGGCCATGCGTTCTACCTGCCGGTCTGCTGCGTCCCTGAGGGTTGAGCTATCTGGCAGTGCGAGTAGGGTCTGTGCTGCTAGTCTAGAGACTGGGGGTCCACTTCGGGTGGGTCTGTCCACTCCTTGTGTCCTTCTCTGGGAAGGGGTACCTTGCTTCCAAATATTTGGGAATGGCAAATTTCTTCTCAGGCTGCGAGAACTGCTTAGTAAGTATCGTCTGAAACTCCGGGTGATTAGGGAAGACCTTAGGTGGTTTCAGGACACTTTCAAAGCAAATTTTGTGTTTTCGGGCTTCCGGGGTTGGATCAGAAACTTCCAGCACCCGGTGGATAGAAGAGACTATGTCCTCAACTAGCACTGTAGTGCTAGGGGGACAAGGTACCGCAGACCTCTCCGTTTCGTTGTCCGAGTCGGAGTCACAGATGCCTTCCAAATCCTGCGTGTCACTAAGGCGTTCCCTGGTGGACAAAGTGGAGTGGAGGTCTGCTGTGGTCGGAGATCGCTGTGGGGTTCTGCGTTGTCTGTCTCTGGTAGGGGACGGTCTAGGTGACCTGGAATCACGGTGTCTCTCCCTGGAGGGAGATGACCGTGTGCTATGGGATGACGCAGATGACCACGACCTGTGGGTTCGCTTAAGTCTGTGAGTGTCGGAAACGGCATGTTCCCGAGACAAGCTATCCTTTTCCTGGGTAACTTTCATAGCCGAGACATGCCCCTGCAGAGCCTGCAGCAGTGTGGAGGTTAGATTATCTATGGACTGTGTCATAGACTGCGACATCTGAGCAGCCCATTCCGGCGTGGTAACCGACGCTGAAGCATTGGTAGGGGCTTCCTGGGGTTCTGACCCAGTGTTTTGGATGCAGTCCCAGCAGTGCGGGTACGTGCTACCACTGGGGAGAGTGGTTTTGCAGGCTGTGCAGAATGCATAAAAACAGTCCTGCCTAGTTCTCTTTCTCGAGCCCGGCATAGTGCACAGAGGCCGGCTATCAGGGACCCTACAGGGGTGGCAGTGCAGAGGAGCCTATAGGAGAGCCTTATAGGTGATATGGATTCACAGCTGAGTAAAGAGAACCCAGCTAGGCCGAAGTCGCGGTCTAAATTAGAAGCCTGATGCCCAGGAGGGCTCCAGGCCGGCGCGGATGTCTGGGAGGGGGGGGTCGGATCTGAACCAGACCCCCCGGATTGAGAGACAGAGTAGCGGTGGGGCCAGCAGCGATAGCGGTGTCCGTATAGGGGGTGCCCCTGAGGCGCTATGGAGCCTGTGCTGTCGCAGAGACAGGGGTGCCGGGAGCCCTGTCTCTGTATGTGCCATGTCTGTCTGCACTATTCCCCGGCCCCAACAGGAGCCCGCAGCGAGGCTGGGGTCCCCGGCTGATTAAGCTGCAGAATGCTGCCTTATATCGACCGTACCTGTGGTGTCAACTTAATGCCCCCAGAGGGGGATTAAGGAGGGTGCGTCTGTCACCATCAGGGGTCTTCATCCTCGCCCTCAACCCAGACCCCAAAGAGGTTGGGGAAGGAGGGGGATCTCGACTTCGAACCAGTACCCGAGGGACTGGGGAATAGCTACCTCAACTTCAACCGGGCACCCTATAATAGGGGCCAAGGAAGAAGCCATGCCGGGGGGGGGGGGTCTCGCAGGAGACCCACTTTTCTTCATCTGTAATCCATCAGGAAAAAAAAAAAAAAAAATATCTTTACGTTTGCCTCCTATGCGACACTAAGCAAAAACTGGAGAAGGCTGACGCCGTCCAGGGGTGTATACTGCAGAGGTGGAGCCAAAGTTAATCTTTTTCAGATTATTCATAGCGTCCCCTCCTAGTGGACAGCAGCATAACACCCATGTTTCTGTGTCCCCCAATGAGGCGACAGAGTAATATAGTTTTGTTTTTTTTTTTTTTTTTTATTGCACTTAAAGGGGTATTTTGATGTAATACATTTATGGCATTTCCACAAGATGTTAAATCCATGGTAGATGTAGGCAGGGAATTTTTTTTTACATGTGCCTAGCACTCTTCATTTACTTGTATGGGAATTCAGACTACTTCTCATCTGACAGCATGAGACGTGGCCCTCCCGTTCTGGAGATTGTTGGGACCAATATGGTTTGCAACCCTTAACTATGTTCCTCGGAACGCCTCCAAGCCAGATGACTAAAAGTTCACCTACGATGCAAGAGCAGTAACCGACGCAATAGTTTTTATTTCATACATCAATAGTACACATGAAAATAAGCAACTTTGTGATAAATCTTTATGAGAGAAATCTTCTTCTTTCACCACCTAGATTGACCTTTCACACTCAATTTATGGGTAAAATCTGTATTCAATGAAGGCAGATTTTCCCATTACGTGAGATCAGATGACAGTTGGTGCGTCTAAAATTCTATGGACTAGGGGTTTTGATAGCCAGAGACAGACATTCAGCTGCAAGTTCTCCTGACATGACAGTTAAATTGTGACATAGAACTTTATGAGCAATATCAGCTATCTCAGTGACGGAAAAATCTGTATTCCCTGAAGACAGATTATACCCGTGAACAGAGAATTTTGAGAATGAATAATCGGCCCTGGGCGAGAAAGAACCCAATTTCTCCAATAAGATACATTATAAAGTTTCTTATTTTTGCATGTACTGTACTACTCATTTATGAAAAAAAAAAATGTAAAAAAAATAAATAAATAAATGAAATGACTTCCTTTTTAACCCCTTCAAAACACATGATGTATATGCACACACATGCGTCACTGGCTGCATTCCTGCCTTTGATGTGGGCTCCGGCGCTAAAGTCAAGGTGTCATGGTGCTGTTCAAAAGTATAACTCCTCCCGCAAAAAAAAAAAAAAAAGCACTCATATGGCCATGCTGGCAGAAGAAAGGGACTAAAAAAAAAATGAAAAATCGCCCGTGGGTTAAGGTGTTAAGCAGCTCTCCAATGCGATAAACCAGCATACAGCAGCCAAAGTCTACTTTGCAGTGTAAAGACATTTGATGGAATATCCAGTTAACACAATTTTTAGACCTAACTTAAGGTGAACTTCAGTCAAACCCAAATTACAGTAAAAATGCTGAAAAACCAGCAGAAAAATAATTTTACTAATAATGCTCACTATTTAACTTTCTAAAATCTGCAAATCAAATGCAGACTTTTCTATACAAGACTGTAAATTTACTGTTATAGCCAGATTTATTTAAAAGGTAATCTGTCATTAAGAACAACCCCTCCAAATCACACAAACATCTTCTATCTGTTGCTGCATTCCAGAGCAATTAGCATTTTAATTGACTTGCATGAGTAATTAAGTGCTCTGAGCTTAATAGAGCACTTCTGGAGCCTTGATTGGTAGCTTAGTCTGTGTGACAAAGTGGCAGGCAAGGAAATTACACAATGAGCTATTAAGCTATAAAGGCTGGTGCTGAGCAGAGAAACAAACCTAGGGAGGAATAGGCTTGTTATGTGGACAGTCACACACAGAGCACTTTAACACCTCATTTCCATATAAATTTAAATGACAATTAAGTGAGACTCCAGCAACAGATAGAAGATATAAAGGTGTTGATGGATTAACATTTCAAAGTCCTGCATGCTCATATATACAATTGGGAAGGGTTGATCTTACTAACAGATTCCCTTTAACAAAAGTTATCATTTTGTTAACCCCTTACCCATTGAGTGTTTTTCCACCCCTTCTTTTAAGGACAACAACTCTACTTAACTACCCACAGACAGCGCAACTAGTGATGAGCGAGTATACTTGTTGCTCGGGTGATCTCCGAGTATTTTGGCGTGCTCAGAGATTTAGTTTTCGTCGTCTCAGCTGCATGATTTGCAACTTGTAGACAGGCTGAATACATGTGGGAATTCCCTAACAGGCATTCCACACATGTATTCAAGCTATCTAGTAGCGGCAAATCAAGCAGCTGAGATGATGAAAACGAACTCTCTGAGCACGCCAAAATAATCGAAGGACACCCGAGCATGCTCGGCGGGACCTGAACGAGTATACTCGCTCATCACTAATCGCAAACCATCTGCACCCTATAATCACACCTCCCAGGACATGCAGAGCAAATGCCACGGTCACAGAATGGCAGGGCCATTTAAAAGGTTAACAGTTGTGGACGTTGCGCCGCTCCCCTCATTGTTGTTGTTACAGGCAGATGATGGCTGAATCTGCTAGCAAAGATGGGTGCTCAGTTCATGAGCCTGAATAAAACAAGGCATTAAAACTTGCTGCGCCAGTGTGTTCAACGTAAGTTAATGGTTAATAGGATGAGAAAGCAGGCAAGGATTATTTATCTTCACTTTTTTTTTTTTTTTTTTTACCATGAAGCCAAAAAGCTGGTTGAATTCCATGAGAGACACATGACGATCTTCCATTTTCCTTCGTGTGTTGCGTATTGCGTGAATAGAGACTAACAGGTTGCGTTTAACGGTTGGTGCTGAGGGCATCTGTAGCTGCCACTGACAACCGATCTCTTGGAGAGAGGTAAGGCAATGTTGAAGTAAGGCTTCAGAGCGCAAGACTGCAGAGGAGAAAAAAAAAAAGAAAAGAGAAAAAAAAAAAGTTACATTTGGAATTTTAAATACATTTTTTTCGAAGTACAAAGAGAAAGGGTCCTCCTCGACTACTGTACAAGTTACTGGGGCCATGATGGTTTTAAGAGAAACAAAACTATACTCATCTCTGGGACTGGAACCTGACATTCAGTGGGGAATGGGGGTGTGAACATGTGACCACGGACTTGCTGCAGCCTTCACCTTGTCAAGTGCCAGCCCCCGCCAAATGCTGAGGAACATAGTATAGCGTGCAGAAAAGTGGTGCCAGTTCAGAAAAAAAAAATTCCGTATCTTACACAGCTATGGGCCTATTAATATAAAGTTGTACTGTTATTAAGAGCCCCTATAAAGAAGGCCATAAAAGAAAAAATTGGTCCATCTCCTATGAGCAAGCTGGACTTGAGCTGCTTTTTCACAGTGGATGGCAAGGTCAGAAGGCAAGGAGGAGGGGAAGTAGTGGGGAAGGTGGCCGATTTCTCTGATAAAAGATGCATTACAAAAGTTTCTTATAATTGCCTTTACTATTAATTGACCTTAACTTATCATGGATTAATAAAATGATAGAATGTCGTTCCGTGATATGGTTTTATAAAGAGACTATGAGAAAAACAATTTGAAAGAATTTCTCACCAACAGAGGGAGCCAATACACAACTCAATACAAAGTAACAGGTCATTATGGTTCCATGGACACAGATTACAGGGAACCAGACAGCAGATTCATGCTGCCCAAAGAAAGGGAATGAATCAGAGGCTGGCTCCTGCATTCTAAACAGCTATATTTTATTTTTAAACACTGCCGCATTTCAGAGAAAGGCATATATGAAAGCACACTCGGGGATGAAATGACTAGTCCAAGAGGCAGATTCCAGTCTTCTCCCTGCATGGACCCTGTTCTGCTCCAGGCGACTGACTGGTCTATCCATATGTACATACTTGGGATGGACCTGTTAATCATCTGGAGTTGGGTGAGGAGAAGCCATATGGGGACCATGCCAGACTAGTCGAGTCTCTCCCTATATTCCCTAAAGCACTGCTGCATTTCAGAGTAAATATACCTGGATGCATCAGGCAGCTATGCTCCGATTCATGCCACCTATGGTTCGGTAAGCATGGATAAGCTGATAATAGATTAAAAAGGAACCTCCCTTTTTTTTTTTAAATGAAAATATATGACATCTGTAACTTTTTTTTGACACTTTGTATGACACCATGCTTTTGGCATTTGAGAATCAATGACAAGTGAACACAACTTGAACGTTTAAGTAAAGTTCCATACAAAAGTTAGCCTGAAATAAAAGCATTTTATTGTGGAACTAAAGCATGAATACCATGTTATTGTATGGTTTTCCTACACTCACAGGACATTTTTTTAACTTTAGACTCTACATTCAATGTAATGAGAATCTAGTTCCTAAATAGTTATAAATGCAAATAGTAGCAATCACATATTGGACTGGTCTGCAACTATGAGCCACACTTACGATCTTCTGCCTGTACATCGTTTTCTGGTCCTTCCACCCCATTATGCTTCCTCTCAAGAAATGTGTCCAAGTCAGACTGCAGAGTCTGGTGGACAGCGGCTCCAACTAAACCTGCAGCTAGCCAAGAAGGCCCATCCCTGCAAAAATCAAAAAAATAATCAGCCTAATAGAGAAGGAAAAAAAAACAAAAAAAAAAACAAAAAAAAAAAACACGAACGTCAGAAAACTAGTTTTTGCCATCCCCTTTTCATTTACGACAGTTAATATGTACTACTAGTATAAGAGCAAGTGGAGCATACACAGTACTGTTGATCAAAAGGGATGCTCTCAACTATAACCATTGTCATCAGGAGAAAAGTAACATTAGCCAATCATTTTGGCTGCCACGTGACATTAAAAGGTAACTTCTTCAGTAGGATCAACCCTCCTAAGCCGTCTACATGGGCATGCAGGTCATAGGAAATGAATCAACATAATACCTGGATATGTGATCTGATGTCTTATTTCAGAGAAATCCACTTTTTTCTTCAATACATGAAAGGAGCCTTTATAGTTTATGGAGCACCATGTGGGGCCATTTATACGAGTATGGGGATTACAGCAGGAGAATCATACTATGATCGGGGTCACCATACTGTGTGTGGAGGGTACTATGGGGCTTTCTTACTATGTTTGGGACACCATTATTCAAGGCTTTTTTAGTCTCTTATTACATATTTAAATTAGGTCATATTTTTACTGCTCTTACAACATATTACAAGATCTATTAAAATTTACTTTGTTCACGGGACAACCCCTTTATATTTCTATATGAAAAAAGTTCATTGTTAGATTTGATAAGGTAAAAACTTGTAGACTTTTTTTTTCCATATCAAGCTTGGACTGCGACTGTCCAAGCTTTTAATTTTGGCCCTCTGTGTATTTTTTGAGTTTGACATCCCTGACACAAAATGTACAAGAAAGAAACTTCATGTTGGGCTTAGTCTGTATACTTAACAATAAGTAAACATTTACTGCGGTTTATGAAAAATAATGTAATTGTGGAAACTGTTCCCAACTCGTACATAACCTTGGCCCCAATTCAGCCCATATCCCGTCAGCTTGGAAACAAAAATATAATTGTTCCTTCATTTCTTGTTACCAGAATGTTTTACTGTAAAGTCCATTACAGAAAATGCTGCTAGAAAACGGAAACCAAGCAGGAAATTGTGTCACACACGGAAGTCTGCTGAGACAGTTAACTGTGATCCATTGGAAACATGCCCACACCCAGACAAGGAGGATAAACACCACAGTATAGAAAGAACAGGAAATCACAAAGCCTATTGATGGGACAGGAACACACAAAATAGTTTACAGACCAGGCAGCCACTTGCAGATTGACTGTAATGACGATTTATAGTATGCAGGAAACAATGTACAAGCCATTACGGTTTCTACAACAATGTCCTTCAGGTGCTCTGGTTGCTATACATTTGAAGAGTGACTGAACACCCCGAACAACGTCTGCAAATTGAGATTCTGGTTTGGCTTCTTATGCCAAGATCCTTTAAGTCTATGTGCGCACATTGCGTATTTGCTTGCAGAAATTTCAAGGTTTCTGCATCTCTTGGCAGAAAAACCAGTGGAAAATCCAGGCTTCTTTTATGCGTTTTTGTAAATCCATAGAGATAAAGATTTTTTTCTTTAATAAAGAATTGTGATGTCATTTCCTTGTTCAACCTCTTGTTTTTCATTCTCCATTAAAGACCATAACATCATTAAATACCATGTTCAAATATAATGTTTATACACACACAAAACAAATAAGTGAAAGATAATATATACGGTACCATGTAAAAGGTTACCGTTTAAGGTCACTTAGAAATGTCCTTATTTTTGAAAGAATAGCACAGTTTTTTTTTTTTTTTTTTACAATGAAGCTAACATTAAGATGATTCATAAATACACTATACATTGTTAATGTGGTAAATGACTATTCTAGCTGCAAACGTCTGGTTTGTAATGCAATATCTTCATAGGTGTATAGAGGCCCATTTCCAACAACCATCACTCCAGTGTTCTTATGGTACTTTGTGTTTGCTAACTGTGTAAGAAGGCTAATGGATGGTTAGAATACCCTTGTGCAAATATGTTAGCACAGCAGAAAACAGTTTGGCTGATTAGAGAAGCTATAAACCTGACCTTCCTTTCTTTGAGCTAGTTGAGAATCTGGAGCCAGGGCTGTGGAGTCGGAGCTCATTTTGGTGGAGTCTGCGTTGGTATAAAATGGACCGACTCCTAAAATATATAATCAATTGGGTACAGTAGTTCAATGCAGAATGTGCTGAATATTTTTTCATAGGATTTCATAGTTATGAAATGTCCAATAAATGACTGTTCTATTCCTGATCTAAGGCTACATTCACACACAGCGTTTTTCCTGCGTTTTTTGAGTATACGTTTTTCAGTTGCAAAAGCAGATCAGTTTTTTAAAAATGGCATCACCTGAAAGGTTTTTGAGCTCATAGATAATGTTTTCAATAGCAAAAGCAGATTAGAAATCTGCTCTATCCATTTATCCATATCTGTCTATCCATATCATATCTGTACCAAAAAGAATGAAAGCCGGATAGCACACAGACTAACACTCCTTTTTTTTTTTTTTTTAGCACCAGTCAGGTACACCTCATAGCTGCCCAAAAGGACGCCCAGGACAGGCATTGCTCGTCTTCAGTAACACATCAACATCAATTGATAGTTGGAATAAATAGACTGCATTCATCACATCTTCTTAAGGTGCAAGCTTTATTTTCAAGTGTAGGGGTGTGCAGTATGAGGTTCTGCAGCAGCAGCCAAGGTGTGCAGTATGAGGTTCTGCCCCCGCTCCCCCTAGGTTTGATCCTGGCTACGCCCATAGTGTGAATGTAGCCTGAGGATCTAGGCTTTATCTTAGCCGAGATAAGTCAGTGTGTGTGTGTGTGTGCGCATGTATGTATATATACACACACACACACACACACACACACACACAGTACAGACCTAAAGTTTGGACACACCTTGTCAATCAAAGCGTTTTCTTTATTTTCATGACTAGGAAGATTGTAGATTCACTCTGAAGGCATCAAAACTATGAATTAACACATGCAAAATTATATAATTAACTAAAAAGTGTGAAACAACTGAAAATACTGTATGTCTTATATTCTAGGTTCTTCAAAGTAGCCACCTTTTGCTTTGATTTCTGCTTTGCACACTCTTGGCATTCTCTTGATGAGCTTCAAGAGGTAGTCACCGGAAATGGTTTTCACTTCACAGGTGTGCCCTGTCAGGTTTAATAAGTGGGATTTCTTGCCTTATAAAAGAGGTTGGGACCATCAGTTGTGTTGTGCAGAAGTCTGGTGGATACACAGCTGATAGTCCTTACTGAATAGACTGATAGAATTTGTATTATGGCAAGAATAAAGCAGCTGAGTAAAGAAAAAAAAAACGAGTGGCCATCATTACTTTAAGAAATGAAGGTCAGTCAGTCCGAAAAAATTGGGAAAACTTTGAAAAAGTGTCCCCAAGTGCAGTGGCAAAAAACATCAAGCGCTACAAAGAAACTGGCTCACATGAGGACCGCCCCTGGAAAGGAACACCAAGAGCCAGGGCTGTGGAGTCGGTAAGCCACAGTTGCGACTCCGACTCCTGGATTTTATCAGGCTCCGACTCCGGCTCCTTCATAAATGGCCAATTCATAACAACAAATTTACTGTTGTAAAATATTAAACATCGTGCTTATTCAGTTTCTCACCATCATATAAGTAATCAGACCACTTAGAGCAAAAACTACATTTATTAGAATACAATTAGAATATAGCAAATAACTTTTATAAACTTTTCTAAACTGTAAGTAAATATGCAATAAACACTTTTATGCAGTTAATAAGAAGAAATCTATAAATTTGTCCTCAGAAAAAGTATTGCCTCTGTCAGATCCTCCTTCATGGATGCCCTCAAATCTGATCTAATTATTTTGAGAGCAGAGAACAACCTCTCTACACTAACTTGTGTTGGTGGCAAAGCAGTAACCACTCGGGCAACATCTCTGACAATGTCAGGATACAGAGGAATCGCTTGTTGCACTGTTATTTTTGATGAACGGTCAAATTTCTCAATTTCTTTTAGTGCACATGAAAAATTCTGCTGAAATGTACTGGCTGTGTTCCTTGATGGGGATGACTCTTCTATGCGGGAACGCTTTGCACGGTCCTTGTGATCCAAATATTTTTCAAAATTAAATTCTTCATCAGTTGATGATGAGGGTGAAGATGTGGCAGGACGACCAAATTCTTCTTGTTCCTCCTGACTGTTCTGCAACCCTTTCATCCTTACTGCTATTTCAAACAGAGCTTCTTTTCCTTTACTTAGCTGTTGATCATCTAGAAGAATCCGATGCATTGGGTCTACATAAACAGCTGCCAAAAGAATGTTATTTTGTAATAGTAGCTCCTCTCTCCGTTTCATTGATGTAGCAATGCCACTTGCAATTAACCCTCCTCTTTGGGACAGGCGAAACATCAGGTTCTTCCACTCCTTTAAGAAAATACCTGGAGTTAAGTCCTCTGCTTATAATTTTTAGTCACTGTAAATGGGTGCTCTAGCAATTTTTCCAGCTCAGTCACCTGATTCCACTGACTTTCATTTAGCGTCAGTTGAGGGTTAGCCATGTCTACAAGAAAGGTTTTCAGTTCAACCAAGCGCTGAATCATTAAGTAAGTACAGGCCCATCGTGAGGCTTGATCAATAATTGCCCCTTTTCCAGCACGTCTCTTCAAAATTGAGTCAACTTTAGGGGTTCTGGCAACAGTAGCCAATTTTCTCACCTTGCCAATCAGTGCAGCAGCATGTCCTTCTTGCAGACTGTCTCTTATAGCCAGCTGTAGCGTATGCACAACACAGCGCATGTGATGAATGAAAGAACATATTGACACAGTTTCAACAAGATCATCTAAACTATCATGTTGCTGTTCATCTGAAGCAACTTCAGTTTGCTCCTCAGTTACAATACTGTGTTCCTCTATTTCAAACATTTCTGTGTCTGTGGACCCAGAATGTTCTTCTAGCTGCTGGTCACCATCATTACTCTCATTCATTAGCTTAATAGTACTTATATTTGAAGCATTGTCAGTTACGACAGAAAGAACTTGCTCTTTTTTAAGTTCATAGTCTTGCAGAACCTTTTCCACCAAGACCTGGAGAAACTCACTGGTGTGATGAGCTTTGGTGTCTTTTACTGCCAATGTCTTGGTAACTATTTCATTTTTGTCACAAACAAATCGGACATTGATGGCAAAATAGTTCACTGTGTGACGTGTGCAGGCATCCATTTTAAGAAACAGAAAGCGTCCCGAGAGTTTTTTTAAGTTCTTCCTTTTGTTTAAAAGCTTCTTCGATTACTAATTTTCTAATACTCTCTCTCTCCAGAGAAACACCAAGCTTGCTGGCCATTTCCCCATTCAGACACAAAAGCTGGTCGTGAAAATAATGAAATAGGCACACTATCCTTTACAACAAGCTCTATGATCTGTTTTTTAAGTGTATCTACTGTCATTGTCACAGTAACTTTGTCACTGACAAAATATCTTGCAACTGATGGCTGCAAAGTTCTCTGCTCCTTTGTTTGGCTGGAAGAGCTGGGCACTGGTTCATTGGTTTGGATGCAGTCTCTCTCATCCACTGCTTTCAGTACTTCTGGATGAAAGCGCTGTAAATGTCTCTTTAGATTAGAAGCTCTGGTAGGAGCATTTTTATCTTTGCCTGAATATGCACTCATCTTGGCTTCACAGCATTTGTTTTCATCTGGATCATTTGTCATACACTGACAGACATAATGTTTTCTATCTTGAGTGATGGTGAAATGTTCAAATACAGCTGATTTAATGTGATGCTTCTTTGACATTCTCAGGTTTTTAATTCTGCATTCACAATCCAAATGACAATTGTTTTTCCTAAAAACAATTGTACAAAATTATTGCCAGGTCGTACAACTGATATAGTGGTCAGTAATACTGTTATTATTCCTCATGTACTCACAGTTAACTGATGCAAAGTTTGTTGAAAGGATAATACTTCTTACAGTCTTCCTCTTCTGAGTAGCAGGCAGCTGTGAGATGCTTGGAAGACACACACCTAGTATGATCTAGTCTAGAGGAGGAGCTTTACTACTAAGAATTTGCAACACATTTTCACTTTCAGTTTCATACATTGTAAGTAGGGGGGTTGGGGCAGCATGAGGTTAACCAAGTATAAGATTAGATAAGGGCAGTGGAGCACAGTGACACACAAGAAGTAAGAAACACGGGTATTACATACCTGGTAATGTGTTTTTTCATGAGACATGACGGCACCACGAGAGAGGGGATCCGCCCAGCGAGGACAGGAAACCTTCAAGATAAAAGGGGCGGCTCCTCTCTCCGCATCAGTTGTTTTACAGAGCACGAGAGGAACTCCGCAGGTTAGTGTACACATAAATAATACAACTTTAATACTGTTAAATTTCCGACACCAAGGGAGTGTATAATACTAATAATGCACCCAACTAATGACGTGATCAATAGGGCGGGAATATAAGGGTGCCGTCATGTCTCATGAAAAAACACATTACCAGGTATGTAATACCCGTGTTTTTCCATTCTACATGACGGCACCACGAGAGAGTTACAGAGATTTGTATTCTCTTTAGGGGGGGATCACTGCTTGTAACACTCTTCTCCCGAATGTGAGATCAGAGGTAGCAGATAGGTCTAATCTGTAATGCTTGAAAAAGGTAGACGGAGAGGACCAAGCGGCCGCCTTACAGATTTGGTCGATGGAGGCGTCCGCTCTCTCCGCCCAGGACGTTGCCATGGCCCTCGTGGAATGGGCTTTTAGGCCCTCTGGAACAGCCCTGCCTGCACTACCATATGCTAGTATGATGGCCTCTCTCACCCATCTAGCTATAGTTTGCTTAGAGGCTTTAAGGCCCTCCCTTGCCCCCTGGTATGAAACAAACAGGGCCCTCTGTTTCCTCCAGGGTTTTGTCATCTCTAAATATTGTAGGATACATCTCCTAACATCTAAGCAATGTAGCCTCTCCTCCTTCTTGTTACCGGGGTTAGGACAAAAGGATGGCAAGACTACTTCCTGAGCTCTGTGGAATTTCGACACTACCTTAGGGAGGTATGCTGGGTCTAATCTTAAGACAACTCTATCGTTCATAACCTGAGTGTATGGCGGGTCTGCTGACAGTGCGTGTAAGTCCCCCACCCTACGTGCCGATGTAAGTGCCACTAATAAGGCTGTTTTTAAAGTTAACACTTTATCTGATGTCACGTCTAGTGGTTCAAATGGACTTTCTGTTAGAGATGATAGGACTAAGTTTAGATCCCAGGGAGGAGGTTTAGGAGATGGGACAGAGTTAGCCCTAGTACAGGCCCGGATAAACCTGGCCACCCATCTATCATTTGCTAGGTCATAGTTGAATAATGCTGCCAGGGCTGAAACGTGTACTTTGAGGGTGCTGACAGCTAAGCCCAAGTCTAAACCCCTTTGCAGAAACTCTAGCACTGCCCTCACCGGTACTTCTCCCTCCCGTATTGGGCCTGAGGTGGACAAAAATTTTCTCCATATTCTCCCGTATATTTTTGTAGTCACTGGCTTTCTGCTACTGATTAGGGTGGAAATTAACCTTTGTGAAAACCCTTTTTTCTCTAACAGTGACCTTTCAAATTCCAGGCTGTCAAATGCAACCTGGAGTTCGGAGGGTGATTGAAGGGACCCTGTGTTAGGAGGTCGTGGTCCTCTGGGAGTACCCATGGGTCCGTCACTGACATCACTCTTAGCCAGTAGAACCACGGCCTTTTTGGCCAAAAGGGAGCTATCATAATTACTCTGGCTCGGTCCTCCCTGATCTTCTTCAGGACTAACGGAATGAGGCATATCGGGGGGAAGGCGTACAGGAGACCTGATGTCCATTTTATCCTGAAGGCGTCTACCGCCAGTGGCATGTCTGCTGGACTTAGAGAGCAGAACTTTTGAACCTTTCTGTTGGTTTTTGAGGCGAAGAGATCTATTATGGGTTTCCCCCACATAAGCATAATCCATTGAAAAATGGACTCTTTTAGGCACCATTCGCCTTGCTTCAACCGGTTCCTGCTCAGAAAGTCTGCCTTCAGGTTGTCCACACCTCGGATATGCAGGGCCGATAATGAGAGAAACTGACGTTCCGCTAGAGTCAGTATTCTTCCCGCTATTTTCATTAATGACCGAGAACGGGTGCCCCCCTGATGGTTCACATATGCTACTGCTGTACGATTGTCTGATAGGACTTTCACGTGATGTCCTGTCAGGTGTGTCAGTAAACCTTCCAGCGCCCTTTCGATGGCTAGCAGCTCCCACTCGTTTGAGGATAGATCTTTTTCGTCCTGAGCCCAAGGATCTTGAAGCCATAGGGTGTCTAGATGGGCTCCCCAGCCCCAGGGGCTGGCATCTGTCGTGACTACTCTGGAGGCTGTATATGTCCAGGGTACTCCCCTTGGAGAGGACTCTATCTGTAACCACCACCTGAGTGACTGGAGTACAGGGTCCGGGATGGTGAGCTTTTGCTCTAACTGCCCCTGAAGCCTCAGATCGTTTTGTAACACACACCACTGAAGTTCCCTTGTGTGAAACTGAGCCCATTTTATTGCTGGTATGCAGGAAGTTAGGGATCCCAACACTGACATGGCTTTCCTCAGAGTCATTACTGGCTTTCTTAATGTTGTCCTGATTAGGTTTTTGATTTTTTCTTTTTTCCTCTGGGAGGCGACATTCCTGCACCACCGAGTCTATTGTTAGGCCCAAAAAATTCTGGATCATTGTTGGTTCCAGTTTGGATTTTTTGAGGTTCAGTTGCCAACCCAGAGTCTGAAGTGTCTCCATCACTATCTTGACTTGTTCCTGACAGTGAGAGAAATCTCTCCCCACTATCAGGAAGTCGTCCAGATATGGTATTACCAGGGCATCTTTTTCCCTGAGATGTGCCGAGACCTCCGCAATTAATTTCGTGAAGACCCGGGGGGCTATTGCTACCCCAAAGGGCAGAGCCCTGTATTGAAAGTGA
This sequence comes from Dendrobates tinctorius, assembly GCF_039654945.1. Taxonomy (NCBI): domain Eukaryota; kingdom Metazoa; phylum Chordata; class Amphibia; order Anura; family Dendrobatidae; genus Dendrobates; species Dendrobates tinctorius. The sequence continues at coordinate 12,359,694 of NW_027361932.1, forward strand.
TGCCACTGAGATTTTATCTGGACTGCCACCCTGAGATATTTGCGGTCTTGCTGCCGGATCGGGACATGATAGTAAGCATCCTTGAGATCCAGGACCGCCATGTAACACCGAGGAAAGAGGAGTTTCACTGCAGATCTTATGGTTTCCATCTTGAATGATGGGACTATCAAATATCTGTTGAGGCCTTTCAGATTTATAATTGTCCTCCAGGAATTGTCTGGTTTCTTTATTAGAAATAGGGGGGAGTAAAAGCCTTCCTTTTTTTCTTTTTCCGGAACTTCTTCCAGTACAAGTTTCTGTATGAGTGACAATACCTCCTCTTCCAGACTCTCTTGTCTTTCTTGAGAAGATTGCACTGGAGTCTGAATGAATTTTTGTGGTGGCCAATGGTGGAATTTTAATTCCAGACCTGACCCTACTATCTGTCGGATCCAGGTGCTGGATGAGATTCTCTCCCAGGCTGGGAGGAAGTGAGAGAGCCTTCCCCACACCTGAGAAGGACCGTCACTGGGAGGGTTTTTTGGCTTCCCTGGAGGGCTTGCCGAAATAGAAGCCTCTCCCTCCTCTGTATCGCCTGTCAGAATTGTTTTTGTCTCGATCTCTGAATTGTTGCTTTCTGAATTTTCGGCCCCTCTGAAAGGAGCGCCGAAACGCTTGAAATGGTTGTTTTGGAAAATTTTTCTTTGTATCACCCGCTTTTTCCAATACGTCATCCAATGCAGGTCCGAACAAGAAATTTCCCTCACATGGCAGAGAGCACAGTTTCATCTTTGCCTGAGTGTCCCCCGGCCAGCATTTTAGCCATACTGCGCGCCGTCCTACATTGGTTAAGGCTGCTGACTTTGCTGCTAGTCTGGCCGAGTCTGCAGAAGCCTCTGCGAGAAAGTCTGCCGCCGCTCTAATAGCCGGTAATGCTTCCAGAATTGACTCTCTGGGAACTCCACGTTCTAGTTGATCCTCCAAGTTGTCTACCCATATCTTTAGAGACCTAGCCACACACGTAGCTGAGATAGCCGGTCTTAGCGCCCCAGCCGAGGTTTCCCAGGCTGTCTTAAGGCAATTGTCTGTCTTCCGGTCCAGCGGTTCTTTCAGAAACCCCAGATCCTCAAAGGGTAGGGAGGTTTTCCTGGCGACTTTTGATATCGCTACATCGATTTTGGGAGCCCTATCCCAGGATGAGGATGCCTCTTCCTCAAAGGGATACCTCCTCTTCAGAGAATTAGATATCTGGGACTTTTTCTCTGGTTTTTCCCATTCGCGTTTTATGAGCTCTTCTATTTGCTCATTAATAGGGAAGGTCTTACGCTTTTTCTTTTGTAGTCCACTGAACATGAGTTCTTGGGCTGTCTTTTTTGCTCGCTCCTCTACCAGCCCCATGGTAGATCTGATTGCTTTAATAAGTTCATCCGTAGATTCTACTGGGAACGTATCTTCCCCATCTGAGCTACTATCTGAATAGTGCGTTTTATCTGAGTCCTCCTCTGATCCTGTATAGTCTTCTTGAGAGACCCCTGAGGGGCTGGATCTATCCCTAGTTTTCCTATCTGCATCCGCAGATTGTAATGCACTTACTGACTTACAAACCTCTGTCTGAATTAGGGACCTCAGACTATCCGAGAATGAGGGAGTCTCCTCCGCTATTGTTTTGTTAATACACTCCTGGCATAACTTTTTATTCCAGGCTGTTCCTACGGGACTTTTGCATAAAGCACATTCTTTATTCTTAGATTTTCCCCTACTTTTCTTAGGGACTTTCTATACTCCACCCCGCCAATGTATGTAAGAGAGGGAGGAGAGGGAAGAGAGGAGACAAGAGAAAGAGAACAGACATTAGAGTACTGGACTTTCTCGTAGTTCACTCACCACTCGGACGCTTTCACAAAACGGGTACCGGATCTGGAGGCTGACTGGTCTTCTCACTGTCTCCTAAGGAGACTAGGGACCCCTCCTTCTTGCGTTGACGATCCGCCCGTGCGCTGCCCGAGCGGCTTCCACTGCTGCTGCGGCGTGTCTGGCTCTTTTCGTGTGAGCGTGACCGCCTTTCCTTCGCTTCCTGGCGTGGTTGTATATGCTCTGGTGAGGGGCTCTCCATCCTGCCGTATATGTCTGCTGCTATCCTGTGCTGAGAGCAGTCACACCTGACCATGTAATGGTGTAGTGACGCCAGCCACTACCGGTTTAAATAGCAGCCCCCAGCTTCCAGCTGCTTAGCAGGAGCCAAATGAGAGCAGTCTCCCTTTTTTTTTTTTTTTTTTTTTTTTAAATTGGACCGCCTGGGCCCCGTATCTCGCTTGCGCCCTCTGCGCGCGCGCGCCACTACCTGTGTCCGCGCGCCCCCTAGAGACTGCGCACACCCCTGTGTCTCTGCTGCGCGCGCCACCTCTACTTCCGGGTCGCCGCTTACCACTTCCGGTTTAGCGTCGGCTTCCTCCCAGCAAGGCCCCGCCATGCGCGCTCCAATGCGCGTGTCCTTGCCGCCCTGGTGTGCTCAGCGGCGCGAACCCCGGTTTTCCGGTGAGCGCCTGGGCCCCATACCGGTCACCTGCGCTCTCCCTCTTACCTGAGGAGAAAGGATGGACGATCCACTATACCACCAACGTATACACCAGGTAAACCTTCCAGAGCCGGATTCTACGGGGACTGGCGTCTGGTCTCAACAGGGCGGGTACACAAATGTGGCACCCCCGAGGAGCAATATCTTCGCCCAGGCACCGATGTGTCTCATGGGCTGCATGGCCACCATACGTCAACAGGGAGGGAACACGGAACGTGGCCTCCGTGGACGTTTTACGGGGTACATTTACATCTTGGAGGGTACACCGCCTGTGGTCTCCAAGGTATCCAGCTTCACCCGGGCATCTGCCCCATGGGCTGTGGCCACACACTCGCTCAGGGGGGACATAGGAATATATGACCCCCGAGGCGACTACCGGTACCTGGTATCAGGTGTAGCAGACCGGTGCCTGCTATTTGATCACCCGACCCAGGCCCAGGCATCCTCTTCTTTCTTCAAGAGGTTTTCATCTTGAGGGCTTCCCATCGAGGACAGGAAACCAACTGATGCGGAGAGAGGAGCCGCCCCTTTTATCTTGAAGGTTTCCTGTCCTCGCTGGGCGGATCCCCTCTCTCGTGGTGCCGTCATGTAGAATGGAAAAATGTCTCTATCTCCTGCAGAACTGCTTATCACTGTTGTTCATAGTTTGATAGAACATATATATTTGAGTAACATTTATAAAATTCATATGAAAGTTCAATTATGAAATATTAATACATTTTTTTTTAAAGCTGGAGTCGGTACATTTCTACCGACTCCAACTCCACGACTCCGACTCCACAGTCCTGGCTACATTGTAAATAAAGACACAGCCAGAATAAAGTTCTTTATTTGAAATAATCACACAGACTCCTAAAAGCAAACCTAAAAGCCCTATTGTAAAGCCATCCACAACCTGTCTCCTCCATATATCTGTGACATGGTCTCCCGGTACTTAACCAACAGGCAACCGTCGATCCTCCTCTCAAGATCTCCTTCTCTACTCCCCTCTTACCTCTTCTTCCCACAACCGCATACAAGACTTCTCCCATGCTTCCCCCATACTCTGGAACTCTCCACCCCAACACATCAGACTTCCTCCTACCATGGTAACCTTCAAAAGAAACCTGAAGACCTCTCTTCCAACAAGCCTACAACCTGCAGTGATCCTCAGTCTACTGAACCGCCGCACGACCAGCTCCACCCTCTCCTTGTGTATCTTCACCCATCCCCTGTAGACTGTGAGCCCTCGCGGGCAAGGTCCTCTCTCCTTCTGTACTTGTGTGTGCCTTGTATTGCTCATGTTTATTGTACTTTATGTATGCCCCTTTTTCACATGTAAATGCCACGGAATAAATGGTGCTATAAAAATTTATAATAATATCTGAGCCTCATACCGTGTGTACAGCACTAGCACATCCATGAAAAGATGGCATCTGATCAGACAGTACAAGCAGTGAGGATACAGAATAACTTATTACTTAGAATGGTTAGAGCTCATGCAGACGTTCGTAGATCTCGGTCCGATCATGGATCGCAATGCACAGACTGTTCACGAGTCTCCCGACCATAGCATGACAGCCTCATATATTTCTAGGAGGCTATCATGGCCAGGTAGGGAAAGCCGAGGCCATTCCATGCTCTGACTGATTTGCATAGACGTCTGAATAAATAACATGCCACCACAACAGTTTTTTTTTTTTTTTTTTTTACAATAGTTGCCTTTACACAATTTATGAACAGAAAGTTTATAACTGAGTAACTTTCACAAGCAAAGGTGAAGAGAATGGAGAATGCTAGGGAAGCAGAAATACTGTATGAATGGTATGTCAGGTATGAGGGCTGGGCTCGCTGAGACATCCCTGCAGTTCTCAGTGAGAGAAGCCGGGATAATATGACCCAATCTAAAAAGGAGAGCCAGAATCATGTTTACATGCAGAAACGACTTCCCGATTGCAATAGTCTCATGCTGCCGATTTCAACAGAACTTAATAGGTAAGAAAGTAACAGCCACAATGCCTATAGACCCCCCTGTACACAAGAAAGTGATGGAAACCTGCCAATATCACTTGGACTGGCTAACCATCTAATGTGCAACTCCTCCCCCGACACATGATGTTTGAGGAGCGAATAAGTCCACCAAGCTGAATTACAGTAGCTGATCATTTTGCCCCTCCCTGGAGAAAATCTGCCACAAGAGTTATCCTGGGACACCCTTATGCTTCCTCTCCCACTGTGAACTTTGACCATTATTTTTTTTTTCATCTGATTTTAATATTTTGGTCCATGTGTCATCAATATGGCATCTGATCTCATATGCCAAAAAAACAAAAAAAAGCTGCATCAGGATGCAACACTGATCGTATCAGTGTGCCATCCATTTATTTTGTGGACCCACTTGTGACTCAGCTCAAAATTGGACTTTTTTCTTTTTTTAATGAATTTAAAGACACTGCGAACATCTCACTCGCGTGAATTACCCCCAAAGAAAATAACTGGGTGCATATTGCGTCTTTTAAAAACCCAAATAAAAACACGTGAATGAAAGACATCTATACAAGGCCTATGAATTGCTGTGCTTGTCATAAAACTGTTATATTAGAAGACGTACTAAAAGCAGTCAGACTAAAGTCAAACAGAATTTTCTATCGTCTGACAAAAATCGGTCCAATTATGTGAATCACACTGATCAGAGTCTGAGCACAGTGGTCCGATTATCTTAGATGTGGAGAAGATGGAAAAAAATATTCTCTATCTTCTTCATTCTCTGAAAATCAGGCTACACTCTGCTGTCATCTGAGTGCAGACAGATATTTTGACAGACCCATTGACTTAAATGGCCAACAAGAATCCGAATCACAACTGCAAATTGTGCACGTGACAATTTTTTCCTTGGACAAACTCAGTCCGATAAAAACAAACATGTGAACGACCATATAGAATAACGTTGGTCTGAGTGTGATCTGGTGTTTTTACTGTCCATCTCAGGGATGGACAGTATATCTAAGGAAATCTTCAAGCTTATCGAGGAGTTTCACTTTTTACCTCTCTAATGGCCTGGCAGTTTCTTCCTATATCAAATTGGTGAGAACCAATCGACAGGACTCGGTCTATCAGCCACGCCAGTAACCTGTGGATGAGAACAGCCTGTTACCTGACGGCGCCCACGGCTCATGATTAGCTGGCCTGGAGCTATGTCATGGGTGCGTTATGCCACATCGATGACATTGTGTCAGACCGGCTTTTCAAAAAAAAAAAAAAAAAAAGCTGTGGAAGGAAGGCTGCTCTCAGGGCTCACATCCAGGGGCCAGAGTACTGATGTGGCCGATTTACTGTGTCCTGCGAATAAACCTGCATCAACTCTGCCCCTACGCTTTTCATAGACCATTTAAGGGGACACTTCAAAACAGTTCACAACAACAATATGGATACCCTCCAGCAAGTCACAGTCAGATTCTGCAACCAAGGAACGTGTACAATTAGTAGCCACATAGCTGTTGCCCAAGTTGAAAAATGGACGTCTCACTCGTAAATAGGATGTGAGCACTAACAGGACAGAGTAAGGGTATGTGCACACTAGGGTGACCGCAAAAAATCGATGTTGGAATTTTGTCCGTCTGGACCCCACAAAATGATTCCCCTTTCCAGATATTGAGATAGCTAAAATTTGAGCTCGATCAAACGACGTTAACCCGTGCCGCTCGTCGCTCAAAGTTTGAAAAAATCCAAATTGAGGTATTTTAAGATTTAGGTATTTTGCATAGTCTGTTAGACTATAAAGAATGTGACAACAACATTGCAGAAATAGCCCTGACCAAATTTTCGAACCATTTGTGGTATTTGAATGCAGAGTTGGTGGGATTATCGTTTTTTGATCCCACCATTACAGACAATGAAAAGTTGTTAATGGCTAATAAATTGCTCAGTAGCACAGATGAACCATCAGAGCACACTAGGGTTGTAAATACAAAAGTTAGGAAAGAAAAATTAAAAGAGGTAGGAAGTAACCGACTTTAACGACCTTCTGACAAAAGATGAAGAACAAAAGCAATATGTCCTGCAAGTTGTAAGCAAATGCCGAGCATTATATTCTGACGTTTCAAAAACTACTTTAACAAAAGCTCTAGAATAGATTAGACAACTATGTAAAATTATCAACTCATGTAGGTTAGCGTGCTCTGATGGTTCATCTGTGCTACTGAGCAATTTATTAGCCATTAACAACTTTTCATTGTCTGTAATGGTGGGATCAAAAAACGATAATCCCACCAACTCTGCATTCAAATACCACAAATGGTTCGAAAATGTGGTCAGGGCTATTTCTGCAATGTTGTTGTCACATTCTTTATAGTCTAACAGACTATGCAAAATACCTAAAAATTAAAATACCTCAATTTGGATTTTTTCAAACTTTGAGCGACGAGCGGCACGGGTTAACGTCGTTTGATCGAGCTCAAATTTTGGCTCTCTCAATATCTGGAAAGGGGAATCGTTTTGTGGGGTCCAGACGAACAAGATTCTGACATTTTTTCCCCCCCCATATGAGATCCGGTCACCCTAGTGCACACGCTGCGGTTTTGGCCCTGCAGAACTGCAGCAGTTCCGCAGACATGGTACTTTACCATGTTAGCCTATGGGTTTTCAAAACCGCAGTGCTCATGCTGTGGTTTTTTACCTGCGGAAAAGCTGCATTTTTTTTCCCGCAGCATGTCAATTGTTTCTGCGGATTCTGCTGGGGTTTGCTACCTATTCCATTGTCCAGGTGTCAAACCGCAGGGCAAAACCGCAGGTCACTTTACCTACGGTTTTTCCTGCGGTTCCGCAGGAAAAAACCCGCAGGAAAAAACCCGCAGGTGAATCTGCAGTGTGTGCACATACCCTAAGGCTAAGTGCACACGCTGCGGATTGGTCTGCGGATTTTTTATCTGCAGAACCGCAGGTAAAATGACCTGCGGATTGGCCTGCGGTTTATCATCTCTACAATGGAGGAAACGGTAAAACACAGCAGAATCCGAAGAAAAGAAGTGACATGTCATTTCTTTCTGCGGATTCAAAGCCGCAGCTTTTCTGCAGTTAAAAATCCGCAGCATGTGCACAGCAGATTGTAAATCCCATAGGATAACATGCTACTGTACACTGCAGAACTGCTGCGGCCAAAACCGCAGCAGAACGGCAGCAAAAACCGCACATATGTGCACATAGCCTAAGGCCTTATTCACACAACCATATAATTTGTCTTATGGCCACAATTCCTGCAACTCCTAACCAGAGCAGAGACTAAGGCTGTGTGCACACGCTGCGGATTCCGCTGCGTTTCCGCAGCGGTTTTGGCCGCTGCGGACACGCAGCAGTTTTAGCTGCGGTGTACAGTACCATTCATTTGCATGTCAATTCTTTCTGCGGAAACCGCTGCGGGTTCCTATCTCCACCATTGTGGAGATAGTGAATCCGCAGGACCAAACCACAGGCAAAACCGCAGATAATCCGCAGGTCTTTGGACCTGCGGATTATCTGCGGTTTTTGCAAAATCCGTGCGGATTAATCCGCAGCGCGTGCACACAGCCTTATAAGTCTATATTACACAGACTGTGAAATAGGGACGCAGTATGAATGAAGCCCTGGATCAGGGGTGGGGAACCTCAGGCCTGTAGGCCGTTTACAGTCCCCGGGGACCGTACTGCTTGGGCCGCCAGCCGTATTTTGCCGGCCCCAATAATTTCGTCTTGCACTGTGCACACGCAGCATTCACTACTAAGCACTGAGGCGCATGCAACGAAAGAGGACGGTCCTCACACCAGTGCCAGCGTCAGGACGTACTTTGTGGGCAGAGGTAGAGCACAATTTGTATGGCCCCTGAAGGATGGTAAAAATATGCAAATGACCCTTGGCAGAAAAAAAAAAAGTTCCCCACCCGAGCTAGACTAACTACACACAGACTGACGAATGGTAACTTGTTAATCACATTTCCATGTGGAGTTACAGAGGAACACAACAAACATAGATCCTCCAGAACTGGCATTTCTTGGGGGTAGTTACGGAGAGATCCTCCAGAACTGGCATTTCTTGGGGGTAGTTACGGAGAGATCCTCCAGAATTGGCATTTCTTGGGGTAGTTATGGAGAGATCCTCCAGAATTGGCATTTCTTGGGGTAGTTACAACAGACAAGTTCCGCAGCGAATGCCAGAACCCTGGCAGAAGTTGGATAGACCCCAGGATGTGATGTGACCACACCCAGCAGAGCCGCCCTTAGTCTGTCAGAGAAGCCCAAACATTGCCCTGCTCTCCATAGACACTGACCACTCATGAGTAGAGATGAACGACTTTGCCTTTTTTAGGGTTGAGTCAAGTTTCATGAAACCCCACTTTCTCAAAAGTCGAGTCGAACGAAATCGACCGACTATCGGGAAAAGTAGGTGGTCCGACAAACACGAAACCCAATGCAAGTCAATGGGGAAGCAAAGTCGGCAGACTTTAACCCTAGAGGTGGCGAAATCTCTCTCCGGACGCTGCACATGTCATCTTGATGTCCACAGTGTACTTCCTTACTCATTGGCAGAAAAAAAGTCACGTGCAAGCATTCTGGGAAATCCGACTTTGGCGCTCGTTTTGCCGACTGCATAGCCGACTTCACGCTGTGGACGGGTTTCGGTCGGCGAAACCCGACTTTGCCATAAGTCGGCGACTTAAGAATCTGGCCGACCTGTTTCGCTCAGCTCTACTCATGAGTGATGCGACGAGGAAATCAATATTTCTATAGCGCCAACGTATTCTGCGGCGCAGCGTAGAGAGGATGTATACAGACATTACAGAATAGCAATAATCACATAAATCAGCAGATCCCAGAGGGGCGCAGACCCTGCTCACAAGACACTGGGGGCTTCTGTGAATATTATTATAATTGTGACTGATGGTCTGTATCGTGATATGTGAGGAGTCATTCACAATGCGCTCTCCATATCACAGCAGGCTGCTGCCAGTATGTGAAAGGTGTCACCTGCTGGGACTTGTAGTCCCACACAAGGAGACCACGTGCCTTCTCACACAGAACCCCCGCTACCTCATACGGCTCCATGATGCTGCGCACAACCCCCCATACAAGCAGACAGCTGCGCCCTCACCTGCCCCCCACCAGCCGCTGCACAGACTCGGACAGCTCCCCCTCGGCCTCGTCACGGCTTACGCTCCGGTTCTGTGGCCGCAGCTGCCTCTCGGCTCCCGCCAGGTCGTGCAGAACCGCAGCCAGCCAGTTGTGAGCCGCCGCCTCATCCTCTGCTGCCGCCGCCATACCGCTGGGTAGCGGCCACTTCACTGAACTAGGGACCGCCTGACGTCGGGCGTCACGTGACATGCCGGATCACGTGCTGCACGCTGGAGTAGTGGGGTAGTTCCTGGTTGTGCAGCTGCTGTGGGCGGCGGGAGCGCTGTGCCGTGTTACTGGCCCTGGGCCCTTATTGGAGAGAGGAGGCAGCGCTGTCACCGTGATCTATTGCTGAAGGTTCAGCTTTGCAACCGATGTCAATAAAAAAAAAATACTATGCAAATACCATTAAAGGGGTTAACTCCTTGAAATACTATTAGCACGTAGGCTCCTCAGTGTGAAATGAGCACTAGAGTGGTTCCAGAAGTGAAGACAAACTACAACAAAGGACCAGCCCAGAAGTCAGAACCAGCCTTATTGGCAGTGGCGTAACTACAAAGTTATGGGCCCCGATGCAAACTTTCAAATGGGCCTCCCCCCCCTAGCCTAAATACACAAACATGGCTCTGCTTTGTACACCTTGTACACACACGGCTCCGCTCCGTCCACCTTGTACATACACTGCTCCGCTCCGTCCACCTTGTACACACACTGCTCCGCTCCGTCCACCTCGTACACACACTGCTCCGCTCTGTACACCTCGTCCACACACGGCTCCGCTCCGTCCACCTCGTACACACACGGCTCCGCTCCGTCCACCTCGTACACACACGGCTCCATACACCTTGTACACATATGGCTCCGCTCTGTACACACACGGCTCCGCTCCGTCCACCTCGTCCACACACGGCTCCGCTCCGTCCACCTCGTCCACACACGGCTCCGCTCCGTCCACCTCGTCCACACACGGCTCCGCTCCGTACACCTTGTACACATTGGCTCCGCTGTGTACACACACGGCTCTGCTCCGTCCACCTTGTACACACACGGCTCCGCTCCGTCCACACACGGCTCCGCTCCGTCCACCTCGTCCACACACGGCTCCGCTCCGTCCACACACGGCTCCGCTCCGTACACCTCGTACACACACGGCTCCGCTCCGTACACCTCGTACACACACGGCTCTGCTCCGTCCACCTCGTACACACACGGCTCGGCTCCGTCCACCTCGTACACACACGGCTCGGCTCCGTCCACCTCGTACACATATGGCTCCGCTGTGTACACACACGGCTCCGCTCCGTCCACCTTGTACACACACGGCTCCGCTCCACACGGCTCCGCTCCGTCCACCTCGTACACACACGGCTCCGCTCCGTCCACACACGGCTCCGCTCCGTCCACCTTGTACACACACGGCTCCGCTCCGTCCACCGCGTGCACATGCGTCTCTGCTCCGTACAATGCATACGAGGCTCCTGATCATGTGACCCCTGACTCCTCCCCTCCTGTGACCTCATCACAGGTCTTGTGTGCAGGCCAATTGCAGCCTGGCAGCCACTCACAGCAAGGAGCTGCACAGCCAATGAGCGGCTGCAAGCTCCACGATTGGGACCCTAAACACTCCGAGCCCTGTCGCAGCTGCGACCCCGGTAGTCCCGCCCCTGCTTATTGGTCAGCTCTACCTGACTGTGCAGAACATTGCACACACAGGCAGAGATAGGGCACCAGCTGCAGAAGTCGTGCATTAAAGGGGATGTCCAGTACTTTATTTTACTCATTTATATAGCGCTATTACTTTACATTGATACCTCTAGGTTAGGTCATGAATATCAGATCTTTGTGACACCGGGCACGTCCACTGCTCAGTAGTTCTAGCTGGATGTGCCCAGTTGCAGAGTGGACCAACACAGTTGTGCTAACTTTCTAGTGTCCGCAGCAGGGCTCTACAGATGTGGATCTGCTGTACTGCGCTGCGGCAACTGTATAGCTGACAGGGCGGTTTAGTTCCACTCTGCAACTGAGCACATCCAGCCTCAGTCAGCCCCAAGAATTGCTGATCGGCGGAGGTGCTGGTCTCACACCCTTACCGATGATATTGATGACATCCTAAGGATAAGCCATCAATGTAAAGTGCTGGACAACCCCTTTAACACATCATTACTGGGGACTAGTAAACAGAGACTGGTGGAGGAACCAAGCAGACTTTATCACATCTAGAATTAATATATTGTGCTTGGTATATCATACCTGTATACATCAACCTAACAGGAAGAGTGAGTCAGGTACATTCAAACACATGGTCGCAGAGATCTGCACATATCAGGTTGATGAGTCAATGTGCCAATCAATGGTCCACATGGACTATATCGCATGGACTAGTCTGGTCTGGTTTTCGGACAAGACAGTGCCTGCTTTGTTTGCCCAGTGGAAGATCGCTGCCGCACCTGTCCAAGTAGTGAGCAGACCATTCACATCCCAAATTCAGAGACGTGCCTAGTCCAAGAATTCAGCCCCAGGCCTCATTCAGATGACCTTGTTTCACATACAAGTTCCATCCAGTTTTTCACAGATAGAATGTAATGGGTACATGTGCTGTCGACTGTTCACACGTCTTTTTTTTTTTTTTTAAATGTTATGGACCAATTGTCTGCAAAAATAAAAACTGAGACAAGCCTATTTTTTGACCCAATATGCAGATTAAACTAAACTACTCAAGTAAATGGGTCCGTGAAGAAAATCAGACACTACATGAATAACATCCGAGTGTCGTCCGACTGCTGCTGGTTTCTTACTGTTCAGTGAGTCGGAGAAGCTTGGAATTGGTTTTTGCTACATATGAGAAAAATGATGTAAACTAGGTCCAGCACATTGATGAAAAATGGTCTGTTTTATGTACAGAAAAGAAAAATGGTCGCTAGAATCAGAGGTGAGACCACCGTTGGCCACAAATCCCTCAAGGATGCAGAAAAACGCAGCGTCTTCCAGTTCCAGCAAAGTGGATGGGATTGATAACGATCTCAGGTCCAGCGTGCTGCTTTGTTTTTTGCTTCGGGCACCGGCGATGCGTGTGTGAAATCTGCAACAAGTCAATTTCTCTTGCAGTAAACAGGGCTGTGGAGTCGGAGTCATGGAAATTGAGGAGTCAGAGTTGGAGGTTTGGCTTACTTAAATGAGTTTTCTGTTCTGATTTTCCCCATAAAATTGCATTAGATTCAGAAAATACACAAGTAAAAAACATTTATGTGACCCACACATGATTTTATCAATAACATTTTATCAAAGAGAAATACCAGCAGTTATCAAAAACAATGTAGTTTTATTCACAACGTGACATACTAAGAGGAGACATAAACTTTAGCTGAAAAAAAAGTGATTTATTGCATTTTTACACATGGAAAAATGATGCAAAAAGAAACAGTAAGTAAGGCCACATGCACACGCTCAGTGTTTGGTCAGTATTTTACCTCAGTATGTGTAAGCCAAAACCAGGAGAGGGACAGTCAGAGGAAGAGTATAATAGAAACACGTCACCACTTCTGTATATATTATACTTTTCCTCTGAGTGCTCCACTCCGGATTTTGGCTTATAAATACTGAGGTAAAAAACTGACCAAACACTAATTGTGTGCACATGACTTAATTGAGCTAATTGGTGCTTAAATGCTGGAGAAAATCTGCACCATCAAAAGCTCACCCAATAGTCATCATACTTACAGACTGGGGTGATTTATCTGCTACGTGAGGACTGAACCTATCAAGGTGATTTGTTGATGTTGCAGGCGACAGACTTGGAATTCAGACATTGCCTCCCTCCCTCTACTGGACAAAACAAGAATTGCACCTAACTATTGAAAATTGATTTGTAGTGTGTAAGGCTAGATTCACATTGCGTTAGGGCAGTCCGTTCAACGCATGCGTTAAATGGACTGCGCTAGCGCAACTGCCTTTTTTTGATCGCGTCATGCGATCGCGCTAGCAGTGACGGACCCTTGAACGCTGCAGACTGCGCCTGAGGGTCCGTCACAGCATGACGGCACATCGCTATAACGCATGCCAATTATGACATGCGTTAGCGATGAGCCATGTTATGGCAGTCTTTGGCAGCGTTAACGGATACGTTACATTGCGTTAATGCCGCGTTGTAACGCACTCTGTTAGACGGACCGCCATAAGTTATGTTAACCCAGCCTTAGCGACTGCTGATCCTTCTAAGGCCACATGCACACATCCAGTATTTGGTCAGTATATTTTTATCATCAGTATTTGTAAGCCAAAACCAGGAGTGGGTGATAAATCCAGAAGTGGTGACATGTTTCTATTATACTCTTCCTCTGTTCCACTCTTGGTTTTGGCTTACAAATACTGAGGTAAAAAACTCACCAAATACTCAACATGTGAACGCAGTCTAAGCCTCTCTGCTCGTGAAACAGTAAAAACTGTGGAAATCCTGCACTATATGAAAATAGTTTCTTCCTTTATCAAGTATTTGTGAATTAGGCTGGAGTCACACTACATGCATGAAAAATCGGTCCGAGACTCCCTGCCGAGAGTCGCACGAGTGTAATGCGAGTACAATCCAATTTTTCACACCTACCATTCAATTTACATCAGAATGCAGTGTGATTGCAATGTCATTTACACATTGTTTTCAGAGGAAATATTCTTCACAACACACACAATTTTATACATTATATACACACATACTGTATATACAGCTCTGGCAAAAATTAAGAGACCACTGCAAAATGTTCAGTTTGTCTGAGTTTTCTCTTTCTAGGTATATTTTTGAGTAACATGTAAATTGCTCTTTTATTCTATAAACTACTGACATCATGTCTCTGAATTTCCAAGCACTAAACTTTATATTTATTTTCAGAAAATGAGAAATGGTCAAAATAACAAAAAAATGCAGTGCTTGCAGACCTCAAATAATGCTAAGAAAACAAGTTCATAATAATTTAGAAACAACAATTCTAATGTTTTATCTCAAGAAGAGTGCAGAAATCAATATTTTGTGGAATAACCATGATTTTTAATCACAGCTTTCATGTGTTTTGCATGCTTTCCAACAGTCTTTCACACTGATTTTGGGGGACCTTATGCCACTCCTGGTACAAACATTTAAGCAGTTCTTTGTTTTATGGCTTGTGACTATCCATCTTTCTCTTGATTACATTCCAGAGGTTTTCAATGGAGTTCAGGTCTGGAGATTGGGCTGGCCATGACAGGGATTTGATGTGGTGGTCCTTCATCCACACATTGATTGACCTAGCTGTGTGGCATGGGGCATTGTCCTGCTGGAAAAGCCAGTCCTCAGAGTTGGGGAACATTACCTGAGCAGAAGGAATCAACTGTTCCAGGATAACCTTGTACGCGGCTTGATTCATCAGTCCTTCGCAAAGATTAACCTGCCCAATTCCAGCCTTGAGGAAACATCCCCAGATCATCACCTATCCTCCACCAAATTTCACAGTGGGTGCAAGGCCCTGTGGCTTTTATGCCTCTCCAGGTCTCCATATAACCATTAGACGAGCAGGTGTTGGGCAAAGCTGAAAATTAGATTCATCAGAGAAGATTACCTTACACCAGTCTTCCATTGTCAATCCTTATGGTATTTGGCAAACTTTAGCCTGGCTCTCCTTTCCTTCTCATTGATGAAAGACTTTTTTGTAGCTTTACATAACTTGAGCCCTGCCTCAAGGAGCCTGTTACAAACTGTTCTTGCCATGCATTTCACCCCAGTTGCCATTCCTTTTGTAAATCACTTGATGTCATCCTGCAGTTGCCGAGTGACATTCGAATAAGAGGAAGGTCATCCCGGTCAGTGGAGAGTCGTTTTTACCCTCTGCTGGTCTGTAGCTTTGTTGTCCCTAATATCTGCTGCTTGACCTTGTTGTAATGGACAGCCATCTTAGAAATTTTAAGGATGGAGGCAACATGACGCTCATTGTATCCCTCTGCTAGCAAAGCCAGAACTGAGCCCTTCTTTTCCTCACTCAAGACTTTTCAACTCCTTTGGCATGGTTAAAAGTTATTTTTTCATTCCTATTACTTTTGGTATATTACTAGCACATGTTTTTCCATCCAGCTTGTCCGATTGCAAGAGGATTGTGAAAACCACAGCAGGTTTTTTTTTTATACTTTCCTTCGTTAAATAAGATTTGGCTCAGGTGATCACCTAAACAGAAGCACATTAAGTAGAATGAGGTGTACTCTGGTTGGAATTCAACTGACACTGGAATGGAATGGCTGTCTGACATGTAGAGAAGCTGATTGTTATAAAACTGTGCAGTGGTCTCTTAATTTTTTACCAGAGCTGTGTGTGTATATGTGTATATATATATATTAGAATAAAAGCCTGCAATTCATGTGCCGCGTATAGTAAAATCACAGAGTGACAGGTTAGAATAATATAGATATACATAGATATATAGATGTCAGTGACACACACACACTTTGTTATATATATTTCATAGAAGAAAAGCCAACAATTCATCTGCCGTGTATTGTAGAATCACAGCAGGAGCCGACAGGATAGAAGTGATGGATTACAAACAGTAAATACAAATAGAATAGGTGTATATATAGATGTCTGTGACAAATACAATTAGTACAGTGTGTGTGTGCAGCTTACTGTACATGTAATTAATAAAAGATTATTTTTTCTGAAAAAATGGCGTGGGCTCCCGCGTAATTTCCTTAACCAGATGGAAAGCCGACGGCTGGGGGTCAATGTTTATAACCCAGGCTATTAATATCAGCTCACAGCTGTATATTTAGCCCTTACTGGCTATTAAAATGGGGATCCTAAAAAAAATGACATAGGGTCCCCCTATAATTAATAACCAGCAAAGGCTATGTAGACAGCTGTGGGCTGATATTGATAGCCTAGGAAGGGGCCATGGATAGTCCCCCCCAGAGTAAAAACATCAAATTTCAGCCGCCCCAAAAAAAGGCGCATCTATAAGATGTTCCAATTCTGGCACTTAGCCTCACTCTTCCAACTTGCCCTGTAGCAGTGGCAAGTGGGGTGATATGGGGGTTGATGTCACCTTTGTATTGTCAGGTGACATCAAGCCCTGAGGATAGTAATGGAGAGGTGTCAATAAGACGCCTCCATTACTAATCCCATAGTTATGTTGTATAAAAACACACACAGAAAAGTCCTTTAATTGAAAGAATGACACAGACTCCTTTAATACATCTTAATTAAACCATACTTACGATCTTGTGCATTCCACTGACGCCATTGTTGTCTGCAAAAGAGTTAAAAAACAAACAACCAACCATATTCCACACCTTTCCGCAGAGCCGATGATAATCCATTGTCCCACAACAGGTCTAGCTATGCTACATCTAGATGGCAGGCTGCATGATGCAACCATACAGCCTGCCATCCAGCAGGGACACTGAGCACAGTGTGTTCAGTGTCTCCCTATGAACTTCTATTCCCTGTCTGAGGGCACCGTAAGCGTGAGAAAGTTCTCCTGCTGGAGGTGCCATCAGACAGGTCCTGCAAGTTCACAGCCAATTAACTCACTTTACTGATGTCAGGGTATTTTTCATCATATATGATCCTTAAAGTACTTACATATCAACTATCAGAGCAAACTCTGGTGTTAACAGCCTGGCATGCTCTGTAAACCAGTTACCTGAAATGTGACATACAGTACATGTATGTCACATTGGGTAGGGTTGAAAGAAGCAAATGCACCAACAATAATGATCACTGCACTTAGGTCTCTGTTTTGGTTTGGTTTGCGCTTTGGTCTACATTTATACTGTGTATATATTAGATAGCATTACTGTAGTAAATCTATCCAAACGTGTTTTAGACGCAAACTTGCTGGATTTCTTGTGACTTGCATGTCAGATTTGCAGCAACTTATGAGTTTCAACATGACCACATTCACTTTTATTATGTTCCGATTGATCATTAATATACTGCGAATTTTGAGCATGTAGCACGTTGAATGGACAATGAACCCCAGTAGCCCTAGCTTAAGGCCATATTCACACGTTCAGTATTTTACATCAGTATTTGTAAGCTAAAACCAGGAGTGGAACCATCAAAGGAAAAGTATAATAGAAGCACGTCACCACTTCCGGATTTTATCACCCACTCCTGGTTTTGGCTTACAAATACTGAGGTAAAATACTGACCAAATACTGAACGTGTGAATGTGGCCTAAGGCCGGGATCACACATGTGAGAAACTCGGACGAATCTCGCATCTTAATACCCGGCACTGTCGCCGGCACTCGGGAAAGGAGCGTGCGGCTGCATAGAAATACATTTAGCCGCACCCTCCGCTCCCAAGTGCTGGCGGCAATGACGAGCATTAAGATGCGAGACTCGTCCGAGTTTCTCACATGTGTGATCCCGGCCTAAGAGTGGTATTCTAATGTGTGAAGTTTGTAGATACTTCTGATTCTCTCCCAAAACAATCTCATTCAGAAGAATAGAAATGATTCTTAGTTGAAAATATTTCTGCAAAACAGAACCGCAAACTTTCACGTGGGAATATATCTCAACAGGTATGCATTTCCCAAACATGTAACAGCAAACTAATATAAGAACTTGGCATAAAAACAGACTTATAAGCATTTCTTTTACACATTGAAAAAGTTTTTTAGAACAAGGTTTTATTGAACATGCTAAAAAACATGTTACACAAAGTAAGCTGCTAAGGCAGCCATTTTGTCTTTTGGCTTTTTGGGATTACCTCTCCGACCTCTGCCCCTTCCTCTTCCTTGTTTCCTTCCTTGTCCACCCCTGTGCATGGGATGTCTCATAGTGGCGTGTTTGAGCTCTACAAGATCTTGGAAGACATTGTCACAAAATACACAGCCCGTATGCTGAGTTTGGTCTCCAGGAAGGGGACTTTTTGCTTTATTAAAGTCAACAAGCACAAGAGCTGCATCGCACACGTCACAGGTTTCTGCAGCGACTCGCACCCTGTGAGCGTTTTCAAAGAAGTGCACAATGACGTTACACTTATTACAGGACATCTTCCATTTAGGACCAGAGGTGGAGTCTAAGACCATGACTCCATTCTCACATTCCACACACTGGGCAATTCCAAGCATGCTCAGGGAGTGCTGGCAGGTTGGATGAGTGCACTCATTGCACCCCATCCCTGTAGAGAGAGGAATAAGAAATATACATAAGTATTAAAGTTAAAAATCTTTAGAATACCCAAAAAACTATGACAAACACATTTTATAGATTTACAGTAGTGAACAGTAATGCCAAGGAAATGCATGGAAAAAACCACAAACACGTCAATATAAAGAGACTGGCTAGCTGCATATTTCTATAGCTTAGCCAGCCCCCATTCCATTTCTATACGTATAGAGTTAGCTATCGAATTAACTGTTAGCCGGCCCTTTTCACACACACAGTGGCATGCAAACGCAAGATACATTGGTCTGTGTCAGATATTAACCCTGGAGATGATGTGCCAAAACTAGTGATGAGCGCAAGTGCTCTTACGCCGAGGGTGCTCGGGTATGCACTAAGTAACAGGGATGCTCTAGTGAGATGTTCGCATCCCCACGTTTTGCAGCTTTTAGACAGCCATAAAACATGCGGGGATTGTCTGACAAGCACGGGCTTTACATAGGCGTCTTCTGATTACAGGAATCACTGGTAACTGAAGATCTTCTTTAATCTCCCTAGAGCTGATTATTGGATGCTTCTTTGCCATTCTTGTGCTTCTATGATTTATGCGGATGGTAGGATTTCTTTTCTTACTATGTGTTTAGGGTTCTGGTTCACATTTTAGAGCATTGAAAATATTTTAAGGTTAGCAGCCAATTATTTTGTGCACTTCTTTATATGTTTTCCCCTCTTGAATCAACTTGTTGATCAAAGTTCTTTCTCCTTCGTTACAATGTCAGGAACAATTAATTTTACTTACTAAAGGTAAGTTCACACTGGGCGTTTTTGCTGTGTTTTTTTCTGCAGCAAAACCTGATTTCTTGGCAGGAAAGAAGCTAACGGCATAAACACGTTTTGTGCGTTTTTGGTGCGTTTTTTTCATCCGTTTTTGGGTCTAACTTGTGATTCTTTGTGCATGCTAATAAAGTTGAGTGCCCCCAGAGGAAAAAAAAAACCTACTTCCTACAGAACCATACCTCTAGATCCTTTCAAAAGCCGGCAAATCATATGTCGCTTACAGTAAAATCACACTGACATTTTAGAATAGGATAGAATAGATATATACACATAGAATACTTAGATACATAGATGTCAGTGACACACACACACACATATATATATTACATAGATAGAAGAAAAGCCGGCAATTCTTCTGCCGTCTATTATAAAATCATAGCAGGAGCCGACAGGATAGAAGAGATGGAATGCATAAATAAATACACATAGAATAGGTAGATATACATACAGTATGTAAGTGACAAATACAATTAGTACAGTGTGTACATGTATTTAATTAATAAAAGTTTATTTTTCTGAAAAAAAGGTCGTGGGCTCCCGCGCAATTTTTGTAACCAGCAGAAGGAAAGCCGATGGCTGGGGTCCGACGTTTATAACCTGGAAAGGGAGTAATACCCACGGAGCTTCCCAGGCTATTAATATCAGCTCACAACTGTATACTTAGCCTTTACTGGATATTAAAATGGGGGACGCTAAAAAAATGATGTAGGGTACCCCTATAATTAATAACCAGCAAAGGCTATGCAGACAGCTGCGGGCTGATAGTAATAGCCTAGGAAGGGGCCATGGAAACTGGCTCCCCCCAAGCTAAAAATATCAGCTCTCAGCAGCCCCAGAAAAGTGGCATCTATAAGATGTGCCAATTCTGGCACTTAGCCTTGCTCTTCCCACTTGCCCTATAGCAGTGGCAAGTGGGGTGATAGTTGGGGGGGTTGATGTCACCTTTGTATTGTCAGGTGACATCAAGCCCTGAGGTTAGTAATGGAGAGGCGTCAATAAGACGCCTCCATTATTAACCCCATAGTCACATTGTATAATAACACAGACACCCAGAATAAAGTCCTTTAATTGAAAAAATGACAGACTCCTTTAATAATCTTTATTAAACCATACTTACAACTTCGACTAACTCCACCGAAGTCCTCGTTCTCCTGTAATATGCCAAAAATAAAAAAACAACAACAATATCCTTCACCTGTCCATTGTTGTGAACCATGCCGTAATCAATGTCTGGGGAGAAATAGTTTTCAACCTGGATGGTGCCAAGATGCGACCGTTCAGGCTGAGAACCACTGGTGAATGAGCTGCTGCGAGCCCAGCCTCAGTGACTAGCCTTGACGTTACTGAGGCTGCGTTCCCAGCCGGGCTGAACTGCTGTGACCTCGGTGAGATCCCCGCTAGCACCATGAGAAAATTGTACTGTGCAGAGGCGAGTTCACCGGGAGAATTTCACTAATAGGCTGGGGTCAGACTTGCAAGAAACTCAAACGAGTCTCGCACGTCAATACCCGGAACTGCCGCCGATACTCGGATCGGAGCATTCAGCTGCATAGAAATCATGAAGCTGAACGCTCCGATCCAAGTGCCGGGTAGTGACTTGCGAGACTCATCCAAGTTTCTCGCAAGTTTGACCCCGGCCATAGATGTGCCTTTTCTGGGCGGCTGTGGGCTGCCAATATCCGTCGCCCCTTACCAGCCTGAGAATACCAGACCCCAACTGTCTGTTTTAGCAAGGCTGGTTGTCAAAAATGCCAACTTTTTTTAAATTATTTATTTAAATAATTAATAAAAAAACAGAGTGGGGACCCCTCTATTCTTGATAACCAACCTTTCTAATGCTAATAGCTGAGGGCTGCAGCCCCCAGCTGTGAGTTTTGCCTGGCAGGTTATCAAAAATAGGGGGGAACCCATGCAGGTTTTTTTTTTTTTAATTATTTACTTACAGCACAGGAGAGGCTGATGAATACTCCCATCATCCGCTCCTGCTTTCACTGTTATTAGCGACAGCAGGTGTCGGATGATGGGAGCAGTAGTCCCATCACCTGACACCAGTGACCGGAGGTAATCTTTATACCTCCGATCACAGCTGAGCACTCACGCTGTGTTTTGACAGAGTGGTAACCGCGTCTCTCTGACTGGCGGGAATGGTTTCACCGCCGATCAGAAGAGCTGTTTGCTGCGCTGCACATGACAGCGTGTCAAACACTGTATTGTCGGGACCCCCATTCTGCTGGATGACAGGCTGAATGGACACATCATGCAACCTGCCATCTAGATGTAGCGGAGTTGACTGTGAGGTCACATCCTGCTGTCCTTGACTTTTCTGCAGCAAATACGGTGTAGAAAAGTCAACCTATGTATTTGCAGCGTTTTTTCACCATCCATTCGAGTCAAAGGGTGAAAAATGCTGCAAAAACGCTGAAAGACGTGACATGCTCTATGCAAAAAAAAAGGCTGCAAAGCACAAAATTCTGATGACAAAAAAACAATGTGTGTGCATGAGATTTCTGAAATCTCATAGGCTTTGCTGGTACTGTAAAAAGCAGCGAAAATTAGCATAAAAAAGTGCAGCAAAAACACCCAGTGTGAACATACCCTAAACCTGCCAACACCAGCAGGAATATTTGCTGTCTTCCCTCTTTAAATAATGTCCATAATTGACCTCACTAATTGAACTCCGCACTGCTGTTAACCTCTTAGTGACAGAGCCAATTTGGTATTTAATGGCCAAGCCAATTTTTACAATTCTGACCAGTGTCACTTTATGAGGTTATAGCTCTAGAACACTTCAACAGATCCCACCGATTCTGAGATTTTTTTTTTCGTGACATATTGTTCTTCATGTTAGTTGTAAAATTTCTTCGATATAACTTGCAATTATTTATGAAAAAAACAGAAATTTGCGAAACATTTTGAAAATTCTGCAGTTTTCAAACTTTTAATTTTTGTGCCCTTAACCCCTTTACTCCCAAGGGTGGTTTGCACGTTCATGACCGGGCCAATTTTTACAATTCTGACCACTGTCCCTTTATGAGGTAATAACTCTGGAATGCTTCCATGGATCCCAGTGATTCTGACATTGTTTTCTTGTGACATATTGTACATCATGTTAGTGGTAAAATTTCATTCATATAACTTGCGTTTATTTGTGAAAAAAATGGAAATTTGGCGAAAATTTTGAAAATTTCGCAATTTTCCAACTTTGAATTTTTATGCCCTTAAATCATAGACATATGGCACTCAAAAAACTTAATATTTTTACAACACCATTTTATTTTTACAGACCACATCACATTTGAAGTCACTTTGAGGGGTCTATATGATAGAAAATACCCAAAAGTGACACCATTCTAAAAACTGCACCCCTCAAGGTGCTCAAAACCACATTCAAGAAGTTTATTAACCCTTCAGGTGCTTCACAGGAATTTTGTGAATGTTTAAAAAAAATGAACATTTAACTTTTTTTCACAAAAAAAATTACTTCAGGTTCAATTTTTTTATTCTACCAAGGGTATCAGGACAAATTGCACAATAACTTTTGCAGTCCAATTTCTCCTGAGTACGCCGATACCTGATATGTGGGGGGAACCACTGTTTCGGCGCATGGCAGAGCTCGGAAGGGAAGGAGCGCCGTTTGACTTTTTCACTGCAAAATTGGCTGGAATTCAGATTGGAGGCCATGCCACGTTTGGAGAGCCCCTGATGTGCCTAAACAGTGGAAACCCCCCACAAGTGACCCCATTTTGGAAACTAGACCCCCCAAGGAACTTTTCTAGATATGTAGTGAGCACTTTGAAACCCCAAGGGCTTCACAGAAGTTGATAACGTACAGCTGTACAATTAAAAAAATCATATTTTTTTCCACAAAAATGATCTTTTCACTCCCAATTTTTATTTTCCCAAGAGTAACAGGACCCCAAAAGTTATTGTGCAATTTGTCCTGAATACGCTGATACCCGATATATGGGGGTAAACCACTATTTGGGCACATGGCAGAGCTCGGAAGGGAAGCAGCGCCATTTAACTTTTTTGGCTGGAATTAAGATTGGACGCCATGCCGTGTTTGGAAAGCCCCTGATGTGCCAAAACAGTGGAAACCCCCCAATTCTAACTCCAACCCTAACCCTGACCCTAGCCCTAATCCTAATGGGAAAATGGAAATAAATAAATTTTTTTCTTTTATTATTTTTCCCTAACTAAGGGGTTGATAACGGGGGGTTTGATTTACTATATATGGCGGGTTTTTATTTATGGCAGCTGTCATACGCTAAAAGACGCTTTTTATTGTAAAAATAGTTTATGCATCACCACATTTTGAGAGCTATAATTTTTCCGTATTTTGACCCACCGAGTCATGTGAGGTCTTATTTTTTGCGGGACGAGTTGACGTTTTTATTGGTACCATTTTCGGGCACGTGACATTTTTTGATCGCTTTTTATTTGGATTTTTGGGACGCAGAATGAACAAAAACCAGCATTTCATGAATTTCTTTTGGGGTGTGCGTTTACACCGTTCCGCGTGTGGTAAAATTGATAAAGCGGTTTTATTCTTCGGGTCAGTACGGTTACAGCGATACCTCATTTATGTCATTTTTTTATGTTTTGGCGGTTTTATGCAATGAAAACAATTTTATATAAAAAATAATTATTTTTGCATCGCTTTATTCTGCGAGCTATAACTTTTTTATTTTTTCGCTGATGACGCTGTGTGGCGGCTCGTTTTTTGCAGGACAAGATGACGTTTTCAGCGGTACCATGGCTATTTATATGCGTCTTTTTGATCGCGTGTTATTGCACGTTTTGTTCGGCGGTATGATAATAATTCATTATTTTTTGCTTCGTTTTTTATTTTTTAAGGGGTTCGCTAAAGGGGTTAACTAATGGGACAGTTTTATAGGGCGAGTCATTATGGACGCGGCGATACTAAATATGTGTACTTTTATTGTTTTGGGTTTCTTTTATTTCCAAAAATGAATTTATTAGGGAATATTTTTTTTTTTTTTAGTTTATTTAGCAATTTTTAAAAAATTATTTTTACACTTATTTTTTTTTTAACTTTATTATAATGTCCCATGGGGGACATCACTGTCTGTGACAGATCGCTGATCTGTCACATCACAGATCGCTGTGACAGATCAGCGATCTGTCACAGGCACTGCTGCAGGCTTCCTCATGCCTGCGCTCTGCGGGCAGTGAGGAAGCCAGCTCCCTGCAGGCCCCCGAAGGTCCCCGTCGCCATATTGGATCCGGGGACCTGCAGGGAAGGCGACCCCCGCAGCGGCGCTGCACATTGCGCTGCTGTGGGGGTCGCAGGGAAGCACGGAGGGAGCCCCCTCCCTGCCAATGCTTCCTTTAACCCCCGATACACTGCGATCATGTTTGATCGCAGTGTGCCAGGGGTTAACGTGTCGGGGGCGATTCGTGACCGCCTCTGACACATTGTGCTGGGTGTCAGCTGTGATAATCAGCTGACACCCGGCCGCGATCAGCTGCGCTCCCCCCGTGAGCGCAGCTGATCGCATTAGACGTACTAGTCCGTCCTTGGGACTTAGGTCCCAGGTCACATGGACTGAATAGTACATCTAATGTAGGAAAGGGGTTAAAGGGAAGGTGCCATCCAAAAATTTTTTTTCAGCAATTGAAAAAATGTAAAGAATTAATGTTTACATTTTCTTAAAAAATATTATCATTTGTTTTTAATTTTGCAAAATATGAAAAATAATTTTAAAAAGTTTGGCATTTCCACTTGTTAACACTAAGGGGAGCAGCTACTGAAATTTGGCACAAAAACCTAGTGTACAACTAGCTCACATTACTGCCCTGCAGTAATTATGGGTGGAATCTGCTGACATGGGTGTGGTGTCACTCCTCTCCTCCACTTCTGGGTGTTTGCTAAGGGAAAAGAGAGGATGACATCTAGGAACACAGTGAGCAGTCATTTTGATGGGGCCTGCAAAGTTACTGACTGTCTTTGCATGTAAAGTCTGGATCAGAAAAGGTCATCAATCAACAGAAATGTTTCCTGGATTTCTGTGGAGCAGACAAGAAGACGGTCCATCCATGTGTATAAAACACAGCGCTCTATGTACAATCCCTGGCACCGAACAGGGTGCCCCCCTATAGGCCTGCACACTGCTCTCCTGAAATACTCTCTGCTGCTGTCACCCTGCTCCTTCCACCATACATCAGGCCCCTTTCGCCTCGCTTTCACACATCGCCAGGACAGGATCTGCGAAGAGGAATGGGGTCTTCGGTCACCGAGGATGGCAGGCAGCAAGGATTCTGGGAGTAGGGTGACAGCAGCACAGAGTATTTCAGGAGAGCAGTGTGCTGGTCTATGGGGGGCACAGAGAGAAATATATGGGGGAGGAGCAGGGTGACAGCACCACAGAAGTCCAAGAAACATTTCTGCTGATTGATGGCCTGTTCTGATCCAGACTTTGCATGCAAGACCCCATTCCCCTCCTCAGATCCTGTCCTGGCGATGTGTGAAAGCGAGGCGACAGGCGCAGTCCGGGGTGACGCTGGGAAGCAGGCTGGGGGAAATGTAGCCATACAGTAACAATAAAAATGAGACCCCTCTCTTCAGCTGCCTCCCCAGCCCTCCCCTGACTGCACCTAACTATTACCCCTGACCCGTGTGCAGGTGTTCAGCCAGAACCACCCTAGAATGGGTCCCCTTTTAGCAGATAATACTGCCATAGTGTTCTCACATAATACCGCCATATAGTTCACACACAATACGACCATGTAGATCACACATAAAACCAGCAGGGTGACAGCAGCACAGAGTACTTCAGGAGAGCAGTATCACACGGGATAGGATTAGATACACAGCTCAGCAGTCAGTATCACACGGGATAGGATTAGATATACGGATCAGCAGACTATCACACAGGATAGGATTAGATACACGGCTCAGCAGACAGTATCACACGGGATAGGATTAGATGCACGGATCAGCAGACAGTATCACACAGGATAGGATTAGATACACGGCTCAGCAGTCAGTATCACACAGGAGAGAATTAGATACACGGCTCAGCAGTCAGTATCACACAGGATAGGATTAGATACACGGCTCAGCAGTCAGTATCACACAGGAGAGGATTAGATGTTCAGCAGATTGCCAAGTGTTTTGAAACAGCAGGGAGCAGCTCCTCCTATATTTTGCAAGTGCAGGGGCAGCAGCTGGTCGGGTGTTTTGGAAAGAGCAGCTCGGTCTCCAGCAGCTCGTCCTGTATCCCTCTCCTGCAGCTGGTATGTGCAGAGTGAACATCTGAGCCGTTATGTTGAAACAGTACAGCATCCAGGGCTTGCAATAGAGTGTAAATGGAGCTAAAAGGAAAGCACTGGGCTCTAATAAGATGGTGCCTGGCCACACCTACAGCTGTGAATTGAGCTGCCCACAGAGGCGTGCCCAGTTCACTCCTGATGCAGCTGCAATGAAAGAGCTAGGGTCGGGAGCCGACTGTTATGTCTTATGCCCAGGGACTGCCGTAAATGAGCATGGAAAGTGTCGTTCAGCAGCCAGAAAGGTAAGATGACAGCCCCCAGTGGCTGCATTAATACAGTAAAAAAAAAACAAAAAACATACACACCACTGAGTCAAGCTTAGGGGACAATATCTTTTTATACTATTTTCTTTTTTACATTAAATTATGAAAAAACTCGGCATCTTCCCTTTAAATCAGAGAGTCAAATCGAACAAAATAGTTAATAAATAGCATTTCCCACATGTCAACTTTACATCAGCACAATTTTGGAAACATTTTGTTAGGACGTTATAAGGGTTAAAAGTTGACCAGCGATTTCTCATTTTTCCAACAAAATTTACAAAACCATTTTTTTTTAGGGACCACCTCACATTTGAAGTGAGTTTGGGGGGTCAATATAACAGAAAATACCCTAAAAGTGACACCATTCTAAAAACTGCACCACTCAAGGTGCGCAAACCACATTCAAGAAGTGTATTAACCCTTCAGGTGCTTCACGAGAACTAAAGCAATGTGGAAGGAAAAAATGAACATTTAACTTTTTTTCACAAAAAATTTACTTTGGAGCCAATTTTTTTTTATTTTCACAAGGGTATCAGGAGAAAATGGACCATAAAATTTGTTGTGCAATATCTCCTGAGTACGCCGATGCCCCGTATATGGAGCAAAGCCACTATTTGGGTGCATGGCAGGGCTCAGAAGGGAGGGAGCACCATTTGACTTTTTGAACGCAAAATTTGCTGAAATCAATGATGGTGCCATGTCACTTTGGAGAACCCCTGATGTACCTAAACAGTGGAACCCCCCAATTCTAACTCCAACTATAACCCCAACACACCCTTAACCCTAATCCCAACCCTAACCGCAAACCTAATCCTAACACACCCATAACCCTAATTCCAACACTAACCTTAATCCCAACCATAACCACAAGCCTAACCCATCCCTATCTTTAGCCTGACTCTAACTTTAGTCCAACCCTAACCCCAACTTTAGCCCAACCCTAACTTTAGCCCAACTCTAACCCTAATGGAAAAATGGAAATACTTTTTTTTTTATTTTTACCTAACTAAGGGGGTGATAAAGGGGGGTTTCATTTACTAGGGTCTATCATAGTGATCAAAATAAACCAATAGGAAAAATTTCCTATTGTTGCCAGGTGACGGCCAGCAGATCTAGGCGGGCGCACTGCGCATGCGCCCACTATTTTCTGCCCGGAAGACGCCGGCGGCCCGGGGAACTTCACGGGGGTTTGCAGGTACCGGAGGGGATCTGGAGATTCAATTTCTGTCTCCTCTGATGTGCGATCACATCAGAGGAAAGAGAAATTAAATAGGAAATCAAACTTTTTTTTTTTGCGGTCGCTTTTATTCTGTTAATAACGGCGACCACATCACTGGGGTTGGTAAAAACCAACCCAAATCATGTTCTCTAGGGTCTCAGCTCCCCCCGATAGCCAAGACCCCGGGGAAATTCCAACCCTGGGGGGTGCTATCAATTTATGTCTCAGCGCTACCGCCGTATCGGCGGTCGTTAAGGGGTTAATTAGAATACCCCCTTTTCATTAAATAAGTCAATTATACCCAATTAGCACCGTGCATGTCATGACTTGATTTTGTTGGTTACCCATTACTCGGCTATAACTAGTCATGAATTTTTTCCCGAGTTGTATGATCTTTTCTGCCAAAAATAGTAAACACATTAGTGATGTTAAACTGGTATTATTTTGCACAAAACTGTAAGCTACGCTAGTAGCTTGCATAATTTAAAAATTCATGCACACTTGCTAACAATTTACTTTTATCTGGACCATCCCTTCAAATGATACAATTCTGTTTATGTTAAGTCATCACCATTGCACAGGCATTGAGTCTTCTCTTAGGCCTCTTTCACACATCAGGTTTTCGGCTTCAGGCGCGATCCGGCGCTTTTGACTAAAACCGGATCCGTCGAAATGCAATGCCGGATCCGGTTTCCCCCCCATTGACTTGCATTAGAGCCGGATCGAGCCGGATGGCCATGCGTTTCATCCGATTTTCGCCGGATCCGGCAATGTGACGCGATCCGGCGTCTGGAAAAAACGGAGACTGTAACGTTTTTTGTATCCGTCGAAAAAGCCGGACACGCCGGATACGCGCGTGTCCGGCTTTTTCATACAATGAAAGCCTATGAGCGCCGCAATGCGCCGGATCCGGTTTCTTTGGTCTGAGCATGCTCAGTAGCTCTGCCCACAGGACATATATAAAAGACAATGGGACCCTCAGCCACACCCAACATGCCACCCAAGCCAAGAACCAGGAGCAGGAGAAGGCAGCACACATCTGCAGCAGCAGCACCATCAGCACCACCCCAAATGGAGCAGCATGCTGAACAACGGGAGGGGAGTCCAGCAGCAGATGAGAGACGGTAATTATCAAATCCCCCATTCCTCCAAACTAGGGCTATGGAATATCAAGATATTCATTGGCCCTTTGTTTCAACAGCCGCCCAATAGATGCAGCAGCAGCAGCAGCAGCAGCAGCAATGGCAGCAGCAGAAACACCACCCACATCCATGGAGTCTGGCCATGAGGAAGACAGCACATCTTCTGGGAGCCCTCCCTCGCATCGTCAGCGTTTGACGGTAAGTTTTTATTTCCAAAATCCATCATCTCTGTAATATATGTGTATTCATTGCCTTTTATTTCAAAACAGGAATCACAAGATGAAGAGGAGCTCCCAGAGGAAGAAGGAAGGGGTGGACAGACACTTGGAGTGGGCTCACAATTGGTAAGTTTTTTGCATCAAACGCAGAAACACAACATCACACTACACACAACACATAGAAAACAATGTTCTGCAGACCACACACAGCAAACAAATGCCTACATCCAAAGACATAACATTTTTTGTTTTCTTCTCTAGTCTTCCCAATCTGGTGCTCGGCCAAGAGGTCCTCGCAGTGCCTCCCAGGGTCGTCGGCGACAGCAACGCGGCGGTCACCAGCGTGTAAATATAAATATTTTTGCTTTGTTTTTTTTGCACTTTTTATTTCATTTCTTTTGTGGAGGCTAATTATGTTATTTTTGTCTTTTTCTTTAACAGCCTTCACAGCGTGCTCCCGACTCTGACGGTGAGGATGGAGGGATTGATGTGGACCGCCTCATCGATCTCGTCAGAGAAAGGGAGCCGCTCTGGAATATGGCTGACCGACGCCACGCTGACCTGATCGTTACCCGACGACTCTGGGAGGAAATCTGTTCGCTCCTTGTGGACCGCTGGGAGGACCTCGAAGCTCGGGCCCAGATTAAAGAGCGTAAGTATATACAGTACCGGTTGCTTGATTTAAACCAGTGTTTCCCGAACTCCAGTCCTCGTGGTCCCCACGGATCATGTGTTCAGGATTTCTATTTACTTTGGAAATCCTGAAAACATGACCCCTGGGGACCATGAGGACTGGAGTTTGGGAAACACTGATGTTGTATACTAACCACTTTGTCCTTTCTCGTTTCAGGGGAGAGAATTGTGAAGCGGTGGCGGTCTGTGAGGGATCGTTTCAAGAAGGAGTTCAATAAAGAGATGCGGGCCCCGAGTGGATCTGGAGGACGCAGGAGCAAGTACAAGTACGCACGAGCCCTGTCGTTCCTCCGGGAGACAATGCTCACCAGAAGGTAAATATTACACACCACATGCCAGGGCCATACCATGTCACTATTTTA
Source organism: Dendrobates tinctorius (assembly GCF_039654945.1). Taxonomy (NCBI): domain Eukaryota; kingdom Metazoa; phylum Chordata; class Amphibia; order Anura; family Dendrobatidae; genus Dendrobates; species Dendrobates tinctorius. The sequence goes on from NW_027361932.1 coordinate 12,390,522, forward strand.
ATTGTTTTTTTTTCTCTTTATTCCACAGCACGGTGAGCAGCACTCGGGAGCCTGCACGATTGGACCCTTCTGAGGCGATCCCTGAGGAGACCGGCACCGAGGGACACTTCGACCGCCCCGGTACATCTGCACCTTCCCAGCCTTCCCACACATTCGACCCCTCTGTCCCATCCACCAGCACAGGAGCATCGTGGCCGCCTACATTACATGAAGCTGCTGGTGAGGAGATCGCTTTCCCTTTACCCCACCCTTTTGCCCCTGCCACCTCTAGTACACCTGCGGGTACTGGGCGGCAGCGGCAGAGGGGTCAGGAAAAGACTTATGCGCCAGAGTTCTTGCATCTGAATGCATCTTTCCAGAACTGTCTAAAAGTCTTGTCAGAGCAAATCTCCGCAGGCTTTCAGCAGATCAACTCCAGCATTCTGGAGGTGAAGACACTTCTGCAAACCATGCATTCAGAAGCAAGATCTTCGCCAAACCACACCTTTTTCAGGTCTGTTGTGGAGCGCATGGAAACGCTCTCTCCTGCCCAGCAGATGCATGTAATGCATTCATGCCACGCTGCTCTCCAGCAAGTTACCTCCCAACCTCCTCCTCCCACCACAGTAGTTCCTCCACCTGCACCCCCTCCAGCCACTTTCCATCCTCCCCCTCCTATTACATCTACACCCCCTCCAGCCACTTTCCATCCTCCCCCTCCTATTACATCTACACCCCCTCCAGCCACTTTCCATCCTCCCCCTCCTATTACATCTACACCCCCTCCAGCCACTTTCCATCCTCCCCCTCCTATTACATACCATCCACCTCCCCAGCACCATCCACCTCCCCAGCACCAGCAACCTCCCCAGTACCAGCAACCTCCCCAGTACCAGCAACCTCCCCAGTACCAGCAACCTCCCCAGTACCAGCAACCTCCCCAGTACCTGCAAACTCCCCAGTACCAGCAACCTCCCCAGTACCAGCAACCTCCCCAGTACCAGCAACCTCCCCAGTACCTGCAAACTCCCCAGTACCAGCAACCTCCCCAGTACCAGACATCTCCCCACTTCCAGCAACCTGCCCCGTACCAGACATCTCCCCACTTCCAGCAACCTGCCCCGTACCAGACATCTCCCCACTTCCAGCAACCTGCCCCGTACCAGACATCTCCCCACTTCCAGCAACCTGCCCCGTACCAAACTCCTTCCCCATACAACTTGCCATCAACATCATCTGCTCCTACAGTCCCTGCCCAACCCTCCACTCCACCACCCACCACCTCTTCTGCTTCCCACATGTCCACCCATTCTGTAGTTTTTTCCACACCTTCACCTCTAACTGTTCCTTTCCCACCACGATCCCAGTCCTCTCTCCACACTCCCAGTGTCGAAGTGTCCCGCAGCCCCTCCAGCAGTATTTCCACCACATACTACACAGATTTATAATGTGTGTATTTAAATAAAAATGACCAGTTTTATGGTTTCAAAGCTTTATTAAACAAGTTTATTAAAATTTTAAAAAAGTTTACAAAAAAAAACATTTTTCAATAAAAGTTAAATTATTTTACACTGGTTGTCTGTCATTTCTTTCTGCGGCGAAAAAGGTTAAATACAGGGTATTTTAAAGGTGAAATGGTATTCAAAACTAGGTATATAACTGTGGGTAAATTTTAGCTTTTTGCCACAGTTGTGTTCCTGGTTGTGTTTGAAGCAAAGTATTTCACCTAAAAAGTTGTGTTTATTGTTGGTGATTTCATAACAATGTACACAACTTTTGTTAAAAGGTGAAATACTTTGCATAAAACACAACCAGGTACACACCTGTGGCCTAAAGCTAAAAATAGAGACCATGACAAGATAGACAACTTTGGTTGGCAAAGGTATATACTGTTGGTACAGAAGGTACACAAGTTTGGTTGGGCACAAATCTTTCACACTCTGTCATCCTGCCAGTGTACTCTGCCTTGAGGTGACATAAAGTATAGTGCAAAATTGTCCCTCATTACTGAAACCGTCACAGAACTTCTAGTGGTAATGTCATGGTAATCTTGCAAGGTGGTTTCTTCAGCGGTGTCCTCAATGGAAATGGGTTCCTTGCAGATAACAAAATTGTGGAGTACCACGCACGCTTTGATCACCTCGTCCACAGTTTCTGTCTTGAGGTTGATCGCAGTCAATAGGACCCGCCATTTGGCTGTCAGAATACCAAAGGTACATTCAACCATTCTTCTTGCTCTTGTGAGGCGGTAATTAAAAATGCGTTTTGGTTTTGTCAATCCTCTGCTAGAGTACGGTTTCAAAAGGTGTTCTGACAGCTGGAAGGCTTCATCCCCTACACAGACAAATGGCATAGGTGGACCAGATGTTTGCGGCAGCGGTCTAGGTGGTGGGAACTGGAAGGTGTTTCCATACAGTTTACGCCCCATGGCAGACAGTTTGAAAACTTGAGAGTCATTGGAGCGGCCATAGGCCCCAATATCCACAGCAATAAATTTGTATTCCGCGTCAGCGATGGCCATGAGGACAATTGAAAAATATTTCTTGTAATTGAAATATTCCGATCCCGATCCGGCTGGCTTTACAATGCGGATATGTTTCCCGTCCACAGCGCCCAAGCAGTTCGGAAACTGACATATGTGTTGAAACTTTTCTGAAATTTCAATCCACCTCTCTGTTGTGGACTCTGGTAAAAACTCTTCAGCTAAGGAGTCCCACAGTGCACGGCATGTGTACTTCACTATTCCAGATATGGTGGAAATCCCGAGTCTGTACTGGAAATGCAGTGACGAAAGGGATTCTCCAGTTGCAAGAAATCTGTGGGGAATTAAAAAACAATAAATTAGTTTTAAATCACAGCATTACATACCAAAACTGAGCTATAACACTTGGAGATACAAACTACCACCAACAAGATTGCAGTGAAAGTGTGCTCTGATGCGATCACATCCAATAAATGTGGCTTACCTTAAAGTCACCATCAGATGCTCTGCGGGTGAAACAGAGAAGCGGCAATAGGTGTCCGCTTTTCTTATGAGGTGTGCAATGCGCTCCACCAAGTAATCAAAATTCTCCATTTTCATCCTAACATATCCAAAAAATGTATCCGGGTTTCGTCGAAGGTCCATGCAGAGTGTGGAATAGACCCCACGCGTCATTCTCTTGGCTGTGATGGGGTGGATCCACAAACGTCGTCTACGATGCCTGATGCGCTGCTGTCTCGCTCTCTCCTTCTCCAGAACAATCACCCTCAAACGATTCGCCTCCGCTATAAAATCCGCCAAATTCTTCAAAATATTTCCAATGACAACATCTATCTTCGCCAGTAACTTGCTCTTCTCTCCAACCTGCACTTTCTCCTCTACAACCTGTCAAAGAAGGGCTGTAGGAACATGCTATATATAGTTTTCCAGTAGCCAATCCCGTTCGGAAGGCCACAAGGGTCAATTTTAAAAACCGGATCCGGCGTAATCCGTCGAAAAACGGTTAGAAAAACGGATGAACCGGATGAGACGGATCCGGTTTTGTCTGTCAAAAAAAAGACGAATCCGGCATAATACCGGATCCGTCACATCCGGTTTTACTAAACATTTGCCGGATCCGGCGTTCCGGCACGCCGGATCGCGCCTGACGCCAAAAACCTGAAGTGTGAAAGTAGCCTTAGGCTACTTTCACACATCAGGTTTTCGGCGTCAGGCGCGATCCGGCGTCGTGCCGGAGCGCCGGATCCGGCAAATATTTCATAAAACCGGATGTGACGGATCCGTTTTTCTGCCGAATCCGTCTTGTTCTTGACAGACAAAACCAGATCCGTCTCATCCGGTTCATCCGTTTTTCGACGGATTACGCCGGATCCGGTTTTTAAAAACACCCCTTGTGGCCTTCCGAACGGGATTGGCTACTGGAAAACTATATATAGCGTGTTCCTACAGCCCTTCTTTGACAGGTTGTAGAGGAGAAAGTGCAGGTTGGAGAGAAGAGCAAGTTACTGGCGAAGATGGATGTTGTCATTGGAAATATTTTGAAGAATTTGGCGGATTTTACAGCGGAGGCGAATCGTTTGAGGGTGATTGTTCTGGAGAAGGAGAGAGCGAGACAGCAGCGCATCAGGCATCGTAGACGACGTTTGTGGATCCACCCCATCACAGCCAAGAGAATGACGCGTGGGGTCTATTCTACACTCTGCATGGACCTTCGACGAAACCCGGATAAATTTTTTGGATATGTTCGGATGAAAATGGAGAATTTTGATTACTTGGTGGAGCGCATTGCACACCTCATAAGAAAAGCAGACACCTATTGCCGCTTCTCTGTTTCACCCGCAGAGCGTCTGATGGTGACTTTAAGGTAAGCCACATTTATTGGATATGCTCGCATCAGAGCACACTTTCACTGCAATCTTGTTGGTGGTAGTTTGTATCTCCAAGTGTTATAGGTGAGTTTTGGTATGTAATGCTGTGATTTTAAAGTAATTGATTGTTTTTTAATTCCCCACAGATTTCTTGCAACTGGAGAATCCCTTTCGTCACTGCATTTCCAGTACAGACTCGGGATTTCCACCATATCTGGAATAGTGAAGTACACATGCCGTGCACTGTGGGACTCCTTAGCTGAAGAGTTTTTACCAGAGTCCACAACAGAGAGGTGGATTGAAATTTCAGAAAAGTTTCAACACATATGTCAGTTTCCGAACTGCTTGGGCGCTGTGGACGGGAAACATATCCGCATTGTAAAGCCAGCCGGATCGGGATCGGAATATTTCAATTACAAGAAATATTTTTCAATTGTCCTCATGGCCATCGCTGACGCGGAATACAAATTTATTGCTGTGGATATTGGGGCCTATGGCCGCTCCAATGACTCTCAAGTTTTCAAACTGTCTGCCATGGGGCGTAAACTGTATGGAAACACCTTCCAGTTCCCACCCCCTAGACCGCTGCCGCAAACATCTGGTCCACCTATGCCATTTGTCTGTGTAGGGGATGAAGCCTTCCAGCTGTCAGAACACCTTTTGAAACCGTACGGTAGCAGAGGATTGTCAAGAACAAAACGCATTTTTAATTACCGCCTCACAAGAGCAAGAAGAATGGTTGAATGTACCTTTGGTATTCTGACAGCCAAATGGCGGGTCCTATTGACTGCGATCAACCTCAAGACAGAAACTGTGGACGAGGTGATCAAAACTTGCGTGGTACTACACAATTTTGTTTTCTGCAAGGAACCCATTTCCATTGAGGACACCTCTGAAGAAACCACCTTGCAAGATTACCATGACATTACCACTAGAAGTTCTGTGACGGTTTCAGTAATGAGGGACAATTTTGCACTATACTTTATGTCACCTCAAGGCAGAGTACACTGGCAGGATGACAGAGTGTGAAAGATTTGTGCCCTTAACCAAAATTGTGTACCTTCTGTACCAACAGTATATACCTTTACCAACCAAAGTTGGCTATCTTGTCATGGTCTTACTATTTTTAGCTTTAGGCCACAGGTGTGTACCTGGTTGTGTTTTATGCAAAGTATTTCACCTTTTAACAAAAGTTGTGTACATTGTTAGGAAATCACCAACAATAAACACAACGTTTTAGGTGAAATACTTTGCTTCAAACACAACCAGGAACACAACTGTGGCAAAAAGCTAATATTTACCCACAGTTATATACCTAGTTTTGAATACCATTTTACCTTTTAAATACCCTGTATTTAACCTTTTTGGCCGCAGAAAGAAATGACAGACAACCAGTGTAAAATAATTTAACTTTTATTGAAAAATGTTTTTTTTTGTAAACTGTTTTTAAATTTTAATAAACTTTTTTAATAAAGCTTTGAAACCATAAAACTGGTCATTTTTATTAAAATGCACACATATTATAAGTCTGTGTAGTGTGGGGTGGAAATACTGCTGGAGGGGCTGCGGGACACTTCGACACTGGGAGTGTGGAGAGAGGACTGGGATCGTGGTGGGGAAGGAACAGTTAGAGGTGAAGGTGTGGAAAAAGCTACAGAATGGGTGGACATGTGGGAGGCAGAAGAGGTGGTGGGCGGTGGAGTGGAGGGTTGGGCAGGGACTGTAGGAGCAGATGATGTTGATGGCAAGTTGTATGGGGAAGGAGTTTGGTATGGGGCAGGTTGCTGGAAGTGGGGAGATGTCTGGTACTGGGGAGGTTGCTGGTACTGGTGAGGTTGCTGGTACTGGGGAGGTTGCTGGTACTGGGGAGGTGGATGGTATGTAATAGGAGGGGGAGGATGGAAAGTGGCTGGAGGGGGTGCAGGTGGAGGAACTACTGTGGTGGGAGGAGGAGGTTGGGAGGTAACGTGCTGGAGAGCACCGTGGCATGAATGCATTACAAGCATCTGCTGGGTAGGAGATAGCGTTTCCATGCGCTCCACAACAGACCTGAAAAAGGTGTGGTTTGGCGAAGATCTTGCTTCTGAATGCATGGTTTGCAGAAGTGTCTTCACCTCCAGAATGCTGGAGTTGATCTGCTGAAAGCCTGCAGAGATTTGCTCTGACAAGACTTTTAGACAGTTCTGGAAAGATGCATTCAGATGCAAGAACTCTGGCGCATAAGTCTTTTCCTGACCCCTCTGCCGCTGCCGCCCAGTACCCGCAGGTGTACTAGAGGTGGCAGGGGCAGAAGGGTGGGGTAAAGGGAAAGCGATCTCCTCACCAGCAGCTTCATGTAATGTAGGCGGCCACGATGCTCCTGTGCTGGTGGATGGGACAGAGGGGTCGAATGTGTGGGAAGGCTGTGAAGGTGCAGATGTACCGGGGCGGTCGAAGTGTCCCTCGGTGCCGGTCTCCTCAGGGATCGCCTCAGAAGGGTCCAACCGTGCAGGCTCCCGAGTGCTGCTCACCGTGCTGTGGAATAAAGAGAAAAAAAAACAATTAAAATAGTGACATGGTATGGCCCTGGCTGAAAAAAAAAAGTTACATCTAAACATTTTTTTTAACATGTGGTGTGTAATATTTACCTTCTGGTGACCATTGTTTCCCGGAGGAACGACAGGGCTTGTGCGTACTTGTACTTGCTCCTGCGTCCTCCAGATCGACTCGGGGCCCGCATCTCTTTATTTTTTTTATCATAAAGGTTTTTATTGAGTTTTCAGAAAAAATACAAACTTCTCATACAAAAACATCAAGAACAGGAGCAATGAGGAGCAAGAGGTGGAATAACCTCGAGCCATTATTAGAATATCAATCTGGGACATTAAATACCCCTTCCAACAACAACTTGAACATAGAAGCGGGGAGAGGGGGGGGGGGAGGGGGAAGGGGAAGCAGCTCTACATGCATGGCATTCTTAGGGACAATCAATTTATTTATGGTGTAGGTGTCTGTATCTGGGGGAGGGCCGTTGCATAAAGGGAAGTGGCCCACGGATGCCATTGTTTAAGTCTCACCGTTCTCTTCTCTAGATTGGGGGTCAAGTTGGTTTCGTATAGCCAGTGTAGGTTGGTCCTCTCAATTAGTTCTGTTTTTGTAGGGGGGCTCACCGACCTCCACTTGTATGCCACACAGTACCTGCCGGCTATGAGAATGTGAGAAATGATATTTTTTAAAAGATCCGGGATCCCATCTAGGCCAATGTGTAGCACCGCTAAGGTTGGGTTTGGGGAAAGACGGAGACTAGTAACCTCATGGATTAGACTGAACACCTCCTGCCAGAAGTTAGATAACTTAGGGCAAAACCACCACATATGACACAAGGTGCCCCTGTGGTTGCATCCCCTCCAGCACAAAGGTGACATATGTGGGGAAAAAGAAGCCAGTTTAGTAGGGGAGTTGTACCACCGCAGATGAACCTTTTTTAATTGCTCTATGTGATTGAGACATGAAGAGAATTTGTGGATCCATTTTGAGGCCGCGAACCATTCTTGCGACGGAAGCTGAGAGGCTAGATCTTTTTCCCATTTGAGCATATACGGCAATTGTTTGTCCGGTTCCGGGGAGTTTAGCAGGTTATGGATGTATGAAAGGCCTTTGATTTTGCTATTTTGAAAGAATTTTTTAATTGCGGCGTGGTCGGCTGTTGTGGGAACCGGTAGGTGAGGAGCAGACTGAAGGAAGTGACGTATTTGAAAAAACTGGAATAAACTGTGTCGGTGGAGGTTAAATTTAACACACATTTCTGAGTACGGGAGTAGGACGCCTTCTCTATAGAGATCTGCTAGGGTAATTGGACCTCCACGTGTCCAGGCGGCAAGATTCAAATTCGGAATGAAGGCTTCCAGCGATCTAAGGGGAAGGCTGGGACCTAGAGCCTGTGACACTGGCTTGCTCCATAAGGACCAAGCTTTCTTTAGAGCTGCTGTGGTGGGTAGAAGATCGCCGGGGGGCGAAGGGGTTAGGAGCAGGGAGTCTATGAATTGTTTAGGGGAGTGGGCCTGTGCCCAGGTGTACTCAATCTGTAACCATCTCAAGTCTGAATCATTCTTCCACCAATCTCGAGCCGGTTCCAGGATAGCAGCTCTGTGATATGTTAGAATATTAGGAATACCCATTCCTCCACCACTGAACGGGGCATGCATACATCTCAGGGCTATTCTAGGTTTTTTCCCAGCCCATATAAATTTACTCATTAGCGAATGAATTTTGATGAGATACCGTTGCGGAATTGTTAGGGGCAGGCACCGAAGTAAGTAGATAATTTTTGGGAGACAGATCATTTTAAAAGTCTGCATTCTCGCCACCCAAGAGAGCGGGAGAAGAGAAAGGCGAGTAAGTTCTTTATCCAATGAGGTGTGCAGGGTCAGCAGATTTTTCCGGATCACGGAGTGTAGCGGGGCCAGTATAATACCCAGGTAGGGGATTCCCTCGTCTTCCCATTTGAAAGGGTAAAGATGAGAAAGAGTGGCTCTGGTAGAGGCTGGCAAGAAGAGCGGAAAAATTAAGGACTTGGTAATATTAAGCTTGTAATACGAGACTTGAGCGAAGGAGGACAGGATCTCCATTACGTGTTGTAGGGACACCTCTACATTAGTGCAAGATAAAATCACGTCATCTGCATATAGACTGACCACATGATTTATACTCCCCACTCGAATCCCCGAGATCCGAGGGCATTCACGGATAGTCTGCGCCAGAGGCTCTATAGCAAGGGCATAGATGATAGGGGAGAGCGGACACCCCTGGCGTGTCCCATTGGTTAATTCAAAACTCCGAGATATAAATCCGGATGCCAGAACTTTGGCATTAGGGTTAGAGTACAGCGCCATTATGGCATTAAGTATGGGGCCTTTGAAACCAAACTTGGCCAGAACAGATTTCAGATATCCCCAGTGCACCCTGTCGAACGCCTTCTCTGCGTCCAGGGACAGGAATACACTGGGGATTTTCCTCCCCTCAGCCACCGCAATCAGATCCAGCATACGTCTCGTCCCATCTTTCGCCTGCCTCCCCGCCACAAACCCCACTTGATCCGGGGAAATCAGTGATGGAAGAACTTTATGTATTCTAGCTGAGATTATTTTGGCGTACAATTTTAAGTCGCAGTTTAGGAGGGATATTGGCCTGAAGTTTCCTGGTGAAATAGGGGGTTTTCCTGGTTTTGGCAGGGTAGTTATAATGGCCTCTAGATTATTTGGTGAAATATCTGCTGTGGCTCGCCAAGAGGAGAAAAGTCTCAGGAGGAAAGGAGACAGGGTTTCAGTGAATTGCCTATAATAGGAGTTAGTGAGGCCGTCTGGGACTGGAGCTGAATTTCTTTTGGCTGTGGTCACCGCCTGGCGAACCTCTTCCAGAGAAAAAGGGGAATTTAGTTGCTCCAGCTGTACTGCAGATAACCGAGGAAGATTAATATTGTTTAAGAAGGAATTAATTGCCGTTTGGGTAGGCTTTGGGGCAGTGGGGTCATTTTTAAGGTTGTAGAGAGACTGGTAAAAGTCAGCGAATGCGTTGGCTATTTCCGTTGGGTTGCGTATTGTGGCATTAGAACCCGTCACGAGGTATTCAGTTTTATTTTGCATTTCTCGTTTTTTAACCCTCCTGGCTAGTAAGGCACCCGCCCTGTCACCCATCACATAGTACCGCTGTTTGAGGGATCTTAAGTTTTTCTCATAGTCTGCCATCAACACCTGGCGGAGCTGTGTTCTTAGTTTCCTGAGTTCGTCAGATGTCGACAAGTTTGGGGCAGATTTATTGTGGGCTTCCAAAAGTACTATGTGGGACAGTAGAGCTTTGTAAGTTGCCTGACGCCTCCTTTTCTCCCTAGTGGCAATTTTGATGAATGACCCCCTAATATAGGCCTTGTGTGCAGACCAAAGCGTTTCCTCTGTCACCTCCTTGTTATCATTAAAGTTAAAAAACTCTGCGAGGTTGGCCTGCAACTCCTCAGAGATTTGTCTACAGGCTAGGAGGGAGTCATTCATGCGCCACCGGGCAAAAACAGGCGCGCTGTTTTGCTCCTGAACTGTCAGGAATATGGGGGCGTGGTCCGACCAAGCTATAAGTCCAATTTTTGAATCTGAGCAATCCATAATAAGTGAGCTATCAACCAGAAAGTAGTCCAATCTGCTGTAAGAGGTGAACCGAGGCGAGAAGAATGTGTAGTCCCTCTCATTTGCATGTTGGTATCTCCATATATCATGGAGATGCCTTTCTGAAATTATTGTGCTCATCTCCTTCCTCTTTACAGCAGTATTGGAGCAATCCAGAGTGCTGGACATTACCATGTTAAAATCCCCGCAGATTATTTGCTTACCCTCTTTAACGGATGAAAGCTTGGAAAGAAACCTCCGCAAAAAGCTGATCTGACCAGAGTTGGGGGCGTAAACGGTTGCAATAGTATACTTAGATCCATTTATGGAGCAATTAATAATGGCGTATCTACCGTCAGGGTCTAAATGTTGTGAATGTAGTGTGAACGCAACAGTATTTTTTACACAAATGAATACTCCAGCCTTTTTTTTTTTTCCACAAGCCAGCAGTATGAAAGGAAATTTAGCATTATTTAACCTGTGCGAGTCCCCTTGGAGGAGATGAGACTCCTGACCACATATTACATCACATTTGGATTTAACCACTTCCCGCCAAAACATGGATCTCTTGGCTGGCGAGTTCAGACCCCCAACATTTATAGACATACAGTTCAGTACCATTGTACATGAAAAAAAAGTCTCTTGCCTAGAGCTGCAGGGGGAAAAGGAAGGTTAGGCAGGAAAGAGATAACACTAACAATATTGACATCACTAACATTACTGATGTAGGGAGCATCAGTCCACAAAGAAAAAAGCCCAAAAAAGGGGCCTGCGGTATGGTGGAAATTTACCGCCATGGGGGTTCAGGGTCCTGGTTGAACAGAACCAGCGGACCTTAAAAGTAGCAACTAAGTCTCAGCCGCGACTCAAACATATCACATAACTCACACGACGGACCAATCTTCATTCACTTTATCCTGTTGGGATGATCCTGTAGCTCTTGGAGATCTGGCCGGGAGATTTGCCAAGTTCCATGAGGATAGGAGCTTTGCCAACTGCTGTGGGGAATGGCAGGCGTGGGTATTTCCTGCTCGGAAAAGCAGGATCTTTACAGGGAAACCCCATCTATAGGATATAGCTTCATCCCTGAGAACTTTGGTATAAGGAGCAAATTCCCTCCTTTTTGCCAGGGTTCCTGCAGACAGATCTGGAAAAATGGACAGGTGCCGGAATTGCTCAGACAGAGGGGGTCTCTTTCTCAAGGCTTGCAGCAGGGCTTCTTTGGTCTTGTAAAAGTGCAGGCGAGCTAAAGTGTCCCGAGGGACATCAGCACTGAGGGATTTAGGCTTAGGGACTCTGTGTATTCTGTCCACCAGGAAATCAGTTGCAGTCAGGTCTGGGAGCAGCTCCTGCAGCAAGGAGCCCAGAAAACTCTGCAGCCCCTTGTCTGGTATGGCCTCTGGAATTCCTCTGATTCTTATATTATTTCGGCGGGACCTGTCCTCTAAATCCAAGACCTTGGTATGAAGCTTTTGCACTTGTTCCTCCAGTGCTGCATTGGCATCAATGATGCTATTGTGTGACTTTGTCAGCTCCCCCATTTTAGATTCAATATGTGCTGTACGGCTGCCTATGGCAGTGATATCTCCCCTCAGCTCAGCCACCATATCTTTCCAATCCTGCTGCAGTGATGAGCGGAGGGCACTGAGCAGTTTCTGCATTGTACCTTTGGTAAGCGGTATATCTGCAGCGTCTGTGTCCAAGTCTGGGCCTGCTGTGGATCCCCTCCTGGATGAGCGTGAGGAAGCTGTGGAGGAGGATGCTGCCGCCATTTTCCCTCGCCCCGTGCTGGAGAAGAAGTCTGTAACTTTCGCCGGGGACGGCTTCTTCTGGGATTTTCCCCTTGGCATGCTACGATCCTGGATACCTCCGCAGCACTCCCCCCCCCCCGTGTGCAGAGAGATTGGTGCCGCTGGCGAGCCGCAATGAGCCGATTAGGAGTCGAAGTGGCTGGAGCTCAGCAGCTAAGTGACCGGTGCCATTAGCAAGCAGGCCACGCCCCCCCCGCATCTCTTTATTGAACTCCTTCTTGAAACGATCCCTCACAGACCGCCACCGCTTCACAATTCTGTCCCCTGAAACGAGAAAGGAGTGGTTAGTATACAACATCAGTGTTTCCCAAACTCCAGTCCTCATGGTCCCCAGGGGTCATGTTTTCAGGATTTCCATAGTAAATGGAAATCCTGAACACATGATCCTTCCATAGTAAATGGAAATCCTGAACACATGATCCGTGGGGACCACGAGGACTGGAGTTCGGGAAACACTGGTTTACATCAAGCAACCGGTACTGTATATACTTACGCTCTTTAATCTGGGCCCGAGCATTGAGGTCCTCCCAGCGGTCCACAAGGAGCGAACAGATTTCCTCCCAAAGTCGTCGGGTAACGATCAGGTCAGCGTGGCGGCGGTCAGCCATATTCCAGAGCGGCTCCCTTTCTCTGACGAGATCGATGAGGTGGTCCACATCGATTCCTCCATCCTCACCGTCAGAGTCGGGAGCACGCTGTGAAGGCTGTTAAAGAAAAAGACAAAAATAACATAATTAGGCTCCACAAAAGAAATGAAATAAAAAGTGCAAAAAAACAAAGCAAAAATATTTATACTTACACGCTGGTGACCGCCACGTTGCTGTCGCCGACGACCCTGGGAGGCACTGCGAGGACCTCTTGGCCGAGCACCAGATTGGGAAGACTAGAGAAGAAAACAAAAAATGTTATGTCTTTGGATGTAGGCATTTGTTTGCTGTGTGTGGTCTGCAGAACATTGTTTTCTATGTGTTGTGTGTAGTGTGATGTTGTGTTTCTGCGTTTGATGTCGAAAACTTACCAATTGTGAGCCCACTCCAGGTGTCTGTCCACCCCTTCCTTCTTCTTCTGGGAGCTCCTCTTCATCTTGTGATTCCTGTTTTGAAATAAAAGGCAATGAATAGACATATATTACAGAGATGATGGATTTTGGAAATAAAAACTTACCGTCAAACGCTGACGATGCGAGGGAGGGCTCCCAGAAGAAGATGTGCTGTCCTGTTGATGGCCAGACTCCATGGCTGTGGGTATTGCTGCTGCTGTTGCTGCTGCCAGTGATGCCATTTCTGCTGCTGCTGCATCTCTTGGGCGGCTGTTGAATAAAGAGAAACAAAGGGCCAATGAATATCTTGATATTCCATGGCCCTAGTTTGGAGGAATGGGTGATTTGATAATTACCGTCTCTCATCTGCTGCTGGACTCCCCTCCCGTTGTTCAGCATGCTGCTCCATTTGGGGTGGTGGTGGTGCTGATGGTGCTGCTGCAGTGGTCTCCTGCATTCTCCTGCGCCTGGTTGCTGTCTTGGGTGGCATGTTGGGTGTGGCTGAGGGTCCCACTGTCTTGCTTTTATATATATGTCTTGTGGGCAGAGCTACTGAGCATGCTCAGACCAAAAAAAACGGATCCGGCGTGTCCGGCTTTTTCGCCGGAGACAAAAAACGTTACAGTATCCGTTTTTTCCAGACGCCGGATTGAGACACATTGCCGGATCCGGCGAAAACCGGATGAAACGCATGGCCATCCGGCGCGATCCGGCGCAAATGCAAGTCAATGGGGGGGAACCGGATCCGGCATTGCATTTTGCCGGATCCGGTTTTTGTCAAAAGCGCCGGATCGCGCCTGACGGCGAAAACCTGATGTGTGAAAGAGGCCTTAGTGACTGTAGTATTCTCCCTTTATTCGTAGCTGCAGGCGGCCATAATTCTATTTTTTATTTTCTTATGCTAAGGAAAGGCACAAGGAGCTCCAACCCAAAACAAAGCAAGGACTATAGCAAAGTTTATCAGGAGACACTCTTGTTGGGGTCACTCGCACTCAGGAAAATGGTTTGGTATATTTCATACATGTTCTAGTGTCCTGCAGATTCTACCATGGAAATGTCACAGGTTTGTATTTAAATACGGAAAAAAACAGTGTTAAAGTGCACGTAAGATCACATTGGCACTTAAGACCATGTCAATTTTTCACTGGATCCTAAATGTAAAAGCTTGCACTTACATTAGAACATTACTAGCATAAACTACATAAAAGATGGAATAAAAGTGATAAATTGATCTGTTGACAAACCTTTTTTCATGTCCCTGAAAGGCGCATGGTTGTAACAATATGGGCACAAGGGATAGCTCTTCCCCCGTGATCCTGATGACCACAACACAAGTTCAAAGTCATCCAGAGGGCAGCGCAACTCCTTATACAACTTGATGGTCCCATTTTGGGGTAAGCTATACGTCTCATCACAGTGTGAGCAGTGCAGTCGGCTGGGCTTAGCCTGGTGACAAACACAAATTCTTAAAATGGATAAAAGGAATGATTTGAAATATCACAAATACTGCAAAACACCTACATATTACATTATGCTTAAGATGTAAGACTTCAGCGGTGTATCACTTTACAGGGCTGCTTGCTGTGATTTTGATAAAATCACTGTTTTATCTTCTGCAAATCTACCAGTTCTCTGAATGCTGAGCCCTGTATAGACTCTCCCACACCACTGATGTGCAGCTTTCTATGTGCACTGTGCATAGGAAAAATGTTGCCAATCAGTGGTGTGGGCAGGGTTACACAATGCTCATGAACATGGAGGACTACAGGGCAGCAGGTTTACTAGTCCTATAGTGATAATCTCCTGCTGGTAAATCAGTGATTTTATCATCACTAGAAGCAGGGTGTCACAGGGATACAGTGCTAGAGGGGTCAGAAAATCCCAGCATCCGGTTACACGTGCACCTGCACTGGATGGATCTGCTTTGCCTTCCAGTTAGCTGTAGAGATTTCCTTGCTCTGTTGTTGCAAGGGTTAAACATTTGTCTCCTAAAGCTCTCCTTCCCGACTTATCTCAGCTGTTCTAAGTTCTCCACTCCCCTCTGGTATAAATGCTCACCTCTTAACTTGATTAGTTACCAGTGATAGCTTGCTATACCTTGGAGTTGGATTTTGAGCTGTGAGCCGTGGAAAGAGAAGCTGTTTAGGAGTCATCTCTGGAGATCGCGATTTGGAAGTTTGTTTAGTGTTATCCTTCTCCTTATTGCCCTTTTCTTTTGCCTCACCGTTCCTCTTTCGTTATATACTATTCCTAAGTCCAGGTGCGCTGAGAGTGATTGCTGTTTTCTTAACCATTGTCTGTCTCCCTTTGTGTCTGTACTATAGAGCAGGAATAGCGTTCCTGCTGACCCATGCACAAGCATGAGCTGTGCTTAGGGCCAGACAGGGATTAGGAAAGTGATCACCGCAAAGGGCGAAAGAACCCATCTAGGGACGTCAAGGAGCTCACCGAATGTGATAGCCTCAAGGGGCGAAAGAACCCATCTAGGGACGTCAAGGAGCTCAAAGTTGGCCCTTTAATGTTTACACAGCTGCAATACTTCCTTTCCATCCATCTCGACGTGCGCCTTCCAGGGGCGATGATAAATGCGTACCGACACGGGCTTCCGGGCACTAATCATGGTGCAGGCCACCTGTTGAGAGAACCCAGCTTGGGTTAGGACCCATGATTCAACGGCCAAGCCGTTAAACACAGGGCCCCTGAATTTTGGTGGCAAATCGGGCTCTGTGAGAGTAGATCTGGAAGATCCAGCAATCGCCAGGGAACATTGGCGTCGAGTTGCACTAGCTTCGCGTACCACGCCTGGCGTGGGCAGTCCGGAGCGACCAGAATCACTGGAACACCTTCCACTCTGATCTTCCTGATGACCATCGGAAATAACGGGAGCCATACGGGAAACGAAATTGATTCTACAGAAGAACTAGTGCATCTGCCCTGATGGCTTCTGGGTCCCGAGACCGAGCTATGAACTTTGGCGTTCTGCCTTGAGGCCATCAGATCCACATACGGCGTCCCCCAGCAATGACAGATCTGCTGAAAGACTTCCGGATGAAGAGACCACTCTCCCGAGGCGAGACCCTGACAGCTGAGGAAGTCTGCCCCCAATTCTCTATGCCCGGCATGTGAACAGCTGAGATGACCAAATGGTTCCTCTCGGCCCAGGGGAGAATGTGACCTACTTCGTGCATGACCACCCTGCTGCGGGTGGCCCACTGATGGTTAATGTATGCCACCGCTGTAGAGTTGTCCGATTGGATCCTGATGGGACGACCCGCCAGAAGAGCCAATCTGATTGCTCTTATGTCTAGAACATTGATCGGGAGACGCGACTCTAGAGCAGACCCTCGTTCCTGGGCAGTGAGATGACGGAATACCGCTCCCCAGCCGAGAAGGCTGGCGTCAGTGTTCCCTCTAGCCAACGTACCGGAAGGAAGGATTTCCCCAGATTCAGATAATAGCTCAGCCTCCACCATCTGAGGTTCTGCCTGACCCGCTGAGACAGACGGAGCCGGCTTTCGAGAGAGAATGGGCTCCTGTCCCAGGCCGTCAGAAGCGCATGTGGCAGAAGTCGGAAATGAAACTGGGCGAATGGCACCGCCTCCATTGCAGCTACCATCTCGCTCAGTACTCTCATGCTGAATCGTATGGAATGAGGAAAGGAGCGGGAAAGCATTCAAGCTTCATGATGTAAGGCCAAGACTTTCTCTGGAGGGAGAATCACCAACCCTCGGGAAGTGTCTAGGATCATTCCTAAGAAGGATATCTGAGTTGGTACCGGTGAAGACTTGTTTAAGTTTATCCTCCAGCCCAGGCGAGAAAGAGTATCCACAGTAATACTCACACACTTCGCGCAGGCCTGGAAGGACGGACCCTTGATAGCAGGTCGTCTAAGTATGGTAAAACCACCATGCCCCGAGAGTGTAGAATGGACACGACGGCCGCCATGACCTTGGTGAACACTATGGGGGCGGTGGCGAGGCCGGAGGGCAAGCTGTGAATTGGAAGTGTTCTTTGCGAGCCGCGAAGCAAAGGAATCTTTGGTGAGCAGGAAAACCCGGGATATGAATGTAAAATCCCAAATGTTGATGGATGCCAAGAATTCCCCCTTCTCCATCAAGGTGATGACCGAGAGGGGAGACTCCATTCTTAAGTGGTGAACTCTGACAAACTTGTTTAACAGTTTTAGGTCCAGTATAGGCCGCACCGTTCCGTCCTTCTTCAGAACCACAAATAGGTTCGAGCAAAATCCCTCGAACCTTTTGCTTTGCGGAACCGGGATAATGACTCCGTCCTTGTGGAGCAAGTCTATGGCTCGGTAAAAGGATAATGCCCGTGCCTCTGTTTTGGGGGGACGAGATGGGAAAAACCGTGTTGGAGGGCGAGAAGAAAACTCTGTCTTGTATCCGGAGGATCCCAAATCCCTGACCCTCTCGTCATGAACGACCGAGAGCCAGGCCTGACGGAACAAAAGTAGACATCCGCCTACTTTGTTGTCGCCAACCGGATACCGCAAGGAGTCATTGTGCAGAGAATCTGTGGGAACTGGATCCTTTGGATCTAGACTGGTTTGGTCTGCCCTTGTAGGAATGATTTGCTCTGTACGAGACCTGTGAGCCTTTGTCCCTATGCAAGGAGCAGCTCGGTTCAGACGAGGTGGTCGAAGAGGACCAGCTCGGCTAGGCATGAAAGGGATCGAACTTGCTGTTGACTCCGAAAAGGGGGAGCGAGAAAACGGATCTCAAGTATGCCGAAGCACGGGAGTGCCAGGGGAACGTGCTATGGATCCGTTTTCTAGAGGCCTGTGCATTCTGGGATGGAGAACGGCCCCTGCTAGCTGATGGTTCCAGCACAGCTGAGGGATTCTCCATAGTATGCAAATGGAAGCTCTGACTTGAGGAAGGGCCCTGAAGAGACTCTATTGCCTTGGCCATAGAAGCCGTAGACTGTGACAGAGACATAGCCCGCTCAGGGGGGGCTAAGTCCACTAGGGTCGGGGGAGGCCTCCTGGACGCATACAGGGTCAAAGGTCGTGCAGAACAGGGTATTGTGGCACCGGGGCAGCAAAGTGCCCTATAAAATACTGTACTGGGGGAAAAAAAAGGGCAATACTGCAAAGAAGGGAGTAAGCTCAGATATGTAGCTTACCCAGGTCCTGTGTCCCAAGCCAAGGATAGTGTCCATCAACGCTATTCTTCGGACAGATATCGCCCCCTCAGCCACCGGTGACCGGGATCCCCTGCTTGTAACTCCGGGAAGATGGCCGCCGAAAATAAGAAAGGGTGCTTCTTGTTGAGAACGAGAAGCGCCTGAATCGTGGGCAGATCTGCCGGCCGGTGGGCGGAGTTTCAAGTTGCGGCCTAGGCCAGCTAGAAGCCGGGGACTAAATTTTCGGTGACTGCTGGCGCATAGGCCCTGAAGGGCCGAAAAAAAACGGGGTATCGCAGCTGGAGCCAGGAGCATCCTCTCCCATGGGACCAGGACCCTCTGCGTCCCCATACAGAGCTCTCCTGCTGCCACCCGACGTTGCACTCACCCGATGTGCCATCGCAGATGAAGCAGAGCTGGATGCTGCAGGATGTGCCACAGCAGGTGTAGCAGGGCTGGATGCTGCAGGATGTGTCACCACAGATGAAGCAGAGCTGGATGCTACAGGATGTGCCACCGCAGGTGTAGCAGGGCTGGATGCTGCAGGTTGTGCCACCGCAGGTATAACAGAGCTGGGTGCTGCACATGATGTAGCAGAGCTGGTGCTGCGGGTCGCTGTCACATAGTTCACCCTCAAGCCACCGTCCCTTTGATAGGGAGGTGGAGAGGGACTGCCCGCCTCCATCCATCAACCGCTTTGTAACAGTGGTGATGCAGTGGTGGCTGCATGGACGCCATTGGGTGGCCTCTGTACATCCTATGGGCTCAATCGCTAAGGATGGGGACAGGGCTATTGTCCGGCTATAGGCCTGGCTCCAGAAGGGGGAACCTGGAGGCGACACTCCATGTCCTGTCTGTTGCTGGTGTGGGGAGACCGGAAACCTGAAGGGCCCCGTCGCCCCTAAAATGCGCCCAGGCATGGAATACAGACGTTTCAGGAGGGGGTACGGGGAGGCGACACTCTGCGCTCCCGCCTGTTGATGATTCGGGGAGATCGGAACTCTGAAGGGACCCGTCACCCCTTCACTCCATTGAGGGAAAAAGAAAAAATAAAAATTGAAAATAATAACGTTGGGGTCTGAAGACCAGACCCAAGTGCCTCTCCTACGGACACTAAGCAGAACTGGTTCAGGCTAGTGCCAGCAGAGGGTGTATACTGCAGATGAGGAGCTAATCTTTTCTGTGTTCACTTAGTGTCCTCCTAGTGGCAGCATAACACCCATGGTCTGTGTCCCCCAATGAGGCAAAGGAGAAAAACCAACTAAAATATTACAACAAGTAGAAATATAATTTGAGACCGAAATGACTGCAGTAGTAATCATGCAAGTAGAACTTCTGTGAGTCCTTTCTCGGATATTAAACAATGCTAATATAAAGTTACACACATACCTGGATATATTTCATAAAGCGATGACATTTCCCACAGCGAGACAGTGGTTTGCCAGTGGCAGCCAGAGGTGAGAAGGACACTTCCATTAATTCATCCATGCCTGAAATAAATGGTCTCAAGAGTTATTTTATACCGTAAACACCACATAAAAGGGTACTGCAACCAAATGTATACATGATATGCCATAACTGGGTGGTTTTGCAACAGAAGACTGCCATTGGCTGAATCCTGGTCTCCAAACAGGTGGGAGTGCAAAAGTTGCACCCTGTAAACTAGAAGACATTTTTCTCATACATATGAAAACCACTTCTGCTCAGAATGTTCAATCAAATTGTAAAAAATCTACATACTAGTAAATTAAAGATTTTGGAAAAACTAATAACAGTAGAGGTAGCGATATTTCTTGTACCTTGATGCATCTTTCAACTAATACTAAAGTGAGTTTTACCTTCAGCTCCTGAAAAGATAATTCAATGTTAAGCATCAACATCACCGCACTAAATGGTCACTTTTGCAAAAATTAATTATAAAATTAAAAAAAATATTTTTTGCAGAGTTTTGGTTAATTTTAACTATTGATTTACTCTTAGACTCCCTTAGATTTCTTGGACATTGATAATAATTCATCTGTAGCAGGACAAAACATGGCCACGCTTGGTATTATACTGGCAAGAAACACAAGAGGATTTTGTAGTACTTTTTCCGTTTTCAACAGCGGCTTAGGTAGCTATTTTTCTAATGGCATAATTCTCATTAACACATAAAATGTTTTTTTGGTTTTGAAAAAAACATCCAAATTGCTAAAATAATCAAAAGTTATATAAAATAGTTCTCCAAAATAGCTTTGTATTCTGTACTATAGAAACTTTCTGCCATAAGCTGCGGAAGTTATGAAAAAAAACAAAAAAAAGGAGTACTACTTATCATCCAAGGTCCTGCGCTTTGTCGCAACCGTTGCTGTGGTCTCTGTTGTTTGTCTGCAGAAATTAGGGTCGTCTACACAGGAAGAGAAGCCGAGACCAGTGATTAACTGCAGTGCTGCAAACAAACAGCAGAGACCGGGGTAGTGGAGTGGCGGAGACTCAGTGATGACCCAGGGAGGGTCTGTAATACTTAGTTTGCTATAACAATTGCAACTTATAGTAGAAAGTTTCCTGAAATCGGACAATCCCTTTAAAGTGACAAGTCCACATGAAAGCAGGTAAAAAAAAAAAAGGTGCAGAACGCAGACACGTCAAACCACAATGTGAAGGCGCCCTACGGCTGGAAATACAAATGCTGTTTTTGATTCAATTTGAGCTGCTGATTTTTTTCCTGAAAGACAGAAGTGAATTAAACAGAAATGTGACCTAAATTTATATTTACCATGTGTGTATATGTGATTGCAGCTTAAAAGCGGAAAAGAGTGGGGAAACGTGCATGTGCCATGCTTTAAGCAAAAAGGTATAAAATACATACCTGTGATGGTAAATAATCTTGTTTTTTGCTTTGACTTTTTTTGGGGGTTGATTTTTTTTTTTTAAGAGTCTAAGGGTCCCGTTTCAATTAGCGACGCACCAGCGATCCTGACAACGATACGACCTGTAGGGATCGCTGGTGCGTCGTTAAATGATCGCTAGTAAGCTGTCAAACAGGCAGATCTATTCAGCAACGCAGCAACGATCCAGTGATCAAACACAGCGATGTATGCTGGCCAGCGGGACGCCAACGACAAAAAAATGGCCCGGGACATTCCTGCACGATCAGTGATATCAAGTAGGGCTGCTGGTCGCTGCTGCGTGTCACATGTAGCGAGATCACAGGCGAGATCGCGGTTGCGTCACAAAATCGGCGACACATTAGCGATCTCGCTATATGAGACGGGGCCTTAAGATAAAGTGGTATCTAAAATATATTGCTGAAAATTTTGTTTCAAACATTTCTGTTACTGAAATTCGTTTCCATTATTTGAACAGGGTTTTAAATTAATGGGACAGTTGTAGAATTTTCTGCAAGAAAATCTGCAGCATGTGAATGCATCCTAATGGAGTAATCACATCCTATGCTGGTCGTAACAACATACAGCTGTCGGCAAAACACTCCTTTCTTCTCCCTAATGGTACGCTCACACTGGCGTATACCACAGCCGACGGCTCTCTGATGTTTTATCGGATAGCACTCGGCCCAAGGTTATACGTACTAAGGTGCAGGGCAGATCTGCAATTTTCTTCTCATGCTGATTCGGCATGAGAAAAGAATCGCAGCAAGCTGCGGGTCCATCCGATGATCACATCCATTCAAGTCTAAGAGTGCATGTGAAACATCGGACTGCCTTTGGATGTCATCTGACATCTGCAGTCCGACTCTCGCGTACACAGAGTATGGTGGAGAAGATGGAGAAATTAAGTTCTCTATATCAGATTACCCTAAGGTGACATTCGGAGCAAACTCTGACAGAGATTGAGCCGAGTGTCATTAGCATAATTGGCCCAATTCTCTCACATGAGAGAATCGATGGCCGTATGACTTTCCCTGACATCTGCCGTTAGACTTTCAGAAATTGGATGGTCGTTCGATATTTATCTAATGTGTCTCTAAAGCCTTTTTGTATAGAACTAGAGAACGCAATGTCCAAAACCTAACTATAAGTATTACTATGAAAAAATACATGTGAGTGATTGAAATCTCACCTGCAATAGAATCCACAAAATAGTGAAACTTTCTCTTGAATATATCCAGAGTGTGTTCCAGGACCTGATGGAAATTTACTTTCCCCTGCGCAATCAGGTTAAGTTGCTTTTCAACTGCACTGCGTATAGTGGGTAAAACCAGCTCAGGATCTAAAAGTAGGAAAGAAACAATGAAAACCAGAAATACAATACATGGTGGACCATTTAGTATATATAGCTTGAAGATACTGGACTGATAATGATATAGACAGCTAGTGGTGAACATCCTCTCCCAACAACCACCGGTATATCTACAGCAGCATTGTGGTCACTGAAAAGATGGATTTTTGATTCTTACCGTAAAATCTCTTTCTTGGAGCCTTCATTGGGGGACACAGGTTACCATGGGAGTATGCTGCTGCTGCTGCTAGGAGGCTGACACTATGCAAAAACAAGAAAATTGGCTCCTCCCCGGCAGTATACACCCATCGACAGATACCAAGTACCTCAGTTGGTTAAAAAGCAGTAGGAGAAGCCACGCAACTATAAACATATGTACCAACCCAACAAGGGACTCAAGAACCCAACACGGTACAACTTAAACAGGGAGGGTGCTGTGTCCCCCAATGAAGGCTCCAAGAAAGAGATTTTACGGTAAGAACCAAAAATCCATCTTTCTTTATCGTCTTATTGGGGGACACAGATTACCATGGGACGTTCCAAAGCAGTCCCAAGGGCGGGAACAGCAATAAGGAACGAAAGAACAGGAAGGGCTTAGGTCGGCCGGTGCGCCACCACCGCCTGCAGGACCTTCCTACCAATGACTACATCAGACGAGGCCTGGGTATGAACCCTGTAGAACCTCGCAAACGTTGTGCAAAGACGACCAGGTCGCGTCTCTGCAAATTTGCAAGGCAGGAGCCTGGTGTCGAACGGCCCACGAAGCTGCCACAGCCCGAGTGGAGTGAGCCCTCACTCCCGGAGCGGGCCGTTTTTCCTGAAGTCGAAACGCTTCCAGAATGGTAGAACGAATCCAGTGAGCGATCGTGGATTTGGATGCCGGAAGCCCTTTCCAGCGACCTTCAGAGATGACCAGCAAGGAATCGGACTGGCGAAGTGAAGCAGTCCTGGCGAGATAGACCCGCAAGGCTCGAACTACATCTAGTTTGTGGAGAGACTTCAAGAGGGTGAGAAGGAGCGGGACAAAAAGATGGGAGGACGATATCCTCATTAATATGGAAAGAGGATACCACCTTTGGAAGAAAAGAAGGAACGGGCCTGAGGACGACCTTATCCTGGTGGAGAACCAGATAGGGGAACGACATGACAAGGCCGCCAACACAGAAACTCTTCTGATGGATGTAATAGCAATCAAGAAAGTTACCTTCCATGAGATAAAGAATAACAGAATGTCCAGGATAGGCTCGAACGGCGCCTTTTGAAGAGCGCTAACGAGATTGAGATCCCACTGTTCTATCGGCGAATGATGAGGAGGAGCCACGTGGGCGACCACTTGGAGAAAGGTTTTAACCTGCGACAAGGAAGCGAGCTCTGTTTGGAATAGGATAGATAGAGCGGAGACCTGGCCCTTGAGGGTACTGAGGGACAGACCTGCCTCCAAACCAGACTGGAGGAACCCAAGTATGGATGGAATAGAAAAGGACATTAGAAAGACTTTTTTTTTTTTTTTTTTTACCGTCGCACCAACGGAAAAATGCCTTCCATTACCTATGGTAAATGCGGGAAGAGGCCGGTTTTCTGGCCCTGATCAAGGTCTGGATCACCTGGTTGGACAAACCTGATTCTCTCAGGATTGCGGCCTCAATGGTCATGCCGTTAAACTCAGACTGAGAATTCTCGTGGTAAAGGGGGTCTTGCGAGAGAAGATCCGGACGGTCTGGAAGCCTCCAGGGAACGTCCGCGAGCATGTTCACCAGTTCCGCGAACCAAGGCCATCTCGGTCAGTCTGGCGCCACTAGAATCACTGGCACGCCTTCCGATTTTATCTTTTTGACCACTCGAGGGATCAAGGCAAGAGGCGGAAACAGATAAGGAAGATGGATCTGGGACCACGGAATTACTAGGGCGTCGCAAGCGACGGCTAGAGGGTCCCTGGACCTGGTTACGAAGCGCGTAACTTTGTGGTTCATCCTAGATGCCACGAGATCGACATCCGGCGAGCCCCAGCGCTGGCATATCTGATTGAAGACTGTGGGATGAAGAGCCCATTCGCTGGATGCTAGGCCTTGACGACTCAGAAAGTCGGCTGCCCAATTTTCCACCCCTGGAATGTGAACTGCGAAGATCGCCGGAACGTGACGCTCTGCCCAACGCAGTATCTTTGCCACTTCTGACATTACCTGCTTGCTGTGAGTACCGCCCTGGAGGTTTATGTACACCACGGCCGTGGCGTTGTCTGATGAATGCGGACTGGGTTGTGTACGAGGAGAGGCTGCCAACGGAGGAGAGCAAGAAAAATTGCTCTGATTTCCAGAAGGTTGATGGGAAGAAGAGTCTCCTGGGTGTTTCAGCGCCCTTGGGCCGTTTTCCGCTGGAAAAACTGCCCCCCATCCTAGGAGACTGGCATCAGTGATGATGAGTTGCCACAGAGGCGGAAGAAAGGACCTTCTCTGGAGAACTGACGCCGGCAATGTCCACCAAGTCAGCAATTGCCTTACTCTGAGTGGAAGGAGAATGGGAAGGTCCAGAAAAAGTGAGGTCTTGTCCCAGACTGAAAGGATGAACTGCTGGAGAGGGCGAGTGTGAAATTGTGCGAAAGGCACTGCTTCCATGGAAGCTATCATCTTCCCCAGGACCCTCATGCAGGACCGAAGGGGAATGGGCTCTGAGCGTTTTATGGATCGGATTCCCTTGCAAAGAGCCGGAAATTTGTCCTTCGGAAGAAACACCCGGGCTCAATTCGTGTCGAATTCCATGCCCAGGAAGGTCAGACGCTGAGCAGGATGCAGGATAGACTTCTTTTTGTTGACTATCCATCTGAGGCGGCCGAGAGTATTCAAGATAGTCCTGGCGGGACGAGCCTTAGAACAAGAGGTCGTCCAGATAAGGGATGATGAGAATCCACCTGGAGCGAAGAATAGCCATGACTGTTGCCCTCACCTTCGTAAATACCCGGGGAGCGGAAGCTAGGCTGAAGGGGAGGACCGTGAGCTGATAGTGGTTCTTCTGAATCGCAAAGCGGAGATATCTCTGATGTTGCAAACACACAGAAATGTGAAGATATGCATCCTGTATGTCCACAGAACAGAGAAACTCCCCGGGTTCCATTGAGGCTATCACCGAGCGCAGGGACTCCATCTTGAAGTGGAGGATCCTTACGTGGCGGTTGAGCAACTTGAGGTCCAAGATTGGATGAAGGGAGCCGTCTTTTTTGGGAACTATGAAAAGATTTGAGTAGAACTCTGAAAACCGTTCGTTTGAAAGAACGGGGACGATAACTCCGGCGGAGAGAAGGGAGGAAACGGCTTGAAGAAACATTGGAATTTGGGACCGCTGTCTTGGTGATCGCGACAGGAAGAAGCGCCAGTTTGGGGGGGGGAGAAAATTCGATTTGTATCCGGACATGATGACTTCCCTGACCCAAGCGACGTCGACAACAGACGGCCATGCGTCCATGAAAGAGGAAAGTCTGCCTCCCACCCTGGAAGAATTTTCAGGTGGGGGTGACCCGTCACTTTGAGGAAAATCTACCGGAACGGGAGCCTGAGGACCTGGAGGGTTGCCCTCTTGATCTCCAGCGGGGAGCGTACAAAGAGTCTAGAGCCGTGAGATGCCAGGTTAGTGAGCGACTTCTTGGAGGTGGTAACCGCACTCCAAGACTTCAACCAAAGAATATGGCATATAGCTACTATGTTGCTGTTAGTTCTTGCTACACATCCGGCCGCCTGTAAGGCGGTGACCAAAAGGTGTTTACCCGCATGATTAATTTGGTCTGCTAGATCTGCCAACTCGTCCTGAGGGGCAGACGACAGAATGCCCCTGCGAAGAATTTTTGCCCAAGCTGAAATGACTTTTGCCACCCAGGCAGAAGCAAAAAATAGGGCAGAAAGAGGCGCCGGATGCTTCAAAGAGGATAGACGAGAAACTGGTGGGTCCACTTCGGGAGCTTTCGTCCATTTTGTAAGAAGGTCCGCATCGAATGGATACAGGACGTCTAAGTACCTGCGGCCTGAGAAAGCGCTTCTCAGGGGGCTCCCAGTGTTTGGATAAAGTGGTCTCGAACTCTTTGTGGTTAGGAAAGGTTCGGGAGGAAGGTTTCGCTCATTTAAAGGGGACGGAGCCGTCCTGAAGAGGAGCTTTATCTTCCTTTATTTCGAGCGTTTTGAAAATAGCCGATATGAGACTATCGACCATGTCCTGAGACTTGGACATGATATCTGCGTCTGAGTCAGATCCCGTCGTTTTCTGACGAGGGAGACGAGGAAAGCAGCCTGGGTGGAGCGGACGGACCTTGCAAGCTGGAAGACGAGCTAGAGATAACGCGCTTCCTAGCAATCCTACCCGGCCTGTCCCTGTGGAGGTCGCGGTCAGGTGCAGACGACTCACCGTGAGAGGCGGTCGGAGCACAGGTGGCTGAAGATAGTTGCGTAAGTCGTTCCGAGACCTGGACCAGGGACTGAGAGACATTGCAGCAGCCCACTCTGGAGGAGGGGGGGTGCGCTTATCCCGGGACTCGGGGTGCTCCGGTGGGGCAGACATCGCGGAAGGACTGCAGGACGGGCAGAAGGGAGACAACTGCCCTGACGCCCACTTCTTTTTGTAGCGCGCGTAGGCGTAGTGGGTAGCGGTGGGTCTAGGGTAAGGAGCCCCTGCAGAGTACGACATATGCAAGGACTGCAGAATTACCGCGGCCAGTATCTGAATAGGGAGTACTGCCGCGGGAGCTAAAATTAGGGGCTCAGGAAAAAATAAGAGCCTACCGTCACCAGCACCGTTATCTGATGTGCAGCAGAACAGCAGAAGTGTCCCCCAAGCTGAGATCCCTGGCGTGTCTCACACGAGGAATCAGGGAGGCGCAGGACCTTAGAGATGGGCGGTGCTGCGCGATTGGCTGAGACCTGCGGGGGGGGGGGTCATAAGGAGAGAGAGGATCCATGAACAGAGCGCAGTCCTGTGACGGACTGAGGAATGGCGCCAACAAAGTGCGCGCTCTGCAGTGGTCGCGCACCGGAGCAGAACAGAAAGTGAAAGTAAAATCAGCGCCGCGCCGGTTTCTGCCCCCGGAGCCCTGATCCTGGCGCGATGAGCCCGTGACGCTGCGGTGGATGAGGGAGGTAAGGGAGAGAGGCCCCGCTGCCTGCTGCTTCAGGGAAGGGCACCCGGCGTGGGAGCTGAAAGGCGCGCGGCTGCAGAGAATGGGCTGGAAATTCAAAGGAGACTCTGCTACCAGGCTGTAAGGAGTTTGCATGGGACTGATGGTAGCCCTTTAGGCTGCTTACCTGACGTCCACATGCTTCCTGAAGAGGATGACCACAGGGGCCCGCGATGAGGGGGTGCCGCTGGAAATGAATGTCCTCTGCCCCGCACTCTCTCTGAATAGTGCAGAAGACGGCACCAAACCTTTCTGCCTGCAAGGGATAGTCACCGCCGGTGACCGCCGTCTTCCTCTCAGCCCTGTCCCGGGAGAGGGGTGAGGAGGGGAATTGGCTAGGACCCGCCACCTGAAGTCAGCCCGTAGCACCCGAGGGTGATAGGGAAAGGGTCCTGCCTGCGGTCCTGAGAGTTGCGATGTGGGTAACACCACATTGCTCGCTCGGCCGCATGATATGGGAAAGCAGGGTGAACATTTACCCCGTTTCCCAGTGTAGAATCTGGAAAATAAATGGGAAAAGATTAATACACACACAAAACCTAAAAGAAAATGGTTAGATGCGGATCTGGGAAGATCCCGGTCCGCCTCCTACAGACACTAAGCACAAACTGAGGTACTTGGTATCTGTCGGTGGGTGTATACTGCCGGGGAGGAGCCAATTTTCTTGTTTTTGCATAGTGTCAGCCAGGGCTGCCATTAGGAATTTCAGGGCCCCATACTGTAAAAATGTTTGGGCCCCCTTGAGACTCCGTCCAGGCTCCACCCCAGCCGTGCCTCCACCCCTCAAATCTTCCAGAGTCCCACTGCCCACTCTTGGAAAAACTCCACTTCTGCACCCCGTCCTCACCAATCACACATTAACATTTCCCAGATCATACATATAGCCAGCAGCTTTTGTTCTGGCCAAAAGAATTTTAAGCCGCCACCACAACAAGGTAGACTCTTCTGGATGAGCTCTACTCTACTGTAACTTATTAATCATTTGTTAAAATACCCAATACTCTGTTTAGGTATATTTTTCTTTAAGGAAATGCGTCACAGACTTTTTTAAAAAAATAATTGAAACCAGATTGTGACTTTTTTTATAATCTGTATTTCTGATTGCAGATTATTGTATTGTTTTCTGTACATGTATGAAGCTGTCGGTGGATATCGATCTGCGCTCGGACCGCAGTGCATGGACGGGCCGCGGGTCTCCTGACTAGAGCTCAGCAGCCTCACAGTATGTATGAGGATGCAGGCCAGGAGATCGGCGCCCAGTCTATGCACCACAATTCCCCAAATAAAGATGTTTCCCAGTCATATATACCCACTTTGTATTTTTCCATCAATATGGCCGTGTGAGGGCTTGTTTTTCGCAGGACGAGTTGTGCTTTTGAATGACATGACTGGCTTTATCAAATAGCGTACTGGAAAATGGGAAAAAAATTCAAAGTGCGGTGAAATTGAAAAGGAATTCTAGAATTTTTTTGGTCGTTTCAGCAGCCTCCCATCTGCTCACCTCAGCAGCCTCCCATCTCCTCACCTCAGCAGCCTCCCATCTCCTCTCCTCAGCAGCCTCCCATCTCCTCAGCAGCCTCCCATCTCCTCAGCAGCCTCCCATCTCCACACCTCAGCAGCCTCCCATCTCCACACCTCAGCAGCCTCCCATCTCCACACCTCAGCAGCCTCCCATCTCCACACCTCAGCAGCCTCCCATCTCCACACCTCAGCAGCCTCCCATCTCCTCACCTCAGCAGCCTCCCATCTCCTCACCTCAGCAGCCTCCCATCTCCACACCTCAGCAGCCTCCCATCTCCTCACCTCAGCAGCCTCCCATCTCCTCAGCAGCCTCCCATCTCCTCAGCAGCCTCCCATCTCCTCAGCAGCCTCCCATCTCCTCACCTCACTCCCCTCTGCAACTTCCTCCAAGTCCTCACACACTGCCCGCCTCCTCGGCCTCATCGCCGATTTCAGCATCTTCTGTCTCCCAGAAACGTTACATGATGCTGCTCTGCTGGAGAATGAAGAAGAGCGCGCAGTGTGTCACCTGACCAGGATCCGGACCATGATGCACTTGGTGCTGCTGCTGCTTTAAAGGTACAGCACCGATTTCTGGCCACTGCATTCACTAACAACACTGTAGGTGTATCTGTAAATCACCGCAGTGTTGTTATGTATCTGGCTTGCAGCGGCCATGAACTATTGCACCTGTAGCCCAAACAGCAGTATCAAGAGAGGAGGGCCCGGGCTGCCAGCGCATCCGGGCCCCTCTTTTTGCTACTGTTCATGGGGCCCCATACAGTAGTAAGGGCAGTAATGCCCTGATGGCGGCCCTGGTGTCAGCCTCCTAGCAGCAGCAGCATACACCCATGGTAATCTGTGTCCCCCAATAAGGCGATAAAGAAACATATTTGAATTTTGTACTTACCTATCTTGTAATAGCCATGTACTAAGACAATGCCCAAACTGGTGGGCTTCAGCCTGCGGCCACTCTCTACTGTAACATAATTACGCTGGCAGATATTATTGATGTGCACTGGGATACTTGCATCTGTACCTAATGGGCAAAACACAATACATGCTTACATGTAAAAGATACAGCTAAAGTATCAAAGTTAACTAATAATATCTGGTTCGACTGTTGATTAACAGTTTGCCCTCCAGGCCTCTTTGAATCATGAATCTTACCAGCAGATGAGGGCATCACCAGTTTGTAAAGGTAACAGGTTCAACTGGATGAAAGGCTCCCCATACACATTATACTAATGTCGGCCGAACCCGGCAACTGATTGTCAGGGAATATGTCGACTGGTGGATATATCTGATTTTGGAATGCAAATGGCTTTTTTCTTCGGGAAATAAGCCACCTACAGAGATGTATGTCGGAAGCTTTCTCATAGAGAACACTAGAGCGCTTGATTGAGCGAGCGCTTCAATGTTTGGGAAGACTGTGAAATGGCTATTGTCTTAATGGTTGGCTGAAACACTGTTCGGCCGAAAGTTATCTAATGTGTATGGAAGTCTTTAAGACGCCTACAGGCAATTGATCTTCCATATACCTGAGAACAATGCTTGTTATGCCTGCACTGGTGCAGGAAGATGCTGAAATGTGCTATTCTTTACCTTGCAATAAAATATATTAAAAAAAAAAATCAAAAGCCAGAAAAAAAGTATCATTCCTAGCCTCTTTAACTGTTAAAAACTACAAGCAACCTTTCAAATAAAAAACAATGTTTTTACTTATGTCAGTAGTCACAATTAGTTAATAAAACTGCATAAAATTTCTTCATAACTTTTCTGACCTACTAATGTGCAGTTTGCAGCCTGATCCAAGTTCCATATTTTTCTCTTGTGGGAGTGTTTCTTGCAGTAATACAGGCTGGATGCAAGGTCCAGTGTATCCAGTGTTCTGATGTCCTCACTTGCTTTCATGCATCTGCACAGCCCCAGGACTGTATTTATTCCCTCCTTTTCTATGACCTATTTTCTCTGCCTGAGATACTTTCTCCCCTCTGAAGATTTCTGTACAACCCCATCTCCCTACCTCCTGCTATCTATAACAATGAGAGAAGGAAGAGGGGAGAAGAGAGATACATCAGAAGAAGGAGTTATGATGGAATTTTATCATTTTTGCAAAACCAATCAGCTAGATTAAGAATATACAGACACTCTACAGCAGCAAAATGGTTGAAAATTACAATGAAGCCTGCAATTGCAACTATATGCCAGCAATTGTATAACTAATAATCACCAAAATAACTGCAAGAATTATTTAACGGCGATTTTTGTATTTCAAGAGTAATGTTTTGTATCTAATGATTTTTGATGACCTGTACATACACACAAAGATTACCCACCTATTCCATGTCTTTCCATCAGGGAGATGAGCTCTGCTTCAGTAAGATAATCTGGAGGACATGTCTGTTTTTCCAGAAGCTTTATCTCATCCACGTTGAAACAGTCCCCTTTTTCACATGGCTGAAAACTTTCCTCCTTTGGGATACCCAGCCATGGCATTATTTCCGTAAATCCTGAGAAACAATGTTAAGCGAAATTAAGTATATATGAACTATAAAATACCTCTAAATAGAATTACATCCAACAGCAGTTTCCTCATATACACTTATTATTAGGATCTACTTAGAGTGAGAATGGTCTACTAATAAGTAGAGATGGGCAAACCCGAACAGTAAAGTTTGGCATCTGTACCGAACACTTACTATTTGGGCACAGACACCAAACATGGACCAGAAAGTCTGTGTTACTGCTCGGGTTCAGCTCCCGAACACCAGGTGTTTGTTGCACTATTATGTGCGACAGCACTGCAAACACCGCTTCTGATCGGCGGTAAAATCATCACTTCCAGTCAGACAGCTGTGGTTCCCACGCTGTCAAAAGACAGCATGAGCGTACAGCTGTGATTGGAGGTATAAAGTTTACATGGACCCGTAGAAGCACAGCATCAGCGCAAAACAGCCGTTGTCTGTCAGGCTTGTTCACCTGCTCACTCCCCTGTCTCCTGCACACTGCACCATGCACTTTAGTGAGATGTTGAGATCATTTAATAAAGATTAAAGGAATGCTCCATTTAATTTCTTCTTGTCTGTGCAATATACCATTACTCTATGTGTAAGCATCGCCCAGAAGAGGTCTTTAATACTATAAGTGTGAGGTATCACTCAAAGTGAAAGAAGTACAGTCATCAACCGATAAATTTGGTCCCGAAATCTTCTAAGTAGACATAAAGTTTACCTCAGGTAACTGCTGTCACCTGATGGGACTACTACTCCCATCAGCCAACGCCTGCTGCAGCTAACAGTGAGAGTAGGAGCGGCTGGTGGGAGTATTCATCTACCGCTCCTGCGCTGTAAATATTTAAAAAAAAAAAGGCTTGGGTTCCCCTGTATTTTTGTTAACCAGCCAGACAAAACTCATAGCTGGGGGCGGCAACCCTCAGCTGTCAGCTTCAGCAAGGGTGGATCAAGAATAGAAGGGTCCCCACGCTGTATTTTTAATTATTTAAATAATTTTAAAAATGGCGTGGGGTCCGCATCATTTGTGACAACCAGCCTTGCTAAGGCAGACAGCTGGGGTGCAGAGGTGAATTCACTGGGAGAATTTCACTGTGGTGAATTTGAACTGCGGTGAACTTGCTTCTGCCCCGTGAGACTTTAGCGGGGTTCTTACCGAGGTCACCGCAGTTCAGCCCAGCTAGGAATGTGGTCTCAGTGACCGCCAGTAACCTCGATGATGTCACCCCCAGTCATTGATGCTGTGCTCGCGGCAGCTCATTCACCAGTGGTCCCAAGACTGGACGGTCGCATCTTGCCACCGTCCAGGTTGCAAACTGTTAACAGGTGAGGAATAGTGATTTTTTAAAATTTTGTCTAATTACAGAAGACAAGAGCTTCAGTGGAATGGGCGTCAGGTGTTAACTGTGTTGTTATTTTTAACCCCTTAGTGAGGGAGCCAATTTGCAGCTTAATGACCAGGCCAATTTTTAGAATTCTGACCACTGTCACTTTATGAGGTTATAACTCTGGAATGCTTTAACGGATCCCACTGATTCTGAGAATGTTTTTTCCTGACATATTTTACTTCATGTTAGTGGTAAAATTTCTTCGATATGACTTACGTTTATTTATGGGGAAAAAACAGAAATATGGCGAAAATTTTTAAAATTTTGCAATTTTCAAACTTTTAATTTTTATGCCCTTAAATCAGGGAGATATGTCACAAAAATACTCAATAAATAACATTTCCCACATGTCTGCTTTACATAAGCACAATTTTGGAACCAACATTTTTTTTTTGTTAGGACGTTATAAGGGTTAAAAGTTGACCAGCAATTTCTCATATTTACAAAACCATTTTTTTTTTAGGGACCATCACATTTTAAGTCACTTTAAGAGGTCAATATGACAGAAAATACCCAAAAATGACATCATTCTAAAAACTGCACCCCTCAAGGTATTCAAAACGGCATTCAAGAAGTTTATTAACCCTTTACGTGCTTCACAGCAATTGAAGCAATGTGGAAGGAAAAAATTAACATTAACTTTTTTTTTTACAAACATTTTACTTCAGAACCGATTTTTTTTTTATTTTCACAAGTGTAAAAAGAGAAAATGAACCACAAAATTTGTTGTGCGATCACATCAGAGGAGAGAAATTAAATGGCACATATGGTTAATAACGACGATCGCAAAAGCAGGGTAGGTAAAAACGGACCCGAATCATGTTCTCTGGGGTCTCTGCTACCCCCGGCAGAAAATCCGACTCTGCTGGGTGGCGCTGTGGCTTAAGTACCCTTAACTACCGCCATTAAAAGGCGTATCGGCGGTCGTTAAGGTGTTAAATTAAAAAGTAAAAGAGTTTTTTTATTTAAAATAAAAGACTTTACTTTGGCTATGTCTTTATTTACCATATAACTATAGAAATAGTAATGGATAGGTTTCTTATAGACACCTCTCCATTACTATTCCGTGGGCTTGAAGTCACCGGACAATAGAAAGGTGACAGCAACCTTACAAACATGAACCTACTTTCCACCGCTACAGGGCAAGTGGGAAAAGTCGGGCAAAGCGCCAGAATTGGTGCATGTAATAGATGTGCCTTTCTGCCTTTTCTGGGTGCCTGTGGGCTGCTATTTTTAGGCTGGGGGGCTATATCCATGGCACGTTACCAGCCTGAGAATACCAACCCCCAGCTGTCTGCTTTAGCAAGGCTGGTTGTCAAAAATGGTGGTGACCCCATGTCGTTTTAATTACTTATTTAAATAATTAAAAGATACGGCATAGGGACCCCTTTATTCTTGATAACCAGCCTTGCTGAAGCTGACAGCTGAGAGTTGCAACCCCAGCTTTGAGTTTTGCCTAGTTGGTTATCAAAAATACAGGGGAACCCAAGCCGTTTTTTCTTTTTTTAAAATTATTAGTTATTTGCAGCGCAGGAGTCAGCTGATTAACACTCCCATCAGCCGCTCCTGCTCTCACTGTTATTAGCGGCAGCAGGCATCAACTGATGGGAGCAGTAGTCTCATCAACTGACACCAGTCACCGAAGGTAAACTTTATACCTCCTATCACAGCTGCGCACTCACGCTGTCATTTGACAGAGTGTTGACTGCGGCTGTCTGTCAGGCGGTGATGATTTTACCGCCGATGAGAAGAAGTGTTTGCCGCGCTGTCATGCACATGACAGTGTGGCAAACACTGGATGTTCAGCGCCCCCATTCAAGTGAATGGGGTCCAGGTTAGGGTCCGGGTACTGTTCTGGTACCAGAACTTTTTTGTAATTGTTCGGCTGAACCTGAACATCCAGGTGTCCTCCCATCTCTACTAATAAGTGTTACGGGGCTTTGGGAGTTCAAGTTTCTTGTTCTTGCCCTGCAAGTCAGTCAGCAGAATGTTAGAGAACAGCCAGTGTCTGCTGGAAGGCTCTGCAGTACAATTAGGATGATTTCATTATAACAGTCTTTCGAAAATTAAAATCTTTTAATACAACCAATATATTTTCTAATTAATCAGATTTTAATCCATTTTGCAGAGATCTGTATCAGTCTGATTGGCTGAAGAATCTGTATATTCATGTCTACATTGAGGCTGTTCTGCTCGATTATTTAACCCTTTCACGCCAGGGCTTGTTTTTACCTTCCAGACCAGGAAAATTTTTTCAATTCTGACCAGTGTCACTTGAAGTGGTAATAACTCTGGAACGCTTCAACGGATCATACTGATTCTGAGGCTGTTTTTTTCGTGACACATTGTACTTCCAGTTAGTGGTAAATTTAGGTTGATTTTTTATGCTTTCATTTGTGAATATATTGGAATTTAGGCAAAAATGTTGCAATTTTCAAACTTTTAATTTTTATGCCCTGAAACCAGAGTTATGGCACAAAACAGATAATAAATATCATTTACCACTTGTCTACTATACATCAACATCATTTTTTTAAACAATATTTTTTGTTAGGAAGTTAGAAGGGTTAAAAGTGTATCTTTAAATTCTAATTTTTCCAACAAAACCAAATTTTTTTTAGGGACCACATCACATTATAAGTGACTCTGAGGGGCCTATGTAACAGAAAATACTCAAAAGTGACACCATTTTAACAACTGCACCCCAACTGCTCAAAGACACATACGAGAAGTTTATTAATCCTTGAGGTGCTTCACAGGAATTAAAGCAATATGAAAGTATAACATTTAAATTTTACTTTTTTTTCCACAAAAATGTAACTTTAGCCCCAAATTTTACAATTTCCCAAGGGTAACAGGAGAAAGTAGACAGTGCAATTTGTTTGGCAATTTCTCCTGAGTATGCTACTAGCCCATATGTGGTGGAAAACTACTATTTGGGCACATGGAAGGGCTAGGAACAGAAGGAGCGCCACTTTGTAACTCAAAATTGGCTGGAATAAATAGCGCACACCATGTCACATTTGCAGAGCCCATGACGTGCCTAAACAGTGGAAACCCCTCCACAAGTGATCCCATTTTGGAAATAAGACCCCTCAAGACAGGGACAACTTCATGGTAACTGGGGTGATACCAAACATAAATGGGGCACTTTTAAGGAAATCCTACTAGAATTCTGCAGAAAATTTATACCCTCTGGTAATAAAATGTCAAGGAATAATAAGAAACCATTATGGATGAACAGGACAGTATAAAGTTTAATAAGACAAAAACTAAGGGCATTCAAAATCTTGAAAGCCAAGAATACTGAAATAGAATTTCAGGAGTATAAAGATCAAAATAAGAAATGTAAAAATGACATCAAGCTAGGAAAGTTATCTACAGCCAACGACATTCAAATAAATCCCAAAATTTTTCAGAAATACTTCAATGTCAAAAGGAAAAAAAAATACACCGTATAAACTGTGTTCCAAATTATTATGCAAAAAGAGTTTAGGAGTGATAAGGTTAGAATTTTTTTGTTTGTCATTTAAACTCATTGATGATGTGTGTCAGGGCTCTTTATATCACTGAAAGCAATTGCAGATACCTGTGCAAATTAGTTTGGCAGGTGTGTCCAAATAAAGGCAAGACTACTTAAGAAGGCTGTTCCACATTATTAAGCAGCCTACATTTTTTGTCAAAATGGGAAAGAAAAAGGATGTGTCGGCTGCTGAGAAGCAAGAAACTGTGGAGTATTTAGGTCAAAGCATGACTACAATCAACATTGCCAAGACACTTCATCGTGATCATCGCACAATCAAGAAGTATGTAGCTGATTCCCAGCACACACGTGTGCGT
The DNA here is from genome assembly GCF_039654945.1 of Dendrobates tinctorius. NCBI lineage: Eukaryota > Metazoa > Chordata > Amphibia > Anura > Dendrobatidae > Dendrobates > Dendrobates tinctorius. The sequence continues at coordinate 12,427,588 of NW_027361932.1, forward strand.
GCTGATAAGGAAAAATTGACTCTTTCCAACAGGCAATTGCATCAGGTTAAAAGAGCAGCTGCAAAAATGCCTTGTCATAGCAGCAGATAAGTTTTTGAAGCTGCTGGTGCCTCCAACGTCCCCCGAACAACAAGATGCAGGGTCCTTCAGAGGTTTGCAGCTGTGCGTAAGCCATCCTGTCGACCACCTCTATCCACTGCACACAAGCAGAAACGGCTCCAGTGGGCCAAACGATACATGAAGACTGACTTCCAAACTGTTTTGTTCACCGATGAATGCCGTGCAACGCTCGATGGTCCAGATGGATGGAGTGGAGGATGGCTGGTTGATGGACACCCCATGAAAACACGGCTAATGCGCCAACAAGGAGGAGGTGGAGTAATGTTTTGGGCTGGAATCATGGGGAGAGAGATTGTTGGCCCCTTTAGGATCCCTGAAGGGGTAAAGATGAACTCCATAATCTATGTGGAGTTTCTAAAACAGCACTTCCTGCCATGGTTCAAGAGGAAGAACCGTGCTTTCCGCAGCAAGATCATTTTCATGCATGATAATGCACCATCTCATGCTGCAAATAACACATCTGCATCTCTGGCTGCTATGGGCATAAAAGAGGACAAACTTATGGTGTGGCCACCATCTTCCCCTGACCTCAACCCCATTGAGAACCTCTGGAGCATCATCAAAAGGAGTGTCTATGATGGCGGGAGGCAGTTCACAACTAAGCAACAGCTCTGGGAGGGTATTCTGTCCACATGCAAAACAATTGAAGCACAAACCATCCAAAAACTGACAAATTCAATGGACGAGAGAGTTCAGAAGCTTCTTTCGAACAAGGGGTCCTATGTGCAAATGTAACATCACCTAGAATAAAGTTTTGACTTGAAAACTATTTGATTTCATTTTGTAATAAGCTGATAATGCTTATAATTTCACAATTGACCATTTTTTTGCTCAAAATAAAAATAAAAAGGTTGAAAACTCTGCTGTGCATAATAATTTGGAACATGCATTTTGAGTGTTTCTTATTTTTAAAAATATACTGTTTTCATAGGCAGTCTGTTCAAAAACATTGCAATTATACTAGAATATTAGATGACTGGAAAATAACAATGACTGCAATTCATATAGGTAATTTAGAGAAAATATGAGGAAATATTTTTTGCATAATAATTTGGAACACAGTGTATACTTGAGTATAAGCCGACCCAAGTATAAGCTGAGGCCCCTAATTTTACCACGGAAAACTGGGTAAGCTTATTGACTCGAGTATAAGCCGGGTGTACATTGTCCCCTCATCCCTGTCCTCCTCTGTGTGGCTCTCCTCCCTCCCAGTATGCATGGCTCGGCTCACCCGTCCCATCCTTCTATGTATGGCTCAGCTCCCTATCCTCCCCCGTCCTCCTCTGTGCTCCCCCATCCTGCTCCGTGCTCCCCCCATACTTGCCCCATCCTCCTCCGTGCTTAACCCGTCCTGCTCTGTGTTTCCCCCGTCCTGCTCCATGCTTTCTTCGCCCATATTCACCCTGCTGTGCCATCGCTGAACGTCCCTGCATCCTCCGTTGTGCTGGTGCAGCAGCTTCTTCCTGTGTTGAGCAGTCTTGTGGTACCGCTCATTAAAGTCATGAATATAGACGCCACGCCTATGGGAGTGGAGACGCATCCATATTCATGACCTTAATGAGCAGTACCATGTGACCGCTCAACACAGGAAGAAGCTGCCGGCCCTGGGACAACCGAGGATGCAGGAGACAATCAGCGATGGCACAGCCACCGGCTCCTCCTCCTTCCCTGCTGGTTTCTGCACAATGACTCGTGTATAAGGCCAGTTTCAGACTAGTATCTCTGGGCGCAGCACAGGGCCGCCACTAAGCCCTGCCCCCGGCCAAGCCCCCTCCTGTCATCTCCTCCTCCTCCGATCGCATGACTGTGCATGCGATCAGCATACCCTATACTTAGTGTTAGGTGCGCTGGGCTGATTTTGCTGGCGCTGCGCCCAGCGCACAAAAACGCGCTGTGTTGCATTTTTGTGCGCTGGGTGCAGCGCCAAAAGGGCGCAGCGCCAGCAAAATCAGACCAGCGCACCCAACGCTAAGCATAGGGTACGCTGATCGCATGCACAGTCATTCGATCGGAGGAGATGACAGGAGGGGGTGAGGCCGGGGGCGGGGCTTAGCGGCGGCCCTGCGCCCAGAAATGCTAGTCTGAAACTAGCCTTAGACAAAAAACATGGATTTTTGTGATAACTCATCGTAAAATCCTTTTCTCCGAGACGCTCATTGGGGGACACAGGTACTGTGGGTGTATGCTACTGCCGCCTGGAGGCTGACACTAAGTGAAAAAAAGAGGTTAGCTCCGCCTCCGCCATATACACCCTCGCCGTGACTGCGGGCGGAAACCAGTTTGGTGCAAAAGCAGTAGGAGATCAAACAAAAATTAGACAACATCAACCTTAATGCAGGTAACAACCTGTCTAGAAAATAATCATCCTAATCTCATACAGAGATCATATTAATTAAATAAACAGAAGTCAACTTGGCTATCAGGGTGGATGCTGTGTCCCCCAATGAGCGTCTCGGAGAAAAGGATTTTACGCTGAGTTATCACAAAAATACATGCTTCTCCTTCGCCTCATTGGGGGACACAGGTACTGTGGGACATCCTAAAGCAGTCCTTGGGTGGGAAGTTGACTCACCGATCTAAGCTACATGCACCTCCTGTCTAAAGGTGTGCCACCGCTGCTTGGAGAATACTTCAACCCAGGCTCACATCCACTGAAGCCTAAGTATGAATATTGTAATGTTTAGTAAACGCGTGCAGGCTGGACCAGGTTGCTGCCTTGCAAACCTGTTCTGCCGACGCCTGGTGCTGAAGCGCCCAAGAGGCGCCCCCTGCCCGAGTAGAGTGTGCTCTGATCCCTGCTGAAATCGGCACGCTTCTTATGCGGTAGGACTCCTGAATAGCCAAACAAATCCATCTGGCTATGGTAGATTTTGAGGCAGCAAGTCCCTTCCTGTGACCTTCAGGGAGCATGAATAGCGCGTCTGACTGACGAAAGGGTGCCGTCCACGACACGTACCTCCTGAGTGCTCTCACCAGGTCCAAAGTATGAAAGGCCTTTTCCACACGGTGTACTGGTGCTGGACAAAAAGAGGGCAAGACAATATCCTTATTAATGTGAAATGAGGAAAAGACTTTTGGCAAAAAAAGGAGGAGCTGGTCTAAGAACCACCTTGTCCTTGTGAAAGGTCAGAAACGGGGCTCGACAAGCTAGTGCTGCTAGCTCAGAGACCCGCCTGATTGATGTTATAGCTACCAGGAACACCACCTCTCAGGAAAGGTCTGACAAAGAGACATCCTGAAGCGGCTCAAATGGAGCTTCCTGCAGAACACTTAGGACCAGGTTAAGGTCTCAGGCGTCCATAGGTGCCTTATAGGGAGGTACCAAGTGGGAGACCCACTGGATGAAAGTCCTTACCTGCAGGTTGGTCGCAATCCTGCGCTGAAAAAGGACGGATAAAGCCAATAACTGTCTCCTGAGAGAACTTGGGGCCAAGCCTGAGTCTGTGCCAGACTGGCGAAAAACTAAGATGTTAGGGACAGAGAATCTCAGTGGAGAATAACCGCGGCGTCGGCACCATGCAAAGAAAAACTTTCCAGGTGTGGTGGTAACTTCATGCCGAGGGTAGGCTTCCGGGCGCTAACCATTGTAGCAACCACTTTGTGCCCAAACCCCGCCTGAGTCCGAATTTAAGATTCAACGGCCAAACCGTCAAACCCAGGGCCCCTAAGTTCGGGGCAGATCAGCCCCTGAGAAAGTAGATCTGGGTGTTCTGATAGTCGCCATGACACGTCGGCGAGCAGCTGCACTAGATCTGCATACCACGCCCGACGAGGCCAGTCTGGGCCTGGGCAGAATCGCTGGCACCCCCTCTGCCTTGATCTTCTTGATGACCCTCGGAAGTAGTGGCAGCAGGGAAAATAGGTATGGGAGGTGAAACAGGTTCCATGGCAGAACCAGCGCATCCACGGCGATTGCCTGCGGGTCCCGGGACCGGGCGACCAATACGGACACCTTGGCGTTCACCCTGGAAACCATTAGATACACATCCGGTGTTCCCCACCGTTGGCAAATCTGCTGAAAGACCTTGGAGTGCAATGACCATTCCCCAGACGCAAGTCCCTGTCGGCTGAGGAAGTCTGCCGCCCAGTTTTCTACACTCTGGATGTGGACCGCCGATATCACTGAGCGGTTCCTCTCGGCCCAGTGAAGAAACGTGCCCTACCCCGCGCATGGTTGCCCTGCTGCGGGTGCCCCCTTGGTGATTTATGTAAGCCACCGTCGTGGCATTGTCCGACTGGATCCGGACTGGACGGCCTGATAGAAGGTGATAAAACGTTGCAGAGTAAACCGGATTGCCCGTATCTGCAGCAAGTTGATCGGGAGGCGTGCCTCCTGCGGCGACCACCGTCCCTGGGTCGTGTGGTGGCGAAAAACTGCTCCCCAGCCGAGGAGGCTGGCGTCAGTTGTGACCACCAGCCATTGATCTGGGGGAAAGGGAGGAAGTGGTTGTCCACCACTCTAGTGATTGTCTGACCTGAGAGGACAACCGGCATCGGTGATCGAGCGTGGACGGGTTCTTGTCCCAGGATGACAAGAGGGCGTGCTGCAGGGGGCGAAGGTAAAACTGGGCGAACGGGGTCGCTTCCATCGCCGCCACCATTTTTCCTAGAATCCTCATGCAGGAAACGGATGGTGTGAGGGACTGGTTGGCGCAGTACCCACACCCCCTGGCGGAGGGCTAGGGCCTTGTCTCGAGGGAGAATTATCAACCCTCGGAACGTGTCGAAGACCATCCCTAAGAAGGAAATCCTCTGGCTTGGGACAAGGGATGACTTCTATATGTTGACCAACCACCCTAAACGGGCAAGAGTATCTAGCGTGATGCAGACACTTTCCTCGCATGTCCGCCTTGAAGGGCTCTTGACCAAGAGGTCGTCTAATTAAGGCAATACGACTATGCCCCGGGAGTGCAGGATGGCCATGGGGACTGCCATGACCCTTGTGAACACTCTGGGGGCAGTGGCTAGCCCGAAGGGTAGCGCTGCAAATTGGAAATGTAGACCGTTGATGGCGAAGCGTAGAAACCTTGATGCGGAGGGAAATTGAGGATATGCAGACAGGCGTCATGGCTATCGATAGAGGCCAAGTATTCTCCCTGCCCCATTGCCGATATGACTGAACGGAGAGACTCCCTCCGGAACCGTCTGATCCTGATAAATTTGTTCAGGAGCTTTAGTTCCAAAACGAGCCTCACCGACCCGTCCTTTTTGGTGACTGCAAACAGGTTGGAATAGAAGCCCTGAGTCTTCTCGTTTTCCGGTACTGGAAAGATGACTCCATTGTGGCTGAGCGAATTGATGGCTCCGAGTAGCGCCTTTGCCCGGGTATCCACCTTGGGAAGACGGGAAAGAAAAAAATCATCTTGGGAGGTACCTGACAAATTCTATCTTGTACCCCGTGGACACCAGCTCTCTCACCCATGTGTCGAGCGCGACATTGAGCTAGGCGTGGTGAAACCAGAGTAGGCGACCGCCAACCTTGTTGGTGTCGCTTGGCAGATGCCCGGAGCCATTTGGCTGCAGATCTTTGGAACCTGGATCCTCTTGACCTGGATTGGTTAGCCCGCATTCTGCCCAATGGGTTGGCTCTATATGTGACCTGTCGGTCCCTATTCTGGTTGGGGCACCCTGACGCGGCGGAATTAGCCGCTGTCGTCCACCCGGGGTTGCGAAAGGCCCGAAAAACGCGCCTGAAACTGGTGATGAAACGGCGGTTTGACCTTTTGTTGAGGAAGAAACAACGCTCTTGCCTCCTGTGGAGTTGAGTTGAGCTGATCTAACCTCTCTCCGAACAGATGGCCACACTGGTATGGTAGCGCTGTCACCGACTTCTTTGAGGCCGAATTGGCCCGCCATGCCCTAAACCATAGAGCTCTCCTAATGGAGATTGCATTTTCGGACGCAAGTGCCGCGCAGTTGGCCGCATCTAAAGATGCATTGATCAAGTAGTCCCCCGCCATGGCTATTTGATTTATGATTTCTTATACTTCAGCTGGTAGGTCTATGTCTTGCAAGGCTCTATTCAACGATTCTTACCAAGAAATCATGGCCTTGGCTACCCACGTTGCTGAAAACGAGGGAGAGTGCGCTGATCCCGATGCCTCAAAACACTGAGCGAGCCAAGTTCTCTATGAGACGATCCGTGGGATCCTTAATAGAAGAACCACTAGGTACGGATAGTAGAGCTTTCCAAACGTGTCACAGGTGGATCCGCCGTTGGGGATTCTGTCCACTTTTTACGGAGATCCGGGGCCAAAGGATACCTCGCCTCTGTGTCGTTGCACTATGTCCTCAAATTCAGGGTGAGTGCAAAGTACTCTAGGGGGATGCTTGACTTGCTTAAATGACACCTTATGGCCCAAAGCCAGAGTGGAATCATCCTCAATCCCCAGCGTCTGGTTGACTGCTTCTGTGAGACTGTCGACCATTTCCTGACCCCCCCCGCCGTATCCAGGTCAAGGGGTTTGTCCGTGTCGTAGTCCAAGCCCTGCTCGCTATCGACTGCTGGTAACGGGGAGTGAGAAGCCGAGGCACGGGATGAACCGGGAGACGCCATGTGGGTTCGTTTCCCCCGGGTCGGCCTGGAGTGAGAGCGGCCCCTGCAGGCCGGAGGTTCCTGTGAGGTAGAGGACCCCTCTAAGACAGGCGAGCCACTGTCCCTGCCCCTATCTGGGGCCTGAAGGGACTCGATTGATCTCGTAAGTGACACCATGGATTGCGACAGTGGTAACGCCCATTCAGGGGGACCTGGTACCCTGGGCTCGGACACAGGGGAGGGCTCCTGGGTGCAATCGGACTCGCAGGCTTCGCATACTTGCTTGGTCTACGCCTGCGGAAAAGCAGACCGACAGGAGATGCACACAGCGTATAAAAACATATGCGTCTTAGGCTTTCCTGACATGCTGTACCTGTCAGACCTCCGTGCTGAAAACACCACCGGGGGAGGGCGCTCTTCGTTTCTCTTAGCGGCACTCTCTGTGGGGCTAGGGGGCAGCACTTACCCCAGTCCTGTGTCCCCTGTGTCCTGGCGTGCAAGACACTGCTTCATTCTGCGCGCCACACTGCGGGCGGACCCCGGAAGAAGAAAGGGATCCTGGGGGAGGTACTTCCAAGTGCGGCCTAGCTTCGGCTTGAAGCCGGGGCCTAAATTTCTTCAGCGTCCGCCCAGGCCACGGGGGGCGGGGCAGCCGTGACGCGATGCCGCGGGGACTTCCGGCCGCGGCCTAGAGACGGCTGAAGCCGCGGCCTCGAATTCACCATCTGCCCAGAGGCCAGAACCAAGGCCGGGAACCGATCTGTTCCTTCCAGAAGTGCCCATCTCTGCTCACCAAGGAGAAGTTAAGCGCGGCTGCAGGAGCCCTCCCCGGCCATCCTCCTCCGTCCAGCTCAGGTAGAGGGGAGGGGAGGCCATATGAAAAAAGGACGGTGCAGGCACCCTAACTCCATCTAACCCTTTGCAGGAGTGAGGAGAGGGACCGTCCGCCGCCTTGCCGCACCACAGTCTTAGCATTGGTGGGACAGTGGGGGCAGCACGGACTACACTTGTGCCTCTGTGCAGCCTAGGGTTTCAATACACCAGGGTGGACAGGGCTAAGTCCGGCATCTTGTCCCACGGTGCGGGAGAGGATACGTGGAGGGACACTCACACGTGCTCGCCCGTTGTAGGTTGGGAGAGATCGGCCCCTTTCAATAGGGTCCGTCGCCCGTATCTCACCTCCGTGGTCTGACAATATCCCATGCTGCGGGAGAGGATACGTGGAGGGATACTCGCACGTGCTCGCCCGTTGTTGGTTTGGGGAGATCGGACCCCTTCAATAGGATCCGTCGCCCCTATCTCATCTTCATGCGAAAAAAGGACAAAAAACCCCCGTTTTGGGAGAGGATACGTGGAGGGATACTCGCACGTGCTCGCCCGTTGTTGGTTTAGGGAGATCGGACCCTTTCAATAGGGTCCGTCGCCCCTGTCTTATCTTCATGGGGAAAAAGAAAAAAAAAAAAATCAGTCTGGAAACAGACAGACGTGTGCCTCTATCAGACACTAAGCAAAAACTGGTTTCCACCCGCAGTCGGGGCGAGGGTGTATACGGCGGAGGAGGAGCTAACCTCTTTTTTTCACAGTACCTGTGTCCCCCAATGAGGCGAAGGAGAAAATGTGCTGAAAATCTCGGCTTATACACGAGTATATACGGTAGATGGTATCGGCCCCTTAAAAGATGACAATAACAAGATAATCACAGAGGATAATGGAAAGACTGAGATACTAAACAGCTTTTCATCTGTGTTCACCAATGAACAGTATTTTACAGGGATCATTCAACGAGGCAAAAATCAAAATTCACAACCTGATATAACTAGTTTAACTCAAAAAGAATTGCATCTACATCTTAGCAATTTAAACATTGACAAATCCCCGGCCCAGATGCCATTCATCCATGGATACTGAGGGAATTGAGCTCAATAATAGACAGACCACTGATTCTCATATTCTTAGACTCTCTTGTAACAGGGGTGGTGCCACAGGATTGGAGGATGGCCGACGTGGTAAGCCTGACATCAGTAGTGTGCAAAATTTTTGAGGGCATGATAAGAGATGACCTGCAGAAATACATTGCAGAGAATAATATAGTAACTGACAACTAGCATGGATTCATGAAGAATAATTCGTGTCTAACTAACATGTGGGGTTTTTATGAGGAGGTGAGTGCAAATTTGGATGTACGTAATGCGACTGATGTGATTTATCTGGACTTTGCAAAGGCATTTGATACAGTACCACATAACAACATTATACTGAAGCTACAGAGGCAAGGACTGGGGGAAACTATATGCAGTTACCCATCGGCTAAATGACAGGAAACAGAGTTGTCATAAATGGTACATTCTCTAAATGGGATATACACTCCCTGACAGAAGTAATGTCGCGTATCCATGTTATGTAAATAAAAGCTTATAACCTGACGTTAAATTCATCCATTGGTTGTATAAATTATTCTTTTGAAAGCTGAAACCCTCCGAAATGTGGTTTAGGTTAAGAAAATAAATTGCCATCAATGCAGAAATATTGATCATTTAATGCAGTGGTTTTCAACCAGTGTTCCGCGACATGGTCGGGTGTGCCGCGTGTCCGCATGGCTAATTTACATGCGATGCAAATTAGCCATGTGGAGGCAAGCAGGGCGCGGGTCGGAGAGGCAGCAGTCCCGTGTTCCTGTGTCGCTTCCTCCCTGACACAGCAGTCAGCGGCGCGGCTGGATGACATCATCATTCAGCCCCGCGGCTGCTGTGCCAGTGAGAGGAAGCTGCCGATGAGGAGAGGTGAGGGGGGGGGGTGTGTGTGTGTGTGTGTGTGTGTCTAGGTGAGAGGTGTGTGTTTGTGTGCGTGTGTAGGTGAGTTGATGGATGTGATGAGAAGCAATGATGGGAGTCATGGAGAAGGCGGTGATGGGGAGAGGGCAATGGAGAAGGCGGTGATGGGGGTGATAAGAAGGCGGTGGTGGGGAGAGGGCAATGATGGGGTTGTCGAAAGGGCAATAATGGGGTGGTGGGGAGAAGGAAATGATGGAGGTAGTGGAATGGGCAATTTCTACATGAAGGGGATTATGATGGGGCATATTACTACAAGAAGGTGATAATGATGGGGCATATTACTAAAAGAAGGGGATAATGATGGGGCATATTACTAAAAGAAAGGGATAATTATGTGGCTCATATACTGCAATATAAAGGGGTACAATGAGAAATACTATGGCCATGAGGCTGGAGTACAAGCGCAGCTCATATACTATATATGGTATATGCTGATAATTATGTGGCTCATATACGTGGGACTGTATGTATGACTTTACATGGGACTGTATATATATATGGGAATACATGGGACTGTATGTATGAGGTTTTGTGTTTATCGAAACAGGCCCAGGTTTCACACTGAGTGAGTAAAAATACATTTAGAATCTATATTATTAACTATATGTATAATATATACTGTTTTAGTGTCATTTTGTGCCATTTTGGTTGGTGGTGTGCCCCGGGATTTTTTACGTATAAAAAGTGTGCCGCGGCTCAAAAAAGGTTGAAAATCACTGATTTAATGAACACAGAATGGTCAGATTTTGGCAAGACAAAAGTTTTGTCGGCCACAGAAAGTAATGTGATATTCAAACATACAATTAACTTAAAATACAAATATATGTTGCATAACATTGGTGAATGACGTTGTGGAGCTATTAGAGTCATATTTAATATTTTGTGTGACTTCCATGAGCTTGAAGGACTGCATCCACGCGGTTCAACAATGACTCATACAATTTATTAATGAAGTCATCAGGAATAGCAAAGAATGCAGTCTTACATGCCTCCCAGAGTTCATCTAGATTCTTTGGTTTTGTCTTCCAAGCTTCCTCTTTCATCCTACCCCAAACATGCTCAATGATGTTCATGCCTGGTGACTGGGCTGGCCAGTCCTTGAGCACCTTGATCTTTTTTGCCTGGAGGAACTTTGTTGTAGAGAATGATGTATGAGATGGAGCACCATCCTGCTGCAGAATTTGACCCCTTTTATGATTTGGAATATAAGAGGTAGCTAATACGTCTTGATATTTTAGGCTATTGATATTGCCTTCCACCTTGCAAATGTTTTGCACACTCCCATACAGAATATAACCCCAGACCATGATCCTTCCACCACCAAATGTAACTGTTTTCTGGGTGTATTTTGGATCCATACGGGCTCCAGTAGGTCTCCTGCAGTATTTGCAGCGGCTGTGGTGTAATTCTACTGAAGATTCAACAGAGAAATCCCCCTTCAGCCACTTTTCCAGCTTCCATCTGTTTAGCAGGCTGTGGGACTTTGCAAATGCCACACGGTTTTTTTATTTGCCTTTTGTTTAGTGCTGGCTTCTGGGCCTTGATTCGACTATGGAGGCCATTTCGAGACAGAATCCTACAAACTGTTCTAGTTGACACAGGGACTTGAGGTGACCAGGCCTGTTGGAGCTCTGCTGCAGTGGAAGAGGGGCTTGTGTTATGATTGGGTCACTGAGGAGGAAAGCAAGACCAAGCTAAGCCACAGAAAACCAGAGGTTTACCAGAGGTTGGTAACTAAGCGGATTACAGACCCCTGATCCTATCCACACAACTAGCAGTAGCCGTGGAGCGTGCCTACGATGATCCTAGACGCCTCGGCACAGCCGGGAGCTAAATAAGCCTAAAGCAAGAAAGGGGAAATCTAAACTGCCCCAGAACAGACCCCCAAAGGAATAGATAGCTGTTATGATTGAGTCACCGTAGGAGGCAAAAACAGAAATACAAGCTAAGTCCAGAAAACCAGAGAAGTTGGCAACTATCAGATTGCAGACCCCTGAACCTATCAACACAACTAGCAGTAGCCGTGGGGGGTTCCTACGATGCCCTAGACCCCTCGATCACAGTCGGAGAATTAAATAGGCCTAAAGAAAGAAAGGGGAAATCTAAACTGCCCCAGAGCAGACCCCAAAGCAATAGGCAGCCCCCAACATATAATGACGGTGAAGCAAGATGAAAACACTAACACAGACAGAAAGATAGACTGAGCAAAGACGGGGCCCAAAACTACCTAGATAGGAAAGGACAGGAAGGCTGCTGTCTGCAATCTGCCAAAACCCTATCAAAGACATAAGCCAACAAGCTGATATGAAAAAGGCCCTGAAGCAGCTAGGCTTCAAAAACTAAATCAGCACTCAGGTATTTTCAGAAGACAGAGCTAAAGGAATTCAGCACACCCCAGCAGGGAATGGCAGAAATCCAGAAAAACAAAAAGCAAAACAAAGTCAAAGCACCAATGCAAAAAGCCGAGCAGCAAACTTAGCTTTAGAGGAGCAGGAATTCAGACTGGTCTCCAAGGATCCCACAGAGAAATCACCCGCAGGGCAGAAGGGCGTCGGCAGCCTTATATCCAGTCAGTAACTCCACTCAGCCAGTCATCATCATCAGCCTCAGGTGTTTGATAATCAGGCTCACTACCTTTCTTTACCAGAAGAGGGAGTTCCTCGAGCCTCAGTAGTGAAGGGGAAAATGAACTCACAACAGATAGCCCCCAAACATGTATTGTCGGTGAGACAAGATGAAAACACAAACGCAGGTAGGAAAATAGACTGAGCAAACGATGGGGCCCACACTAACTAGACAGGAAAGGAAAGACACTGTCTGCAATCACGCAAAAAACCCTGCAAAAAATCTCCATCACGTCTGATAGAAAAATACTGAAGTCGCATGACTTTGCCCACTATATCAGCACTCTGGTATATTCTGAAAGCAGAGCAAAAAGAGGCCAATCTAATAAGGGACAAAAACAAACTGGCACAAACAGTAACATATGGATGGAGATTCAGCACAGCCGGAGCTAGCTGACCACACAATACTGAAATAGACAAAACCCGATCAAATGTGAACAATAGCAAAAGAACACTTAGCTGAGCATGCAGGGACTGAGCTGGAAACTAAGACCTCAGGAGGCAGGAAAAAAAATCACCAGCAGGGATAGAGGGAGTCAGCTGTCTTAAATCCAGTCAGAAGCTCCAGATCTCCAATTGTCCTCCTCATTATCAGGTGGCAAGCCTCTGTTAATCAGATCAGCTCCATTACCATTATCTCCAGTAACCACCAGAGGGCTAGTAACCAGAGGTAGACCAGAAAGCGAATTCACAACAGGCTTGCTTTGGATTTTCTAACCAACAAATGTTCCTCCTGAGCAGTTGTTTTGCGGGGTCTGCCGGACCTGAGCTTGTCAAACATCTCCAGTCTCTTCAAATCTTTTTTAAATTCTTTGTACTTGACGCTGAGACACATTAAAGGTGCCAGTGGATCTGGTCTTCAGCCTCTTGATAATCCAGGCTTTGGTCGCAGGGTGGATTTTTGGCATGATGTCAGAGCTCAAGTTGCAGCTCAAGTGAAGGTCTGGGGTGCTGGGTGCTTCTTTTTGTACACACCCACTAATTAACCGATCATTTACTGAGCACAGGTGAGGATGTAAACTAGGATTGGGTGTATTATATGACCAAGCGACAAAACTTTTGTCTTGCCAAAATCTGACCATTTTGTGTCCATTAAATGATCAATACTTCTGCATTGATGGCAATTTATTTTCTTAACCTAAACCACATTTCGAAGGGTTTCAGCTTTCAAAAGAATAACTTATACAACCAATGGATGAATTTAATGTCAGGTTATAAGCTTTTATTTACATAACATGGATAAGCAACATAACTTCTGTCAGGGAGTGTAGTCAGCAGTGAGGTACCACAGGGATCTGTGCTAGGACCGATTCTTTTTAACCTCTTTATTCATGACCTAGTGGATGGGATTGATAGTACAGTGTCAGTCTTTACTGACGACACCAAACTATGTAGGATATTAAAATCTGACCTTGACATTACAATATTGCAAAACGATCTGAATAAGATGACAGAATGGGCAAACACTTGGCAAATGAGATTTAATATAGATAAATGTAGAGTAATGCACCTAGGATGGAGTAATCCTAATGCTGCATATACATTAAATGAGAGTATACTCGGGACTACAGAACAGGAGAAGGACTTGGGTATTCTGGTTACAAGTAAGCTGAGCAGCAGTACTCAATGTCAGGCAGCAGCCGCAAAAGCAAAGAAGATTTTAGGATGTATAAAAACAGAGATGAAATTCCGAGATCCCAACGCATTATAAGAAGGGATGGGCGAACCTGAACTGTAAAGTTCGGGACCGTACCGAACACGCAGTGTTAGGTCACACGGTCCCGAACACGGTTTTCCATGGGAAACTACAGTTCGGGTCCAGGGCCGGCTGTAAAAAAAAGCAGAAAATTAATAATAAACACTATAATTATACTTACCTGTCCATCTGCTTCTGGGCCCGCTCATTAACTTCCGCCGGTATTCACTGCACTCGGCAGTCTTCGGCTTTTTCCGGCAGTGTTCGTATGGTGACAATCAGCTTACTGCGAGAACTGCCTTGTTACCGCAAGAACTGCCGTGCAGTTGACCGGGGGTTATCACCGTTCACATTAGGCTAGTTCTCACAGTCAGCTGACCGTGAGAACTACAGTGTAGGTGGACCGCCGGAGATCTTCGGTGGTCATCTACAAGCTCTGATATCTCTGGATGTCATGCATCCAGATGTAGCAGAGATGGACTTGTCTTGGGACACTCGTTATTAAGGACTACATCGGAACTGGAAGTATTTGTGCTTGTTTATTATTTTTTTAATTTTTTCAGGAGATCTATGGCTTCGGGGAATTAGGCGTATAATAAAATGGCAAATCTTTGTGGTGTTTCATTTCATTAAAATACTTTTTTCTGGCAGTCTTTTTTTTAACCCTTTACATACTATAGGATTATTAATGGATAGGCGTCTTATTGATGCCTCTCCATTACTAACCGGGCTTGATGTCACCTTACAATGAAGGGTGACATTAACCCCTTATTATCCCATATGCCACCACTACACGACAGTGGAAGAGAGAGGCTAAGTGCCGGAATTGGCGCATTTTGCAGATGCGCCATTTCTATGGCGGCTGTGTGCTGGTGTTTGTAGACGGGGGGGGGGGCTGATATCCATGGCCCCTTCTTGATATTTATAGCCTGAGAAGATCCATGGGTATTAACCCCTTCCCAGGCTATAAACATCGGCCCCCCAGTCGCTGGCTTTCCCTCTCTGGCACAGAAAATTGTACGGGAGCCCACGCCATTTTTAAAAAAAATTATTTATTTATTAAAAAAAAAAAAAAAAAAAAAAAAAAGGAAAGGACATTGCATATTAGGCCGGGGTCAGACATGCGATAAACTCGCATGAGTCTTGCATGTCAATACCTGGCACTGTCGCCGGAACTCGGACAGGAGCGTGTGGCTGCATGTATTTCTATGCAGCTGAACGCTCCGGTTGCGAGTACCGTCTATCTAGCTCATATCTATCTACCTACCATCTATCTGTCTATCCCATAGCTATCTATCTATCTGTCTACCTATCTATCTGTGTGTGTAAACATTCTTCAATGGAGTATGTAAAAGAGGAGGTTGGACAAGGAAATGACATCACAATTTTTTTGTTAAATAATATATCTTTATTTAGCTTAAAAAAAAACGCATACAAATCCGCATGAAAAAAAACGCATCAAAAACGCATGTAAGGCTTTGTGCCCACGTAAGCGTTTTTGAAGCGTTTGTCCCGGTCAAAACGCTTCAAAAACGCATACAAGAAGCATCCCATTCATTTTAAATGAATTCCGCACTTTTTGTGCACATTGATGCATTTTTTCCGCGAAAACAACGCTTCGCGGTAAAAAACGCAGCATGCTCATTGATTTTGCGGAAAAGTCTGCGTTTTTGCTATTTTCTATGAGTCAGAAAACGCGCGGAAATAAAACGCGCGTTTTCTGAGAAGGAGTCTGGTTTTAAGCAGATATTTTCTGCATACGTGGGCACATAGCCTTAAAAACACATCAAAACACAGGTGACCTGCCAGTGACCGCTGATGCAGATTTCAAATCCTGAGCAAATACTGAGCCAATCCTGACCGTGGAAACAGCCTAAGGCTATGTGCCCACGTAGCGTTTTTCAAGCGTTTTTTCCTGAGCAGAAACGCATGCCCTTGCCAGGGAAAACGCATACGCTTTTTGACGCGATTGTCAAGTGTTTTGACATGCGTTTTCCTATGCGTTTTTGCAATTACAGTGTATGTATGCGGAATCGCATGCAATTCCGCACAATGAAAATGCTGCATTTTTTCCCGCTAAGCGTTTCCGCAGTGGAAAAAAACCGCACCATTAGCACAACATGTGTGTTTTCCATTCTATTACATTAGATGCTTTTCTTAAGCGTTTCCGCAGCAGAAACGCTTGTCAAAAAAGCGCTGCGGAAAGGCTTAAAAAACGCAATGTGGACACACAGTCTAACAGTGCAGATTTTGCTGCTATTTGCCTCTTGGGAGAACAAGTTTTAGTAGAATAGTTTGCAGACTCCATAGACAGGGCTCCTCAGTGCCAGAAGAGCAGAATCCCCCTCAAGTGACCACATTTTGGAAATTGCACCACTATGGGAATTTATCTACAGGTGTAATGACAATTTTGACTCCATGGGTGTTTAACAGAAACAAGCAGCAATGGAGGTTGCTTAGGGAAAATTACAAATCTGCCAACGTAGTGCCTGTATGTTGTGGTGCCCATACATTGTAGTGCCCAGTACATGGTAGTACCCAGCTCATGTTTCTGGCGACACGCATCCCATAAATTAGGTGGGATCTCATCACTACAGAAATGCCAAACTGTAAGGACACAATGTGTTTTAGGCACACTGGGGCTCAGAAAGGAAGGGGGCATTTGGATTTGGGAGAGCAGAACTTGCTGGATTTTATTTTTTCTTAGGTGGGAGACCATAGCTCTTCTCCAGAGTCTTTGTGCTACCAGTAATGTGTAAGCCCCCTATATTTCCGTTAATAGATGACGGACCTGAGTGGGGACTTGCTTTTTGTGTGGGAGTTGAAGCTTTTATTGGGAATATTTTACATATCATTTTGGATCACATCTATCCTGCAGGATCATAGGCCAGACAGAGTCCACAGTGACTCCATCTGCCTCTTTATAGAGAATCTTTTGTGGGGTTTCTGTCTGAATCATCTTTTTCAGAGATTTACCCGGAAACCCTGCTCAGCATATAGAGCAGGATAAATGTGAGCTGAGCCTTTTTGCAATCCTTGGAAGGCAAAATGAATAAATTAACAGCAGGTCAAGAATTGGTTAAATTAATTTTTTATGCTGTTTACTCTGCCGTATAATTGATTAGATTGCCTTATACTTGGGTCAGGGCCATTATAGCGATACCAAGTTTATATTTTTTTTTTATACTTGGCTGCATCACCATATTTTGAGAGTTATAATTTTTCTATATTTCAGCCGACAGAGTCATGTAAGGGCTTGTTTTTGTGAGATGAGTTGAGGTTTTTTTTTTTGGTACCATTTTCATAATATTTTTCATTGCTTTCCATGCAGATTTTTGGGAGGCAGTATGAACAAAAAACAGCAATTCAGGATTTGTTTCTTCAGTGTTTTTTTTTTTTTTTTTTAATGCCATTCACCGTGTGGTAAAATTGATAAGACAGCTTTATTCTTCAGGTCAGTACAATTACAGCAATACCTCATTTATATAATTTTTTTTATGTTTTGCAGCTTTTACATAATAAAAACTATTTTATAGAAAAAAGAATTGCTTTTACACTAGTATAACCTGAGAAGTATAACTTTATTACTTCTTCGCTGATGGAGCTATATGACGGCTTGTTTTTTGTGGGACAAGACGACGTATTTAGCTGTACCATTTTTATTTACATTTGCTTTTTTTTAATCACATTTTATTCCGCTTTTTGTTCAGCGGAATAATAAAAAGGCATAATTTTTGCCACTTTTTTTTTTTTACATTGTTTACTAAAGGGGTTACCTAGTGTGACAGCTTTATAGATCATGTTGTTCCGGACGTGGTGATACCATACAGTGCCTTGCAAAAATATTCGGCCCTATGGAACTTTTCAACCTTTTCCCACATATCATGCTTCAAACAAAGATACCAAATGTAAATTTTTGGGGAAGAATCAACAACAAGTGGGACCCAATTGTGAAGTTGAGCGAAATTTATTGGTTGTTTTAAATTTTTGTGGAAATTCAAAAACTCAAAAGTGGGGCGTGCAATATTATTCTGCCCCTTTACTTTCAGTGCAGCAAACTCACTCCAGAAGTTCATTGTGGATCGCTGAATGATTCAATGTTGTCCTAAATGACTAATGATAAATATAATCCACCTGTGTGTAATCAAGTCTCAGTATAAATGCACCTGCTCTGTGATAGGTTCAGGGTTCTGTTTGAAGCACAGAGAGCATCATGAAGACCAAGGAACACAACAGGCAGGTCCGTGATACTGTTGTGGAGAAGTTTAAAGCCAGATTTGGATACAAAATGATTTCCAAAACTTTAAACATCCCAAGGAGCACTGTGCAAGTGATCATACTGAAAAGGAAGGAGTATCATACCACTGCAAATCTACCAAGACCCGGCCGTCCCTCTAAACTTTCATCTCAAACAAGGAGAAGACTGATCAGAGATGCAGCCAAGAGGCCCATGATCACTCTGGATGAACTGCAGAGATCTACAGCTGAGGTGGGACAGTCTGTCCATAGGACAACAATCAGTCGTACACTGCACAAATCAGGCCTTTATGGAAGAGTGGCAAGAAGAAAGCCATTTCTCAAAGATATCCATAAAAAGTGTTGTTTAAAGTTTGCAACAAGCCACCTGGGAGACATATCAAACATGTGGAAGAAGGTGCTCTGGTCAGATGAAACCAAAATCAAACTTTTTGGCAACAATGCCAAATGTTTGGCGTAAAGGCAACACAGCACATCACCTTGAACACACCATCCCCACTGTCAAACATGGTGGTGGCAGCATCATGGTTTGGGCCTGCTTTTCTTCAGCAGGGACAGGGAAGATGGTTAAAATTGATGGGAAGATGGATGGAGCCAAATACAGGACCATTCTTGAAGAAAACCTGTTGGAGTCTGCAAAAGACGGACAGAGATTTGTCTTCCAACAAGACAATGATCCCAAACATAAAGCAAAATCTACAATGGAATGGGTTCACAAATAAGCCTATCCAGGTGTTAGAATGGCAAAGTCAAAGTCCAGACCTGAATTCAATTGAGAAACTGTGGAAAGAGCTGAAAACTGCTGTTCACAAACAATTTCCATCAAACCTCACTGAGCTCGAGCTGTTTGCCAAGGAAGAATGGGCAAGAATTTCAGTCTCTCGATGTACAAAACTGATAGAGACATACCCCAAGCGACTTGCAGCTGTAAACGCAGCAAAAGGTGGCGTAACAAAGTATTAAGTTAAAGGGGCCGAATAATATTGCACGCCCCACTTTTCAGTTTTTGAATGTCCACAAAAATTTCAAATAACCAATACATTTCGTTCAACTTCACAATTGTGTCCCACTTGTTGTTTGATTCTTCACCAAAAATTTACATTTGGTATCTTTATGTTTGAAGCATGATATATGGGATAAAGTTGAAAAGTTCCAGGGGGCCGAATACTTTCGCAAGGCACTGCATATGTGTACTTTTTTGTATATCTTTGCTTTCACGTAAATATACATATTTATTGTAATGCTGTTACCGTGAGGTCAACTTGTGCGCGGTTGTCGGTTATAGGCTTGCCTGCAGCCACGGGTGCACGTCCTGGAAAATCACAGCAATGTGCAAATCCATGTAGAAAAAAATGGACCGCACTCTTCAGGCTGGTTAGGAAACTGCTATTTTATTGGCACATACAATACATATTGGCCGGGGGGGTACAGAGCGAAACGGCCGTTGTCAGCTTTCTGCTCACTCCTGCTATCACTCCCCCGGCCAATATGTATTGTATGTGCCAATAAAATAGCAGCGCTTCCTCACCAGCCTGAAGAGTACGGTCCATTTCTCTCTATGTGGATTTATACATATTTATTGCTGTAATATTTTTCATTTGTATTTATTTTGGTGTTTTTTTTTTCAGTTAGTTTAAACATTTGTTTTTTACTTAGTCCCTGTATTAAATGTCAACTTGCATTTCTCTGATCACTGTTCTAATGCATTACAACGCATGAAACCTGTCAGTTTTAGCCTGTCAGAATGCTTGTTAGACCATGCTGCTGGCGTAGTCTAACAGGCCACCGTAGCTGACAGACCCATCATTTGACTTCCAGCTGGAATGACAACCCTCGGCTCCCCTGGATCACATCCCCGGAGTGCCAAAGGGGGGAGAGAAGGAGCCCACTCCCTATCATAAACTTCTAAATGCCACGATCACTCTTGATCAGACCATCTAGAAGATAACGCAGGGTTATCATCATTGGGACCTGAGCCACTCTGCACCAGAGTCCCAGGTCGTGAAATGGGTTGATATAGACTTCTCAACATTGAAATTGCAACCTCAAAAAGGAAAATTAGGGGAATTATGGAAATCACAGGATCAACAGACATGTTAATGATATGCAAATTATGAAAAATGGAAATAAAGATTTTTGGTACTCATCTCAAAATCTGTTTCTTGTAGCCTTCATTGGGGAACACAATGGGCTAATATGCTACCACCTGGAGTTTACACCTGGACTGCTGACACCCAGTTATTCAATTAGTGTAAAAGTAGTAAGCAGAACAAAAGCAAGATATCCCCCCACCAATCAAGGGAGGGTGCTGTGTCCCCACATGAAGTCTATGAGAAAGATTTTATGGCGAGTGCCAAAATTCTTTATGTTTAGGTCGCTTAATAGGGGGGTCACTCAGGAACCATAGGACCTCCTAAATTTTTCCCTGTGGTTTGGAAAGTAACATAGCACTGCAGAAAAGAAGAATAGCAATTACTATGGGTAATACCTGAGCAATTGCCGCCTGTAGCGCCCTTCTCTTAAGACTTGCATCCCTAGACACAAAGGTATGCGCTCCACAAAGATGAGGACAGAAGACTAAGTACTGTATTGGACCAATAGAAGAACAGATGCCAGGAGGTGTAAGACCCAGGAGGCTTCTGCCCTATGATGGGAGAGAGCCATGCCTTAACAGAGGTGCCCTCACTTAGCCCAACATTCCACATTGGCAGATCGAAACCAGAGAATAATGGCATCTATAGAGGTGGTCTGACATCTAACAGGGCATACCAGGTTGACCAACCAGGCAACTAAACTGAGCTGTGAGAGACAGATAGAGATGCACAGCTCTGACTATGTCAGATTGTATAAAAAAACCTCAGGGAGGGGAGAGGTGAAGTATCAAACTGACAGAAATCTAATTTCTCATTAAGGTGAAATTTTGAGAATCTCGCTAAGGCAAAAAAAAAAAGAGCCAAACTCCAGACCACTCTTTCCCGGAGAAGGAGAGAGGTGAGAGCTGCCTTTGAAACCTCACCTGATGTAAAAGAGTAGGGTAGCGCCTAACCTAAGCAAGACTAAGACAGGTTTGAGACTCAAGCGCAGGTCTACCTCCAAATGACAGTAAGCTAAACTGAATAACTAGGTGTCAGCTGCCCAGGCGTAGCCTGGAGCGGAGGAGTCAGCTTTATTTTTCTAAGATGTATTTTTAGTGTCAACCTCCAGGTGGCAGCATATTAAACCATGGTCCCCTAATTAAGAGAACAAGAAACAAAATTTTCAATATCGAGTATGAGCGCCACATGCAGAAATACATGCACTCTTACGCTTTATGCGATCAAAGTTTTTATTTGTACCCTTTTGGGGTACATAACATTTGTTTATTTGTTTTGGGAGGCAGAATGGACAAAAAACAGCAATTTAGGAATTGCTTTCTTGGAGGATTTTTTTTTTTTTTAAACTCGTTTTATTGAAGATTACACAACATAGCAAGGAGTGAAAAAGGATATTCTTTTTGTGGTGGTTTTTGCTTAGTGGTTGCACATTTTAATATAAATATACCATATCTACTCGAGTATAAGCTGACCCGAGTATAAGTCGAGGCACCTAATTTTAGCACAAAAAAACTGGGAAAACTTATTGACTCGAGTATAAACCTAGGGTAGGAAAAGCATCCATATAATGCTCCATAAAGTTGATGATGGCCCCCGAAAGATGCTCCATACAAAATACACCCCCCATCTAATGCTCCATAAAGTTCATGATGGGCACCATAAGATTCCCATATAATGTTCAATGCAGTTTATGTTGATCCCCATATACCATATATTGCTGTTGCAAAAAAAAAATGAAATGCTCACCTCTCATCGCTGACGGCTGCTCCTCAGCATCGCCGTACTGCACTGTGACTGTTCAGACAGAGAGCGCACACTAATCACGTCATCGCGCCCTCTGACCTGAACGTCACAGTCAGAGGATGCAGAAGACACAGTGCAGCAGTGAAACAGGGTGAGGTGAATATCGCAAGTACTGGGGGCCTGAGCAAGTGGCGGCACAGGCAACAGGCCCCCATAATGCGCCGGTGTCCCCACCTGCTCAGGACCCCGACACTTGCCTGGGTGCTAACGCCGATCGTCGGCCCTGTGAGCAGTCACCGGAACACTCACAGAGGCTGCAGGCGCGCACAGATGAGCGGGAGAGACCTGGGAACACCTGCACTGCAGGGGAGAATAAGTAAGTGGGACCGTGACTCGTGTATAAGCTGAGGGGGATTTTTTTCAGCACAAACAGTATGCTGAAAAACTCGGCTTATACACGAGTATATACAGTACATTAAAAGTTACATTTTAATATATTACTCAATTGGATTTGACAGTGAAATGTTACCTCATAGAACAAAAGAACAAACAATATTCCTCACTGCTCATTAATAATCTGACAAATTTAACCTTGCCCTTAACGGGTCTAATATATTAAAGGGAACCTGTCAGCAGGATTGTGCACAGTAACCTACAGACGGCATCAGGTCGGCACTGTTTTATTGATTAAAATGATACCTTGGTTGATGAAATCCATCTTGTGGTTGTTGTTTAATCTTTATTTTCAGTTTTGAGTTAATGATATGCTCATGCTCCCGGGCGGCCTATGGGGGGGGGGTTCATAAACTTGTCTGTAAATGGAGTTTCTGGTTTGGCATCTTATCCTAAGTCATGTGCCAAGTCTCGTTAAAACATGGATTTTTGTGAGTACTCACCGTAAAATCCTTTTCTCCTAGACGCTCATTGGGGGACACAGGTATTGTGGGTGTATGCTACCGCCATCTGGAGGCTGACACTAAGTAAACAACACAAGGTTAGCTCCTCCTCCGCCGCCTACACCCTCGCCCCGATTACAGGCGGAAACCAGTTTAGTGCAAAAGCAGTCGGAGAATAACGAGAAAAAAAAGAACGTAGCCTTAATGGAGAATAACAATGTCTGGAAAAGGTCCACCCTGACATCAACAAAAAATGTACATTAATTAAATAAACTACAGCCAACTGGCTAATAGGGTGGGCGCTGTGTCCCCCAATGAGCGTCTCGGAGAAAAGGATTTTGCGGTGAGTACTCCATGTTTCTCCTTCGTCTCATTGGGGGACACAGGTACTGTAGGACGTCCTAAAGCAGTCCCTGGGTGGGAAGTTGACTCACCAATCAAAGGTACATGCACCTCCTGTCTAAAGGTGCGCCACCGCTGCTTGGAGAATCCTTGTACATAGGCTCGCATCTGACGAAGCCTGAGTATGGACATTGTAATGTTTAGTAAACGTGTGGAGGCTGGACCAGGTTGCTGCCTTGCACACTTGTTCCGCCAAAGCCTGGTGTCGAAGCGCCCAAGAGGCGCCCACTGCCCGAGTCGAGTGTGCCCTGATCCCTGTTGGGACTGGCGCACCCCTGACGCGGTAGGCCTCCTGAATCGTTAGACAGATCCATCTGGCTATGGTCGATCTTGAGGCTGCGAGTCCCTTCCTGCGCCCTTCAGGGAGCACGATCAGCATGTCCGTCTGACGGAAGGGTGTCGTCCGTGCCACATACCTTCTGAGTGCTCTCACCAGATCTAACGTGTGAAGAGCTTTTTCCACGCGATGTACTGGGGCCGGACAAAATGAAGCCAAGACAATATCCTCATTAACGTGGAATGAGGACACGACCTTCGGCAGAAAGGGGGGAGCTGGTCTGAGCACCACCTTATCCTTGTGGAAAGTGAGAAACGGTGCTCGGCAGGACAAGGCCGCCAACTCAGAGACTCGCCTAATGGAAGCTATGGCTTCCAAGAATACTACCTTCCGGGAAAGGTATGATAAAGGAACGTCCTGAAGTGGTTTGAACGGAGCTTCCTGCAGAACACTCAGGACCAGATTAAGATCCCAGGTGTCCAGGGGTGGTACCAAGTGGGAGACTCCCTGGATGAAAGTCCTCACCAGCATATTGGTAGCAATTCTTCGCTGGAACAGGAAGGACAAAGCTGATATCTGCCTCCTAAGGGAGCTCGGGGCCAACCCTGAGTCTAAGCCCGACTGGAGAAAGGCCAGGATGTTGGGAATTGAAAATGTCAGCGGAGAAAAACCCCGGTCTCGACACCAAGCGAAGAAGACTTTCCAGGTATGATGGTAAATTTTCGCCGAGGTAGCCTTCCGGATGCTAATCATTGTAGTGACTACCTCGCGCCCAAAACCCGCTTGGGTCAGAATCCAAGATTCAACAGCCATGCCGTCAAACACAGGGCCCCTGAATTCGGGTGGAAGATCGGGCCCTGGGACAGTAGATCTGGGCGCTCTGGCAGTCGCCATGGCACGTCGGTGAGCAGCTGCACTAGATCTGCGTACCACGCCCGACGGGTCCAGCAGAATCGCTGGAACCCCATCTGTTTTGATCTTTTTGATGACCCTCGGGAGTAGCGGCAGCGGGGGAAACAAATATGGGAGGCGAAGCTGGTTCCATGGTAGAACCAACCCATCCACGGCGATCGCTCGCGGGTCCCGAGACCGAGCGACGAACACGGGCACCTTGGCGTTCTCCCTGGAGGCCATCAGATCCACATCCGGCATCCCCCACCGTTGGCAAATCTGCTGGAAGACCTCGGGGTGCAGAGACCATTCTCCTGACGCGACCTCCTGCCGGCTGAGGAAGTCCGCCGCCCAATTTTCCACGCCCGGGATGTGGACTGCCGATATTACCACATGGTTCCTCTCGGCCCAGCGAAGCACGTGCCCTACCTTGCGCATGGTTGCTCTGCTGCGCGTGCCCCCTTGACGATGTACGTAAGCCACCACCGTGGCGTTGTCCGATTGAATCCGGACGGGATGTCCTGCTAGGAAGTGCTGAAAATATTGCAGTGCCAGCCGGTCTGCTCGTATTTCCAGCAAGTTGATCGGGAGGCGTGCCTCTTGCGGCGACCACCGTCCCTGGGTCGTGCAGTGGCGAAAAATCGCTCCCCAGCCGAGGAGGCTGGCATCTGTCGTGACCACTAGCTAGTGATCTGGGGGAAAGGGTTTCCCCTGCAGAAGGGAGGACCTGTTCGTCCATCACTCCAACGACTGTCTGACCTGCGAGGATAGCCGACACTGATGGTCGAGCGTGAATGGGTTCTTGTCCCAGGCTGACAAGAGGTCATGCTGTAGGGGACGAAGATGAAATTGGGCAAACGGAATTGCTTCTATTGCTGCCACCATCTTTCCTAGCACTCTCATCCCAAACCGAATGGTGTGCGGCACTGGCTGCAGAAGCTTCTGGGCTCCTTGCCGGAGGGCTAGCACCTTGTCCTGAGGGAGAATTACCAACACTCGGGAGGTATCGAAAATCATCCCTTAAAAAGAAATCCTGAGCTGGGACAAGGAATGATTTCTTCCTGTTGACCAACCATCCAAAGCGAGAGAGGGTATCCAGCGTGATGCTGACATTCTCATCGCATGCCTGAAACGAGGGGCCCTTCACCAAGAGGTCGTCTAAGTATGGTAAGACGACTATGCCCCGAGAGTGTAAGACGGCCATCACGACTGCCATCACCTTTGTGAACACTCTGGGAGCAATGGCTAGCCCGAAGGGCAGTGCTGCAAACTGGAAATGTCGGCCATTGATGGCGAACCGCAGAAACATTTGATGCAGAGGAAAAATGGGGATGTGCAGGGGTAGGCATCCTGGATGTCGATCGAGGCCAAGTATTCTCCTTGTCCCATGACCGATATAATTGAACGGAGAGAATCCATTCGGAAATGTTTGACCCTGATGAACTTGTTCAGGAGCTTCAGGTTTGGCCCTGACTGTCCCTTCCTTTTTGGGAACTGCAAACAGATTTGAATAAAAACCCTGCCCCTTCTTGTGTTCTGGTACGGGAATAACGACTCCATTGTGCTGGAGTGAGTTGATAGCCCCTAGCAACACCCTTGCCCGGGGCTCCATCTTGGGAAGTTGAGACAGAAAAAAACGTTTTGGGGGAAACTTGAAAAACTCTATCTTGTAACCTGTGGACACGAGCTCCGCTACCCATGAGTTGCGTGCTATCGTGACCCAGACCTGGCGAAAGCAGAGCAGGCGTGGGCCTACTCTGCTGATTTCGCCTAGAAAGTGCTCCGAGTCATTTAGCTGATGATCTCTGAGCCCTGGCTCCCCTCGCCCTGGGCTGGCGAGCACGCATTCTCCCCAATGGGTTGGCTCTATATGAGACCCGTCGTTCCCTATCCTGGTTGGAGCGACCTGGAGCAGCCGAGCTGGCCGCTGCCGTCCACCCGGGGTTGTGAAAGGCCCGAAACCGTGCCTGAGCCTGGCGAAATGGCTGCTTGACCCTTTGTTGTGGGAGGAAGCTGCTTTTTCCCCCTGTAGCATCGGAGATGAGCTGGTCTAATCTTTCCCCGAACAAACGGCCACCCTGAAAAGGCAGGGAAGTCAAAGACTTCTTGGAAATTGAATCAGCCCGCCAAGTCCTTAACCATAGGGCCCTCCTAATGGCTACCGCGTTTGCGGCCACAAGGGCCGCACAATTGGCCACATCCAAGGAAACGTTGACTAAGTAGTCACCGGCCATAGCGATCTGACTTGCAATCTCTGCTACCTCTGTAGGCAGATCTCTATCCTGCAAAACCTTGCTCAATGACTCTGCCCATGACATCATGACCTTAGCCACCCACGTTGCCGCGAACGAGGGAGAGAGTGCTGATCCTGAAGCTTCAAAAATTGAGCGAGCCAACCCTTCTATGAGCCGATCCGTGGGGTCCTTGATAGAAGAACCACTAGGCACCGATAACAAGGATCTCGATGCCAAGCGTGACACTGGTGGATCCACCACTGGGGATTCCTCCCATTTCTTGCAGAGCTCTGGAGCAAACGGATATTTTGCCTCTATCGTTTTCTGTCCCGAGAAGCGCTTATCCGGCCATTCCCTGTGACACTGCACTATGTCCTCAAACTCTGGGTGAGTACCAAACACCCTGTGCAGATGCTTAGCCTGCTTAAAGGATACCTTATGGCCTGAAGTCAAGGCGACGTCATCCTCAACCCCCAGAGTTTGATTAACGGCATCGATAAGGCTGTCAACTGTTTCCCGACACTCCGGGGTATCTAGGTCCAGTGGCTCATTTGAGTCATAGTCTGAACTCTGCCCGCTCCCAACAACTGGTGAAGGCGAGCGTGATGCCGAACTTACGGATGCCGAGGCACCGGATGGGCCGGGCGACGCCATGTGGGTTCGCTTTCTTTGCGCCTGCTTGGAATGAGAGCGGCCCCTGCAGGCCGAAGGGTCTTGTGAGGTGGAGGACCCCTCCCAGATCAGCGAGACACTATCCTTGGTCCTATCTGGGGCATGAAGAGACTCGATCGCCTTTGTGAGCGATGCCATAGATTGTGACAGCGATAAGGCCCATTCCGGAGGATCTGAACCTCTGAGTTCGGTTACGGGAGAGGGCTCCTGGGTGCGTTCGGAGTCGCAGGCTTCGCATAATTTATTGTTCTGCGCCCGCGGAAATGCCGCCCTACAGGCTATCCATGCAGCGTAAAGGAATGTGTGCGTTTTCCCTTTCCCAGCCATATTGTTAATGCTGCCCTACTAGGAGCTGTGGGGGGAGAGGAGAGGGAGGAGTACCCTTGGTTGCCACATCGCAGCTGGGACCGCACTTACCCGGTCCAGTGTCCGACACACGTGCCGCCTCTCCTGCCGTGCGCTGTCCTGCTGCGGCTACCCGACCGCTCTCTCTCTGGCGCGGCCTATACTGACGTGAAGCCGGGGCCTCAATTTATTCGGCACCCGCCCAGGCCGGAGGGCGGGCCGCCGGAAGTGACATCGCGCTGGGAGGACGGGACTTCCGGCCGCGACCTACCACCGGCCGAAGCCGCGGCCTAGATTTTTAAAGCCCTCCCGTGACTGGGGTGGCGGCGGGCGGGCAGGGCACCGCATATTAAGGCCGGAGCCGGCGTCCTATCGGCGCCAGGTGCGGCGTTCACTCTGCCGCCACCGCTGCAGTAACGTACCGCTCTCCCTGTGAGGGGGGGAGAAGAAGGGGGCCAGGAAAGGGACGCTCTGAATACCGTCAGAATGCCTCTGTGCAGCCCATGGTTTCATACCTAGGGGTGGCCAGGGCTAAGTCCGGCATCATGTCCCACGTCGCGGGAGAGGATACGTGGAGGGACACTCGCACGTGGTCGCCCGTTGATGGTTTGGGGAAATCGGACCCTTTCAATAGGATCCGTTGCCCCTGTCTATTCTTCATAGTAGAAGCAAGAGAGAGAAAAAAAAAAGTCTGGGGAAAATGGCCCAGATATGTCCCACAGTGCGGGAAAGGATACGTGGAGACGATACGCAACACGTGCTCGCCCGTTGATGGTTTGGGGAGATCGGCCCCTTTCAATAGGGTCCGTCGCCCCTGTCTTATCTTCATGGAAAAGAAAAAGAAAAAGAAGTCTGGAGAGACCCAGACACGTGTTCCTCCAAAGACACTAAGCAAAAAACTGGTTTCCATCCGTAATCGGGGCGAGGGTGTAGGAGGCGGTGGAGGAGCTAACCTTGTGTTGTTTACTTAGTGTCAACCTCCAGATGGCGGTAGCATACACCCACAGTACCTGTGTCCCCCAATGAGACGAAGGAGAAAGGTCGATATTTATTTTTGGAATATTGCTACATCCAATAGGTGGCAGAAGAGTTTGTGTCCTCTTCCTCTCTAAAGAGGCTAGTTGCATATTTCATTATGAATACCGAATATTTAATTTTACCCCATCCTTTTTGAATCACTCTGTATATACAGTGATGTGCAAATGTTTTAGGCAGGTGTGGGAAACAATGCTAGAAAGTAAGACTACTTTTAAAAATAGAAGAGGTATTTATTTTTACCAATTAGAAAAATGAATGAACAAAATTTAAAGCAGTTCAATACTTGCTGTGATCACGGTTTACCTTCAAAACAGAATCAATTCTTCTAAATACACTCTGCACACAATTTTTGAAGGAGCTTGGTAGGAAATCGGTTCCAGACATCTTGGAGAACTAACCACAGATCTTGGTATTATGTAGCATTTTTTTGCAACATTTTTTTCCACACCTGCCTAAAACATTTGCTCAGTACTGTTTATTGAAAAAACATGTTAACTTTTCTTTATACAATGAATATCATTTATTTGCTGAAACTATAATATCACATTAAAGACAGATGGAAGAAAGAATTTGAACACTTCTGTTTTACAGCAGCACTACATTTTTGGAGATTACTCACCAGGAGAAATAACTTCCTTGCAGGTGGATGTAAATCTCTCAAAGCCTACACTGAAACCAATAGTTGTCTGGAGATATTTGCAGTCGTAACTGATGGTAGCGATGAAATGTCGGGTTATATACTCATACAGCCTCCAAGCATCACCACCTTAACATAAAAAAAATGGATTACTTATTAAAAAGATAGAAAGTTCAGTGAATATATCTTATAACATGGATAGCAATTCTTCTTAGGTATTTGATTGTATATACTGGCTTAATAAAACAAAAAAAAAGATTGTCACCAAATTATTGTCTATGGAGGACAGTATGAAGTTAGGCCACTTTGGTGCTGTAACATGAGGTTTAGCCCGAGGAACTGTTCTCCAACCTTGACATCAGATGGTTTGCTAATCATGCTGCAACATTTTGTGCTTATTAATGTTATAATATATCTTTAGTCAAAACCATTTAATTCTTTTGCATGGCTGTAAATCCATTGAAGTATTAAAGGGCCCTCTCCCCCACAAAATATAGAATAAATGTTATCCCCTGTCTTATGGATAAAGGATAACTTGCTGACCACTGGGGATCTGACTTCTACAGTCATGGCCAAAAGTTTAGAGAATGACACAAATATATT
This sequence comes from Dendrobates tinctorius, assembly GCF_039654945.1. Classification (NCBI taxonomy): domain Eukaryota; kingdom Metazoa; phylum Chordata; class Amphibia; order Anura; family Dendrobatidae; genus Dendrobates; species Dendrobates tinctorius. The sequence continues at coordinate 12,457,482 of NW_027361932.1, forward strand.
TTCACATGATCTGCTGGCCTCTGTTTTTTATGTGTGTTTGTCAGATGTTTTTATCACATACAGAAATATAATTGCAATCATATTATGAGTAACAAAAGGTTATATTGACAGTTAGAATGAGTTAATGCAGCAAGTCAATATTTGCAGTGTTGACCCTTCTTCTTCAGGACCTCAGCAATTCTCCCTGGCATGCTCTCAATCAACTTCTGGATCAAATCCTGACTGATAGCAGACCATTCTTGCAAAATCAATGCTTTTATTTTGTCTGAATTTGAAGGTTTTTGTTTGTCCACCCGTCTCTTGATGATTGACCAAATGTTCTCAATGGGATTAAGATCTGGGGAGTTTCCAGGCCATGGTCCCAAAATCTCTATGTTTTGTTCCCTGAGCCATTTAGTTATCACCTTTGCTTTATGGCAAGGTGCTCCATTATGTTGAAAAAGGCATTGTTGATCGCTAAACTGCTCTTGGACGGTTGGGAGAAGTTGCTCTTGGAGGACATTCTGGTACCATTCTTTATTCATGGCTGTGTTTTTAGGCAAGACTGAGAAGGAGCCCATTCCCTTGGCTGAGAAGCAACACCACACATGAATGGTTTCAGGATGCTTGACAGTTGGCATGAGACAAGACTGGTGGTAGCGCTCACCTGGTCTTCTCCGAATAAGCCGTTTGCCAGATGTCCCAAACAATCGAAAAGGGGATTCATCAGAGAAAATGACTTTACCCCAGTCCTCAGCAGTCCACTCCCTGTACCTCTTGCAGAATATCAGTCTGTCCATGATGTTTTTTCTGGAGAGAAGTGGCTTCTTTGCTGCCCTCCTTGAGACCAGGCCTTGCTCCAAGAGTCTCCGCCTCACAGTGCGTGCAGATGCACTCACACCTGCCTGCTGCCATTCCTGAGCAAGCTCTGCACTGCTGGTAGCCCGATCCCGCAGCTGAAACACTTTTAAGAGACGGTCCTGGTGCTTGCTGGTCTTTCTTGGGCGCCCTGGAGCCTTTTTAGCAACAAAGGAACCTCTCTCCTTGAAGTTCTTGATGATGCGATAGATTGTTGACTGAGGTGCAATCTTTCTAGCTGCGATACTCTTCCCTGTTAGGCCATTTTTGTGCAGTGCAATGATGACTGCACGTGTTTCTTTAGAGATAACCATGGATAACAGAAGAGAAACAATGATGCCAAGCACCAGCCTCCTTTTAAAGTGTCCAGTGGTGTCATTCTTACTTAATCATGACAGATTGATCTCCAGCCCTGTCCTCATCAACACCCACACCTGTGTTAATGGAGCAATCACTGAAACGATGTTAGCTGGTCCTTTTAAGGCAGGGCTGCAATGATGTTGAAATGTGTTTTGGAGGATAAAGGTAATTTTCTAGGCAAATATTGACTTTGCAAGTAATTGCTGTTAAGCTGATCACTCTTTATAACATTCTGGAGTATATGCAAATTGCCATTAGAAAAAATGAAGCAGTAGACTTTGTAAAAATTAATATTTGTGTCATTCTCTAAACTTTTGGCCATGACTGTAGGCCCCACAGTGTTCTTAAGATCAGGGCTTTAGAACCCTAAAAAGGGGCTCTGCAGCCTCATCCTGAATAGAGCGGCGGTGCGCACGCAGGCCTCTGGTCCATTTAATGTCTAAGGGACTAGCCGAGCAATACACTACAGTCCCATAGACAATTAATGGTGCAGAGTCCACATATGTCCACCTCTACTCCATCCAGGATGGGGTTGCAGATCAGCAAGTAATTCCCCTTATATTGGATAGCAGATAATTTGTGTTTTGGGAGGAATAACCATCTGTAACCGCCATTAGGAGGCACTTGGGAGCTTACTGACAACGGTTTCATTAAAAACTATTAAACAAATAAACATTACTAAGAGAATGGCTCACCTTATTTATAAAACAAAAAAGAGAAATATATATTTCATAGATGGACATAACAACAAACTAAAGTTTCAACACATCAGGAAGAGAAAAACGTCTTTATCTATCTCTGGAAAAAGTATTTACCAAGTTCTGCCTCTGTTGCTGAGCGCATTGGTGTAATAGGGGGATGGTCTCCAGCATCTGTTCCTTTTTTGGGGCGATTAATATTTTCAGCAAGCAAAGCCTTTACCTAAAAATGTTACCGTAATAAAAAGTTAATATATAATATCCTTTATCTATGGTAGCTGCCATTAATTTTGATAAATGTGCCTATAAAGTGTAAGTTCAACTTTGGTGAACCCACACTTATATACCAAGGAATTGATCAGCTTTTCCTAATACGTCACACAGGTGAAATTACGATAGCAAATAGACATCATGTACGGATTCTCCCTTTGCTGCTAAATAATAATAATAATTTTTTTTTTTTATATCGCCAAAATATTAAGCAGCACTTTATAATTAAGTGTGACGATTTCGGTGAAGCGGCTGGACAGGAATATGACCCCGGCTGTCGCATTCAGGATGGATTGGAAAGGAGAAAGTTTGGTTAGAGTAGATCAGTAAAGAATTGCAGTAGTCCAGACAAGAATGAATAAGAGCGACAGTGTTTTTACAGTTTCCAGGTGAGAAACGGTCGGATTCTGGAGATGTTTTTCGATGCAGGTAACATGAGTGAGTGAGTGATTGGATATAGGGAACATAGGAAAGTTATGTGTCATATATAACCCCAAGACTGAGAGCGTGCTGCTGGGGAGTTATGGTCGAATCACCGAAGGAAATTGCAATATCGGGTATAGGTAGCTTTTCAGAGGAAGGAAATGTGAGAAGGTCAGTTTTAGAGAGATTCAGTTTCAGATAGATGGAGGACATGATGTTAGAGACAGTGGACAGAGAATCCCTGGTATTTTGTATTAAGTTGGGAGTGTTGTCAGTAGAGGTGTATAACTGGGTGTCACCAGCATGGAGATGATACTGGAAACCAAATCTGCTGATGGTTTGTCCAATTGGAGCAGTGTACAGAGAGAAAAGGAGGGGGTCTGGAACTGAGCCTTGAGGAACCCCGATAGTAAGGGGAAGAGGAGTAAAAGTCAGTAAAAGATACAGTGAAGGAGCAGTCAGAGAGGTAGGAGGAAAACCAGGATAGAATGATGTCCTTGAAGCCCATAGAGCGGAGCATTGTGAGGAGGAGGAGTGATCCATAGTGGCAACGGGCAGAGAGATCCAGGAGAAACAGCAGGAAGTAGTGGCCATTAGATTTAGTTGTTAATAGGTCATTAGACACTTTAGTAAGGGCAGCTTCTGTAGAGTGTAAGGGTCCCGTTATACTAAACGACGCACCAGCGATCCCGACAACGATACGACCTGGTCAGGATCGCTGGTGCGTCGCTACATGATCGCTGGTGAGCTGTCAAACAGGCAGATCTCACCACCGATCAGGACAAGCGAGGACACTGGTATCCAAGGTAAACAGCGGGTAACTAAGCGCCGCACGCGCTTAGTTACCCGCTGTGCACCTTGGATACTAGCGTGCTCCCGCTGGGAGCTGGTATCCAAGGTACACAGCGGGTAACTAAGTGCGTGCGAAGCTTAGCCACGCGCTGTTTACCTTGAATACTAGCTTCCAGAGCAAGCACGCTGGTATCCAAGGTACACAGCGGGTAACTAAGCGCACTGCGCTTAGTTACCCGCTGTGTACCTTGGATACCAGCTCCCAGCGACTGCTTACAGTGCTGGGAGCTCGCTGATCATTGGTCTCCCGCTGCCACACACAGCGATGCGTGCTGGCCAGCGGGAGACCAACGATCAAACAATGGAACAATGGCCCAGGACATTCCTGTACGATCAGCGATACCCGGCGGGGGCGCCGGTCGCTGATGAGTGCCACAAGCTGCGAGATCACTGGCGAGATCACTGTTGTGTCACAAAATCGGTGACTCATCAGCGATCTCGCTAGCGATCTAACTTAGTGTGAAGTTCCCCTAAAGAGCGGAAACCTGATTGTAAAAGGTCAAGAAGAGAGTGATCTGAGAGATAGTGGATTAGACTGGGAGTGCAAAAAACATTGCAGGAGTTTTGTCAGTTATTGCAAACGTATGATTGCAGTTATTGCAGCTAAGGGTGGCCGACCCAGTTATTAGGTTTAGGGGGCAATCACTTTTTCACACGGGGCCCTGTAGGTTTGGATTTCTTTTTCCCTTAATAATAAAGACCTTCATTTAAAAACTCCATTTTGTGTTGTCTTGTGTTATCCTTGTCTAATATTTATATTTGTTTGGTGATCTAAAACATTTAAATGTGACAAACATGCAAAAGAATAGGAAATCAGGAGGAGGGCAAACACTTTTTTACACAACTGTATGATCAACATTTGTGGCCCGTCTGTGGTGACTTAGAGGTCGTTGCCCTCTTACTAGGTAAAATAAAGAAATTAGTCTTTATTAGACCTCAGATTCATAAGCTTCTTCAAGATAAGGACTTTCTCCGTTTGTTGCAGGACAAGGAAAAGGCTGCATGGGTAGCATTCAGATTAGTGGTAACTAATTCTTTGGGAAAAGATAGACGAGATAACTATGAAGAGTCTGTGGAAGATCTCAAAACATAAAAGGATCTTGGCTGTAACATGTTCTTAAGGCTGTGTGCCCACGTAGCGATTTTTAAGCGTTTCTGCGGCGTTTTTTAAGGCGCGATTCTGCCGCAGAAACGCTTAAAATAAGCGTTCCATGCTTTTGTAATAGAAAACGCACATGTTGTGCCAATGGTGCGTTTTTACCGCTGCGGAATCGCTTAGCGGTAAAAAAACGCAGCATGTTCATTAATTTTGCGGAATCGCCCGTGATTCCGCATACCATCAATTATATGAGCAAAACGCATGGGAAAACGCATGTTAAAACACTTGACAATCGCGTTAAAAACGCGTGTCAAAAGGCGCATGCGATTTCCCTGGCAAAGGCATGCGTTTCTGCTCAGAAAAAAATCGCTTGAAAATCGCTATGTGGGCACATAGCCTAAAGCAAACCGGTCAGTAGTATTTTGCTCAGTAAACTAAAGACACGGTCAGGTGGGTGCCATTACACTGATTAAAATGATACGTTGTTTGTTGAAATCCATCTGTTGTGTAATGTTTTATTTTCAGTATTGAGTTAATGATATGCTCGTGCTCCATGGAGGCCTGTGGTGCTCTGCTTACATATTGATCTGTATGGGCTTATGACAGGTCACTGATCCCTCAGTGAACTGCCGCCACCATTTTGCTGTGGTCAATTTTTTTTACCCATCAACAAAATGGCGCTGCCAGCGGTGCTTGCGCCACAGCATCTATCGGTAAGAGATAGATGCTACTGCGCAGGCGCTGCCGCTGATGCCTTTTTGCTGGATGTAATTTTTTTTCTAAGCCTCACAATAGCCACAATATTATAGGTATTATCAACGATATTGTATATGAAAAATATTATCAACAGTGATATCAACAATATTCTATGCAGTATGTAGAATAGGGGGCATGGCAGATGACCCATCAAAAACCACAGATGAATACATAAGCAGCGCACCACATGAAGCCCTGCCCACAGGCCGCCCCAAAGCACAAGAATCTCATTAACTGAAAACTACAAATAAAGATTAAACCACAAGATGGATTTCATCACCCAAGGTATCATTGTAATCAGTGTAACAGCGCCAACCTGACAGTATCAGTAGTATACTTAGCAAAATCCTGCTGACAGTCTCCCTTTAAAGATTCATTTCTTACATTCGCATCTAGATTTTTCTTCCACCAACCTGCGGAGCAGTGAGAGACAAGCACGGTGAGAGATTTCACTAAGATATAACATATGTTGCTATGGAGAAAAGATATCTAATATATAAAGCTCAAGTGTGTGTATATATGTGTGCATGTCCGGGATTTGCATCCGCACCGTCGCAGCTACAGCCACAAAATTTGGCACAGTCACACGTCTGGACACCGAGAGCGTCCTAAGCTATGTTGTGAGGCGAAATTTTAACCCCGCGCGTTCCAATTCACCAATTTTGCCCCTATCTACATAATGGGGAAAAAGTGTGTGCGCGTCAAGCCCCGCCCCTCATAATGATGTCATAATGGTTGCCATGGCGACGCTGATGTCATCATAGGTTGCAAGCCCCGCCGCCGCTCATTATGATGTCATAATGGTTGACTATGGGATGGAGGATGTGTGATGGGTATATGGGAACTGGCCTATGGGATGGAGGATATGTATGACGGGTATATGGGCACGGGACTATGGGATGGAGGATGTGTGATGGGTATATGGGCATGGGACTATGGGATGGAGGATATGTATGACGGGTATATGGGCACGGGACTATGGGATGGAGGATGTGTGATGGGTATATGGGCACGGGACTATGGGATGGCGAATATGTATGTTGGGTATATGGGCACGGGACTATGGGATGGAGGATATGTATGATGGGCACGGGACTATGGGATGGCGGATATGTATGTTGGGTATATGGGCACGGGACTATGGGATGACGGATATGTATGATGGGTATATGGGCATGGGACTATGAGATGGCGAATATGTATGATGGGTATATGGGCATGGGACTATGGGATGGAGGATGTGTGATGGGTATATGGGCACGGGACTATGGGATGGAGGATATGTATGATGGGTATATGGGCACTGGACTATGGGATGGAGGATATTTATGACGGGTATATGGGCACGGGACTATGGGATGACGGATATGTATGATGGGTAAATGGGCACGGGACTATGGGATAGAGGATATGTATGATGGGTATATGGGCATGGGACTATGAGATGAAGGATGTGTGATGGGTATATGGGCACTCGACTATGGGATGGCGACTATGTATGATGGGTACATGGGCATGGGACTATGTAATGGAGGATGTGTGATGGGTATATGGGCATGGGACTATGGGATGGAGGATGTGTGATGGGTATATGGGCACTCGACTATGGGATGGAGGATATGTATGATGGGTATATGGGCATGGGACTATGGGATGGAGGATAATTATAATTTACTATAATTAGTTACTATGCCCGGGCAGCGCCGGGCTCTTCAGCTAGTATATATATATATATATATATATATATATATATATATATATATATAAAAAATGGAATATATTAATGCTTGCAGATTACTGTTGGAGAATTGTAAGAGATGATCCGATGTAAAAGAGACAAGCAAAAAAGGAGCTGTCTTCGTTGATATGAAATGCAGACACAACCTTCGGCAAGAAGGGGGGAGCTGGCCTTAAAACTACCTTATCCTTATAAAAGGTTAGGAACGGTGGTTTACAAGATAAGGCCGCCAATTCCGAAACCCGCCTAATAGACGTTATGGCTACTAGAAAAACGACCTTTCTGGACAGGTAAGGTAAGGAGACCTCTTGCAATGGTTCGAAAGGGGCCTCCTGAAGGGCTCTGAGCACCAAATTCAGGTCCCATGATTCCGTCGGCGCCTTATAGGGGGGTACTAAATGTGCGACCCCCTGCATAAACGTCCTAACCTGCCAGACGGAAGCGACTTTTCGTTGGAAAAGTACCGACAGGGCCGAGATTTGCGTTCTGAGGGAACTCGGGGCCAACCCTGCGTCCAGCCCTGCCTGTAGAAAAGCCAGTACGTTGGGGATCGAAAAAACCAGAGGAGCCACTTCACGATCCCTACACCAACGGAAGAATACTTCCCAAGTCCGATGATACACCCTCGCCGAGGAAGGCTTTCGGGCACTCACCATCGTGGCCGCCACATCGCGTCTGAATCCTGCCTGTGTTAACAGCCAAGATTCAATGGCCACGCCGTCAAACACAGGGCCCCTAAGTTCGGATGGCAGATCGGCCCTTGGGACAGTAAGTCCGGCCGATCTGGAAGACGCCAGGGTACGTCCACCACTAGTTGGACCAGATCTGCGTACCAGGCCCGCCGGGGCCAGTCTGGGGCCAGCAGAATTGCTGGAACCTTCTCTCTCCTTATTTTCCTGATAACTCTTGGAAGCAGCGGCAGCGGGGGGAACAAGTACGGGAGACGAAACTGGCTCCACGGGAGCACCAGTGCGTCTGCTGCGATTGCCTGCGGATCGAGGGATCGAGCGACAAACCTTAGTACCTTGGCATTCTCTCTGGATGCCATAAGGTCCACGTCTGGTGTCCCCCACCGTTGGCAGATCTGCTGAAAGATCTCGGGGTGCAGGGACCATTCCCCTGCCGCAACCCCCTGTCGGCTGAGAAAATCTGCCGCCCAGTTTTCGACTCCTGGAATGTGCACCGCTGAAATTACCACGCGGTTCTTCTCCGCCCAACGTAGTACCAGTCCGACCTCGCGCATGGCTGCCTGGCTGCGCGTGCCCCCTTGATGGTTGACATATGCTACTGCTGTAGCATTGTCCGTCTGGATGCGCACCGGCCGGTGTCTCAGGAAACACTGGAAATGTCGTAGGGCCAATCGTATTGCCCGTATCTCCAGAATGTTGATCGGGAGAATTACCTCCTGAACCGACCATCGCCCCTGGGCTATGTGACTCTGGAAAACTGCTCCCCAACCCTGCAGGCTTGCATCGGTCGTCACCACCAACCATTGTTCCGGGGGAAAGGGCTTCCCCTGGACCAGAGACGAGTCGCGAGTCCACCACCGGAGTGAACCCCGTACTAGCGGAGACAATTTGCACCGATGACTGAGAGACAGCAGCCTCCGGTCCCATGCTGTCAAGAGCGCATGCTGAAGCGGACGGAGATGGAACTGGGCAAACGGGATTGCTTCTATCGCCGCCACCATTCTGCCCAACACACTCATGCCATACCGGATGGATCTGGAGCCCGGCTGTAGAAGGTTCCGTATCCCTTGCTTGATTTTTTGCGCCTTGTCCTGAGGGAGGATCACCAGCCCCCGGGAGGTGTCGAAAATCATGCCCAGGAACACGATTTTTTGGGCTGGAATCAAGGACGACTTGCTCCAATTGATCAGCCAGCCCAGACGGGCCAGGGTATCCAGAGTAATATTGACATTGTCCTGGCACTCCTGAAACGACGGCCCCTTTACCAAAAGGTCGTCCAGGTAAGGTAACACCGTTATGCCCCGTGCATGCAGGATGGCCATAACCACCGCCATTATCTTTGTAAAGACTCTGGGGGCAGTGGCCAGACCAAAGGGCAGAGCCACGAATTGGAAGTGACGTCCTCCGATCGCAAATCGCAGGAACCTCTGGTGTGGGGGGAATATCGGAATATGCAGATATGCATCCTGCACATCGATTGAGGCCAGGAATTCCCCTGGATCCATGGCTGCAATGACCGAGCGGAGGGATTCCATCCGGAATCGCCTGACCCTGATGAATCTGTTTAGGATCTTTAGATCCAGAACCGGCCTCACAGTCCCGTCCTTTTTGGGGACCGAAAAAAGATTGGAGTAAAACCCCTGCGACTCTTCGCCCTGCGGCACTGGGGCGATAACCCCTTTGTGCTCTAGCGTCGTTACAGCCTGTAACAAACTCTCCGCCTGCGAATCTGTCTTGGAAAGTCGCGAACGGAAGAATCGCTGTGGTGGCCGTCCGACAAACTCTATCTTGTACCCGGACGATACAAGTTCTGCCACCCAAGTGTCGCGTGTCACTGCGACCCAAACGTGGCTGAACCTTAGTAGGCGTCCGCCCACCCTGTCGTCCGTAGGTACGGAGCGCCTCCAGTCATTTAGCTGGAGGCTTTTGGGGCTTGGCCCCCTTCGCTCTGGGTAAATGGCCTCGGCCTCTACCCAGCGGATTGGCCCTGTAAGAGACTTGTTTTTCCCTACTCTGGCCATCGTTTGCGGAGGAGTATGTCCTGGCCGGAGTCCCCCCCCAGGGGCTACGAAAGGGTCGAAAACGCCTTTGCGTTTGCCTGAATGCCGGGCAACTTCTCTGCTGCGGAAGGAAACTACTCTTCCCCCCTGTGGCTTCTGAGATAAGCCTATCCAGCTTCTCACCGAACAATCGATTGCCCTGAAAAGGCAATGAGGTCAAGGATTTTTTAGAGATAGAATCCGCTTTCCACAGCCTCAGCCATAATGCACGCCTAATGGCGATCGCATTCGCCGCTGCCACCGCCGAACACTCGGCCGCGTCCAGTGAGGCGCTGACAAGATAATCACTTGCCCCTGACATCTGATTTGCCACCTCTAAGACCTCCGCGGGCAGATCCCTGTCCTGGAGGGCCTTATACAGAGCTTCCCCCCACGAAACCATGGCTTTAGCCACCCAAGTCGCCGCAAAGGAGGGGGCCAGAGCCGACCCTGCTGCCTCATATACCGAGCGGGCAAGCCCGTCCATGAGGCGATCAGTTGGGTCCTTAATAGAGGAAACACTGGGTATTGACAATAGCGACCTAGATGCTAAACGTGACACGGGAGGGTCCACTACTGGCGACTCTACCCAAGCCTTATGGAGCTCAGGAGGAAACGGATACTTTGCCTGTAGCGCTTTTTGCATTGCAAAGCGCTTATCCGGGTGATCTCTATGTTTCTGGACTAGCTCCTCAAACTCCGGATGCGTGGCAAATCTTCTATGTGGTCGCCTGGATTTCTTAAAAGAGACCTTGTGACCTGAGGCTGTGGGCACATCGTCCTCGATCTCTAATGTCTGGTTGACTGCCTCAATGAGACTGTCCACCGAATCCTGGAACCCCAGACTTTCTAGATTCCAGGCTCCTTCCTCCTCTCCTTCATCCTGATCGCTCCCAGAGCTCAGTGACGGGGAACGGGATGCCCTAATACCCGCCGCCGAAGCCCCGGAGGGTCCGGCCGACGGAGAACGAACCCTCTTGATATGAGCTTGCCTGGTACTGGAGCGACCTCTAATGGTTGGAGGGTCCTGAGACGAGGACGAGCTCTCTTCCGCTGGCAGACCCCCCTCCCTGCTCCCGCCCGGGCCCTGAAGGGATTCAATTGCCCTTGTAAGGGACAGCATAGACTGCGATAAGGACACCGCCCATTCCGGGGGGTCCTGACCCCTTGGTTCAGAAACAGTGGGGGGCTCCTGGGCGCGCTCCGACTCACAGGCTTCACAATATTTACCCGCCTGTGCCTTTGGCAGCCTGACCCCACAGGACACGCAAACCGCGTAAAGGAAAGAGTGAGCTTTTCCTTTTGCAGACATACTTGCACAGGCTGAAGGCAGAATAGAAGGAGGAGGAGGGTAACCTCTTCCCTGACAAGCAGCGTGGTTCTCCAAACGGAGTTACACTCACCCACCGGCTCCTCTCCGGGATCTGCGCCTCTGACCTCCTGCCCTATATCGCGCGTCTCCACCATCGCCGCTGTCACCGCCGCGTTAGCGGGCGGGACTTCCGGCTACCACCGGAAGTCAGCGGGCGGGACTTCCGGCTACCACCGGAAGTCGGCGCGCGGCCTCGCGCGATACTCGCGCCCTCCTACAGTGGGGCCGCGGCCGCCGGCGGGCTTCCGGCCGCGATACACGCGGCGTGCGGAGCCCGGGTGCAACGCCCTGGCTACCGCTACCCACCAGCGCCAACTTGCGGTGCGCTCCAGGAGCGGATCCCCCATATACTAAACAGGTGAGCAGGGCCATCCGCCGTGCAGGCGCGCGGGGGGGGGGGGGGGCTCTGTCGGTCTTACTCGCGGCCTCTTCCCCCTGTACGCTCTCACCTGCGCCTCCGATTCAACCCCCTGGACTCACTACCAAGGGGTGGACGGGTCCTCCATACACTGCTGTTGTAGGAGAGTAGCAACGCGGAGGCTGACCCCTGGTTCTGCTCACACGTGCTCCTGATGAAGTTGTGGGGAAACCGAGTCCTCTAATCAGGACGCGTTGCCCCTCTTTCGTTAAAAAATAGATGTCTGGAAAAAAGTCCCAGATGTGTCCCTCGGTGCGGGAGAGGACACGTGGAGGGTTACTCACACGTGGTCGCCCGTTGGTGATTTGGGGAGATCGGATCCTCTCTATAGGATCCGTCGCCCCTATCTTATCTTCATAGAAAAAAGGGAGGAAAAAAAAAAAAATCTAGTCTGGAACTCCAGACTGCGTGTGCCTCCATCAGACACTAAGCAAAAACTGAGTTACGCCCGGCCTAGGGGCGAGGGTGTATGCGGCGGAGGAGGAGCTAACTCTTTTTTTGTACACTTAGTGTCGGCCTCCAGACGGCAGAAGCACACACCCACAGTCTCTGTGTCCCCCAATGAGACGAAGGAGAAAAGTGGACTATCATAAAGATACCGGACAACAATTATTCAAATAAAATTGCCTTTATTAAATAAATAGTGGCAAACAGTAGTACTATAAGGCTGTGTGCACACGCTGCGGATTAGGTGCGGATTCATCCGCGCGGATTTTGTAAAATCCGCAGGTGAAACCGCAGGTCAAAATACCTGCGGTTTTACCTGCGGATTGCTCTGCGGTTTTGCCCTGCGGTTTTTCATCTCCTCAATGGAGGAGATGGCAAACCGCAGGAGAATCCGCAGAAAGAATTGACATGTCAATTCTTTCTGCGGATTGAAAACCGCAGATAATCCGCGCGGAAAATTCCGCACCGTCTGCACTGCGGTTTTTGATTCCCATAGGGAATCATTGTACTGTACACCGCAGCAGAAACTGCTGCGGGTCCGCAGCGGCCAAAACCGCTGCGGAACCGCAGCAAAATCCGCAGCGTGTGCACACAGCCTAAAAGAAACGTGCACGTGTCAGGACATGATGTATACCAGTATATTAGATATATGGACGTGTAAATGAATTCAATGTAATAAGTGAACCAAAAAGGAAAAGTTAATATTAAAAATATATTTTTTAGCTATTGATCACAAAAACATTAGAGCAAAAAGAAAAAAATCTAATAAAATATAATAAAGAAAATGTATACAAAAAAGGTGAAAAATCAAACATAAATGACAATAATTATAATATATACAAAGAAGCAAAGGTGATAAAACAATACGTATATACAGTACAGACCACAAGTTTGGACACACCTTCTCATTCAAAGAGTTTTCTTTATTTTCATGACTATGAAAATTGTAGATTCACTCTGAAGGCATCAAAACTATGAATTAACACATGTGGAATTATATAATGAACAAAAAAGTGTGAAACAACTGAAAATATGTCTTATATACTAGGTTCTTCAAAGTAGCCACCTTTTGCTTTGATTACTGCTTTGAACACTCTTGGCATTCTCTTGATGAGCTTCAAGAGGTAGTCATTGGAAATGGTTTTCACTTCACAGGTGTGCCCTGTCAGGTTTAATAAGTGGGATTTCTTGCCTTATAAATGGGGTTGGGACCATCAGTTGTGTTGTGCAGAAGTCTGGTGGATACACAGCTGATAGTCCTACTGAATAGACTGTTACAATTTGTATTATGGCAAGAAAAAAGCAGCTAAGTAAAGAAAAAGAGTGGCCATCATTACTTTAAGAAATGCAGGTCAGTCAGTCCAAAAAATTGGGAAAACTTTGAAAGTGTCCCCAAGTGCAGTGGCAAAAACCATCAAGCGCTACAAAGAAACTGGCTCACATGAGGACCGGCCCAGGAAAGGAAGGCCAAGAGTCACCTCTGCTGCGGAGGATAAGTTCATCCGAGTCACCAGCCTCAGAAATCGCAGGTTAACAGCAGCTCAGATTAGAGACCAGGTCAATGCCACACAGAGTTCTAGCAGCAGACACATCTCTACAACAACTGTTAAGAGGAGACTTTGTGCAGCAGGCCTTCATGGTAAAATAGCTGCTAGGAAACCACTGCTAAGGACAGGCAACAAGCAGAAGAGACTTGTTTTGGCAAAAGAACACAAGGAATGGACATTAGACCAGTGGAAATCTGTGCTTTGGTCTGATGAGTCCAAATTTAAGATCTTTGGTTCCAACCACCGTGTCTTTGTGTGACGCAGAAAAGGTGAACGGATGGACTCTATATGCCTGGTTCCCACCGTGAAGCATGGAGGAGGAGGTGTGATGGTGTGGGGGTGCTTTGCTGGTGACACTTGGGGATTTATTTAAATTTGAAGGCATACTGAACCAGAATGGCTACCACAGCATCTTGCAGGAGCATGCTATTCCATCCGGTTTGCATTTAGTTGGACCATCATTTATTTTTCAACATGATGACCCCAAACACACCTCCAGGCTGTGTAAGGGCTATTTGACCAAGAAGGAGAGTGATGGGGTGCTACGCCAGATGACCTGGCCTCCACAGTCACCAGACCTGAACCCAATCGAGATGGTTTGGGGTGAGCTGGACCGCAGAGTGAAGGCAAATGGGCCAACAAGTGCTAAGCATCTCTGGGAACTCCTTCATGACTGTTGGAAGACCATTTCCGATGACTACCTCTTGAAGCTCATCAAGAGAATGCCAAGAGTGTGCACAGCAGTAATCAAAGCAAAAGGTGGCTATTTTGAAGAACCTAGAATATAAGACATATTTTCAGTTGTTTCACACTTTTTTGTTAATTATATAATGCCACATGTGTTAATTCATAGTTTTGAGGCCTTCAGAGTGAATCTACAATTTTCATAGTTATCAAAATAAAGAAAACTCTTTGATTGAGGTGTGTCCAAACTTTTGGTCTGTACTATATATATATATATATATATATATATATATACTGTATATCTATATATGATAATCACAATCCATATGAGGATAAAACACTCTCCAGAAGATGGCAAGTGAAGTGCAACGGTGTCAAAACCAATGAAAGCAATAAGGGCACGTATTTGAATAAAGTGCAAAGTGCTAAATGCAATGAAAAAAGCATTTGGTTATAAATGTGCAAAGTGCCAATCTCATGTAAAAGGGGGCTGTATACCCTAAGATCCGCAGTGTCCAGATAACGCGCACACCCCGACGTGCGTTTTGGAATACAATTCCATTGTCAGGGGGTTTATGTTAGTGCCGAAACATAAAAAACACTATCACTTTTTGCTTTACTCACTGTATCGCCCCAGAATGGATTGTTAGCCTGCTGCCTCAGGGTCCCTTTCAGATCAAAGTTCTCAGGATAGTGTGTGGTCTCTGTGCGAGGATAGCTGATGTAGCCTTGGGTATATAATCGCTCCGCGATCTGCATGGTATGTTGAGGACCCATACCTGAAATGACATTAGACAATTATACACTGCTCTGAAAAATAAAGGGAACATTTAAACAACAGAATATAGCTTCAAGCAAATCAAACTTCTGTTAAATCAAACTGTCCACTTAGGAGGCAACACTGATTGACAATCAATTTCACATGCTGTTGTGCAAATGGAATAGACAACAGATGGAAATTATTGGCAATTATCAAGACACCCTCAATAAAGGAGTGGTTCTGCAGGTGGGGACCACAGACCACATCTCAGTACCAATGCTTTCCGGCTGATGTTTTGGTCACTTTTGAATGTTGGTTGTGCTTTCACACTCGTGGTAGCATGAGACGAACTCTACAACCCACACAAGTGGCTCAGCTAGTGCAGCTCATCCAGGATGGCACATCAATGCGAGCTCTGGCAAGAAGGTTTGCTGTGTCTGTCAGCGTAGTGTCCAGAGGCTGGAGGCGCTACCAGGACAGGCCAGTACACCAGGAGACGTGGAGGGGGCCGAAGGAGGGCAACAACCCAGCAGCAGGACCGCTACCTCTGCCTTTGTGTAAGGAGGAACAGGAGGAGCACTGCCAGCAGGCCACAAATGTGCATGTATCTGCACAAACGGTTAGAAACCGACTCCATGAGGATGGTCTGAGGGCCCGACGTCCACAGATGGGGGTTGTGCTCACAGCCCAACACCGTGCAGGTGGCATTTGCCACAGAACACTAAGATTGGCAAATTCGCCACTGGCGCCCTGTGCTCTTCACAGATGAAAGCAGGTTCACACTGAGCACATGTGACAGACTTGACAGAGTCTGGAGACGCCGTGGAGAGCAATCTGCTGCCTGCAACATCCTTCAGCATGACCGGTTTGGCAGTGGGTCAGTAATGGTGTGGAGTGGCATTTCTTTGGAGGGCTGTACAGCCCTCCATGTGCTCGCCAGAGGTAGCCTGACTGCCATTAGGTACCGATATGAGATCCTCAGACCCCTCGTGAGACCATATGCTGGTGCGGTTGGCCCTGGGTTCCTCACAATGCAGGACAATGCCAGACTTCATGTGGCTGGAGTGTGTCAGCAGTTCCTGCAAGATGAAGGCATTGAAGCTATGTACTGGCCCGCCCGTTCCCCAGACCTGAATCCGATTGAGCACATCTGGGACATCATGTCTCGCTCCATCCATCAAAGTCATGTTGCATCACAGACTATCCAGGAGTTGGCAGATGCTTTAGTCCAGGTCTGGGAGGAAATCCCTCAGGAGACCATCCTCCGCCTCATCAGGAGCATGCCCAGACATTGTACAGTAGGAAGGTCATAATACAGGCATGTGGAGGCCACAAACAATACTGAGCCTCATTTTGACTTGTTTTAAGGACATTACATTCCACTTTAATTCTGTGTGTGACTCCAAATCCAGGCCTCCATTGGTTAATAAATTTGATTTCCATTGATGATTTTTGTGTGATTTTGTTGTCAGCACATTGAGCTTTGTACAGAACAAAGTATTCAATGAGAATATTTCATTCATTCAGATCTAGGATGTGTTATTTGAGTGTTCCCTTTATTTTTTGAGTATTGTATATCACACTGAGAAGTTAATTATCATGAAAATCTTTAATACAACCAGGGCTTCTTGCCACAGCAACAACTTTGGCAAAGTCTTGAAGTCTTATTTCCCCTTTCTGTCTTTTATACCATGAGCAAAGTAATGGTTCTATCATCTGGGGTATTAGGTGGCCAATTTCCAATCCATGGTCTTATACTTTGTCTTAAAAAAAAATACTTTATACATTCCACATACCCAAAGCTGAACTGGCTACTCTCAGCATTTCCACTGTGTTTAAAGCCTGAGGTCTCTGCTTCGCTTTCTCCTTTTTGCTGACAGATTCTACCTGCAAGAAAATCATCTGATTAAAAGTATGTCTCAGTAATTTCTAGATAAATTATCTTAAAGGGAAGCTGTCACCAGGAAAATGCAGTCCAATGTGCAGGCTCCGTGTTATAAAGCAACGTTAGCAGAGCAGATTGATATATAATTTTGTGAGAAAAGATTCAGTATCAACTGGGTTTTCATCATTTAATCCTTTGCTCTTTCTAGGATTTTTGGTCCAGTAGGAGGTCCTATCAGCGACTGACAGCTTCCTTTGTATAAGTGTGCATACTGAGATAGCTGTCAGTCACTGATAGGACCACCCACAGGACCCAAAATCCTGGAAAGGTCAGAGGATTAAACAATTAACAAAGAGGATTTTACTGAAAATGTTCTCAATACATTTTATAGCGATCTACTCCACTCCCCCTGCTCTATAACATGAAGACTGCATTTTGGACTGTAATTTCCTGCTGACAAATTCCTTTTAAAGGGCTATTCCGATATCACTCACTATCACATTGGGAGGTAAGCGCCACTGATGATGTCATGTCCACAGATACCTGAATGGACGTGTGCAAAATCAGTAGGAATCTTAAACCAATAGCAGGCAGACTGGATCTAACCATATATTAATGCACCAGCAATGGTCAGTTATTGTTATGGTTAAGGGTGTTATACACCTGAAACAAGTAGAGCTACACTCTGCCTTCTACATGGATTCTGTAGCCATGCTCTTTATATTTGCAATTTTGTAAATTTTACTAATTTTATTTCACTGGATTACTGTTACACTAATAAAGGGAAAACAAAAAAAATATACATATACAGTTGTGCTCAAAAGTTTACATACCTCTGCAGAATTTTTGTTTTCTTGGCCTTTTCTCAGAAAACATGAATGATAACACCAAAACTTTTTCTCCACTCATGGTTAGTGATTGGGTGAAGCCATTTATTGTCAAACTACTGTGTTTTCTCTTTTTAAATCATAATGACAACCCAAAACATCCAAATGACCCTGATCAAAAGTTCACATACCCCATTTCTTAATACCGTGTTTTGCTACCTCTAACATCAATGACAGCTTGAAGTCTTTTGTGGTAGTTGTGGATGAGGTACTTTATTTTCTCAGATGGTACAGCTGCCCACTCTTCTTGCCAAAAAGCCTCCAGTTCCTGTAAATTCTTGGGCTGTCTAGCATGAACAGTGCACTTGAGCTCTCCCCAGAGTAGCTCAATGATATCCATGCTTTACAGTAGGAATGGTATTCCATTCATCATAAGCCTTGTTGACCTCGCTCCAAATATAACATTTATGGTTCTGGCCAAAAAGTTCAATTTTGGTCCCATGACTCCAAATTACCTTGTGTTCCATAAGTTTTGAGGCTTGTCTCTGTGCTGTTTTGTATATTGTAGGCGATATACTGTGTGGCATTTGCGCAGTAATGGCTTTCTTCTGGCGACTCGACCATGCAGCCCATTTTTCTTCAAGTGCCTACTTATTGTGCATCTTGAAACAGCCACATCGCTACTTTTCAGACAGTCCATTATTTCAACTGATGTTATTTGTGGGTTTTTCTTTGCATCCAGAGCAACTTTCCTGCCAGTTGTAGACCAAACTTTTTTGGTGTACCTGACTGTGGTTTTGTTTTTACAGAGCCCCTGATTTTCCATTTGTTAATCACAGTTTGAACGCTGCTGACTGGATTTATCAATTCCTTGGATATCTTTTTGTATCCCTTTCCAGTTTTATTCAGTTCAACTATCTTTTCCCGCAGATCCGTTGACAATTGTTTTGCTTTCCCCATGACTCACAATCTAGAAATGTCAGTGGCTGGATGAAAGATGCAAAAATCTGTATGGATCCCAGAAACTCACTCAGCTTTTATGCACACACATTGATTACAAGCAAATAGGTCACAGGTGAGGATGTTACCTTTAAAAAGAAAACAAAAAGGGAAATGAGCCTCACCGTGTGAACAGTATGTAGTCCTCAATGTTACAGCTGGGATTCGAAGCCCGTCTGACCACCGGATGTGAGCAAAAAAAAAGAGAAAGAAGGATCGACCAGCTGGATATGGATAAAAAAAGCTGGATTACTTACCAGTAATGATCTTTTAATGAGTCCACGACAGCACCCACTGGAGGTATTGGATCTGCCCCTTTGGAACAGGAAACCCTACAGAAAGATAAAAGGGGGCGGTCCGCCTTTCCTCCTCAGTTTTGTATTTCAGAGTACCAGGCGGACCGCCAAGAGTTAGGTAATGTCTTTGCATTTCCAAATTTACTTATTCATCTTTAGGAGATACACTTTAATATATGGTGTATTTATTGCTATTGATATCATAATAGGGAGGGAAGTGAGCGGGTGCTGTCGTGGACTCATTAAAAGAGCATTACCGGTAAGTAATACGGCTTTTTACCCTTCGCCACGACAGCACCCACTGGAGAGATTCCAGAGACCATCACCATGGTGGGACAACCGTGCCAAGGACAGTCCTGCCAAAGCTTAGGTCAGAAGTTGATAAAAGATCACGTCTATAGTGATTATAGAAGGTAGAAGGGGTTGACCAAATTGACGCCTTACATATGGCTTCGATTGGAACGTCTCCCCTCTCGGCCCAGGAGGATGCCATTGCTCTGGTAGAATGTGCTCTGATGTTCTCCGGAGGATCTTCACTTCTCGCGGAGTAGGCTAAACAGATGGCATCCCTGATCCATCGGGATAAGGTGCTCTTCATGACTCCGTACCCTTTTTTACAGCCCTGAAAAGATATGAACAGAGCCCTTAACTGCCTCCAGCTCCTGGACCTCTCAATGTATTTTAGGACAGTTCTTCTAACATATAAGGTGTGGAATTTCTGCTCCTCAGGAGTAGAGGGATCCCTAAAGAAGGTCGGGAGGAGTATCTCTTGAGATCTATGGAATTTTGTTGATCCCTTAAACCTTAGGAAGGTATGAGGGGTCTGGTTTTAATATCAACCTATCCTGGTATAGCTGGAAAAAGGGCGGGTCTATGGATAGAGCTTGGATGTCACTCACCCTCCTAGCAGACGTTAGTGCTACTAAGAGTGCCGTCTTGAGTGACAAATATTTTAGAGATATTGTTGTCTAGTGGTTCGAAGGGGGCTTCCGTTAGGGCGTCTAAGACCAAATTTAGGTCCCACGGAGGGATTGCAGGTATGTGAACAAGAGCCGATCGTTCGCAAGCTGTAATAAATCATGATACCCACTTATTCCCTGCTATATTGTGGCCATACAATGCCCCTAATGCGGACACTTGGACTTTCAGTGTGTTTACTGCCAGATCTAAGTCTTTCCCTTTTTGTAGAAATTCCAAGATAGGAACTATCGGGATTTCTGTGGAATGAGGGGTTGTATGGAACTGCAGAAATTTTTTCCATATCCTTGTATAAATCTGAGTAGTGGACTGCTTCCTGCTCTGTAGGAGCGTAGCAATTAGTGTTTCGGAAAACCCTCTTGATCTTAGTAGCTGCCTTTCAAATTCCACGCCGTCAAGTGTAAGCTGTCCACTTGGGGGTGGAAAAAAGGGCCTTGGGAGAGTAGGTTGGGAATTGAAGGGAGAACCCAAGGATCTGACACCGACATGGTTCGTAGCCATGAGAAACACGATCTCTTGGGCCAGAATGGTGCTATCAAAATTACTCTCGCCTTGTCCTCTCTGATCTTCCGAATGACCTGTGGTAGAAGGATTATCGGAGGAAAGGCATATGCCAGGTTGAACTTCCATGAGGCCTGGAGGGCGTCCAGTATGTCTGGATGATCTGACGGGGACAGGGAGGCAAATGTTTTTGTCTGTTCTCCTTCGTAGCAAAGAGGTCCACCTGAGGTTGCCCCCATAGAGCTACTATGTCCTTGAAAATTCGGTGATTGAGGCACCACTCCCCTTGCCGAGGTGTGTGTCGGCTTAAGAAGTCTGCCTCTTGGCTGTTCTTTCCCTTGATATGGAGGGCAGAGAGGGACAACAAATAATTTTCGGCAAAGTTTAAGGTTCTTGCCGCAGAAGACATCAGAGTCTCTGATCGAGTACCTCCCTGTCTGTTTAAATAGGCCACTGTGGTGGTGTTGTCCGATAAGATCCTGACATGCTTCTGCTGGAGTTGTGGAAGAAAATGATGTAGAGCATAATATACTGCCGTCAACTCCTTTAAATTAGATGAGTAGCACAGTTCGTCCCTACTCCACCTTCCTTGACAGATGCTATTCCCCATATGGGCTCCCCAGCCGTGGGGGCTAGCGTCGGTGGTTAAGATATGGGATGGTATTATTACCCATGGGACTCCCGTGGACAGATGGTTACCATCTAGCCACCATTCTAGAGAAGTCAAGACATCATGGGATAAGGTTATCTTGTTCTCGTGGTGACCACCGTGTCGCCTGTCCTCTTGGAGGATCTGATGTTGCAGTGTGCGGATGTGATATTGGGCCCACTGAACTGCTGGGGCGCAAGAAGTGAGCGACCCTAATAGAGACATTGCCTCTCTTAGGGACATCCGTGGTCTGTTCATTGCTGCCTCAACTTTATCTTTTATGAGCGCAATTTGTACCTGAGGGAGCAGACATTTCTGGGTCGTAGAGTCTAACTGGAACCCTAAGAACATCTGAAGGGAGTGTGGAAACAGTCTGGACTTCTGGAAGTTGATGATCCAGCCTAGATCCTGCAAAGATGAGACCGTATCAGCCACACGTCTAGTACACTGAGTGATCGAGTTCCCGATAACTAAGACGTCATCCAGGTAAGGCACGATTAGGGTGTCTTTCTGACGAAGATAGGTCATCACCTCTAACATCACTTTGGTGAAGATTCTCGGTGCTGTAGAGAGACCGAAGGGCATGGCCGTATACTGAAAATGATGGATCTTGCCTTCGAATACCACTGCAACCCTTAGGTACTTTTGGTATCTGTCATGAATAGGGAGATAATAGTAAGCATCTTTTAAGTCAATTCCCGCCATTACACAGTTTGGAAAAAGAAGTTTAATGGTGGATCTGATTGATTCCATTTTAAACTTATAATTTTTTATACACGTATTAAGCCTCCTTAAATTTATGATTGTCCTAAACGGACCATCTGGTTTGGAAGCTAAAAATAAGGGAGAGTGAAAACCTCTACCTTCTTGTCCCCCTGGGACTTTTACTAAAACCCCCTTGGACAGTAGGCTCCGAATCTCTACTTCGAGGGCCTTTTGTTGCACTATTGAGTTAAGGCGGGTTATAATAAATAAATCGTGAGGAATTTGAAGGAATTCTAATTTTGTTCCTTCTTTAATTATACTTAGAATCCATGAACTTGAAGTTATTTGCTCCCATTTTGAGAAAAAAAATTTCAGTCTACCCCCTACTGGGGGGACTGATTGTTCAGTATTTATTTTCTTTTCGGAATGTTGAACCTCTAAACATGCTACCCTTTTGCTTCTCTTCTTTTGTGGGCCATCTAGTTGATCTCTCCGTTTGTCTCCTTTTCCCAAACGGTCACCTTTTAAAGGTTCTCCTGTAGAAAGGGATAGAAGAATCAGGGAAAGCCTTCTTTCTTTCTTTCGCTTTGGCGAGTATGTCGTCTAGGGCTTTCCCAAAGAGAAACTCACCCTCGCATGGGGTTGCGCAAATCTTAGATTTTGATTGCGCATCCCCCTTCCAGCTTTTCATCCATAGTGCCCGCCTGGAGTTGTTTACAAGACCCGCCGATCTTGCTGCTAGCCGCAGGGTGTCCGCCGATGCATTGGCCATGAAGGCTGCCTCCCCTCTAATTAATGGAATAGCGGCCCGTAGATTTTCCCTAGACACCTTCTGCTCGATCTGTTGATCCAATTGGTCTAACCACACGAGAATTGACCTGGCGGTACATGTGCTGGCTACTGCTGGCTTAAAAATGCCTGTAGTAGATTCCCAAGACCGTTTTAATGATGACTCTGCTTTACAGTCTAGTGGGTCGGACAGTAAGCCCGCGTCCTCTACTGGAATAGTTGACTACTTCGAGGTAGAAGCTACTACAGCAACCACCTTTGGAATTTTGGTCCATTTCAAAAGCTCGTCATCGCTAAATGGATATTTCCTCTTTGAGGCCGATGGGAGAAAACTTCTTTGATCGTGTTTTTCCCATTCTCTCTTTATTAGGGCCTTAGTTGCCGGTATTACTGGAAACGCTCTCCTTTTCCTTTCCGCCAAACCCGCAAACATTATTTCTTGCGTGGTTTGGACGCCCTTTGTCTCCTCACACCCCATAGTGTTCCTTACGGATTTGACTAAGTTATCCACACTATCCATGGGAAAACATGATTGTCCCTCAATTTCTGATGACGTGAGTGAGGAATCGGAGATTATCCCCTGTTCCTCCTCCGAATCTGAGCTGAGAGTCACTTGTTTTTTGCTCCTAGTATCTGAGGGAGTACTGGCACGGGTGATAGCCTGTAGTTCCTCCCCAATTATAGTCCGAATGTCCTTTGATGACACTGCGGTCCCTTGTCTAGTCTCTCTGGTGCATTGCTTACACAGCTTTTTGGGGAGAGGCTGAGCGCATAAAGCGCATTCTTTGTGTTTGGATTTTTCTTTTTCCTTCGCCTGGAAGAGGGGGAGACATGGCGAAAGGAGAGGGGGAATGTCAGCTTATTAGGCAGAGTATATATATATTGCACACTCACCCAGTCAAGCTTTACCGGAACAGATGGCTGAGACCCCGTCCTGGATCTTGATTCTCCCGCCTCACTCCTGTGAGCGGTGTCGATGGATCCCCTGGCAGCGCGGTCCCTGGAGGAGCTGCCCCCAGCTGAGTCCCCTGCTGGAGCGTGCACTTCTCCTGGAGATGACATGGCCCATCGCCGCTTACACCGCGGCGCTCCCTCTCACCTTTCCATCTCTTTTTTTTTTTCCCGGAAGTTGCTCCTCCTCCCCTTCCTGGTTCACTCGTGCCTGCGCACTTACGCCGTCTCAGCCATCGTGCCCCAGAAGTTCACCCATTACTTCCGGGGCTTGGAGCATCTGCACTGGCCGGCTCCCGCGCCGCCGCTCTGTATGCGGCCCGCGCCTCTCACATGATGCTGCCCCCGCTTGGATCTCCCTCTTTTTTTTTTTTCTTCACGCCACTGGCGCACTTACCGCTCCTGCAGCGGCGGCCTCTAAGAGATGGGCTCTACCTGGCGCGCTCCCCGGTGAGACCGGGCGGCCCCTCCCGGACCCGGTCATCACCCCCATCCATCAGACGAGGGGGGAGCCGTCTAACGGAACCTCCCCCGACGCTGCCTCTGGACCGCAGCCCCTGCTGTTTTCGCGGATACTGCACAGGCGGCATGCACAGGCCCAGGTATGTCTTCCTGAAGGATAATCCTGGGGTTCCCTGGGAACAGGAAACCAAAACTGAGGAGGAAAGGCGGACCGCCCCCTTTTTATCTTTCTGTAGGGTTTCCTGTTCCAAAGGGGCGGATCCAATACCTCCAGTGGGTGCTGTCGTGGCAAAGGGTAAAACTTCTCCTTTATTCCATGTTGTTAAAATGAGTCCAGACAGGTTAAGAACAAGAGGACATTCCCAGACAGAAACTCACTCCGCTTTTATGCACACACATTGATTACAAGCAAACAGGTCACTGGTGAGGATGTTACCTTTAGTAGCCATTCAAACCCATTTGTGTCAATTTATGTGCATGTTATCAGGCCAAAATCACCAGGGTATGTGAATGTTTGACCAGGTTCATTTGGATGTTTTGGGTTGTCATTATGATTTAAAAAGAGAAAACACAGCAGTTTGACAATAAATGGCTTCACCCAACAACTAACCATGAGTGGAGAAAAAGTTTTGGAGTTATCATTCATATTCTCTAAAAAAAAAAAAAAAAAAAAGGGCAAGAGAGCAAAAATTCTGCCGGGGTATGTAAACTTTTGAGCACAGCACAACTGTATTCTGTGTGTGTGTGTGTGTGTGTGTGTGTGTGTTCAATTTTGGTCTCATCTGACCACAGCACCTTCCTCCATACATTTGGGGAGTTGCCCACTTGTCTTTTGGTAAACTCAAAACAAGCTTTACAAAGTAAAGGCTTTTTTCTGCTCCCTCTTCCATAAAGGCCACCTCTTTGGAGTGTACAGCTTATTGAGGTTGTATGGACAGATACTCCAGTCTCTGCTTGGGAACTCTGTAGCTCCATCAGGGTTATGTTTAGTCTCTGTGCTGCCTCTCTGACTAATACCCTCCATGTTCAAGCTGAGAGTCTTGGTGGGAGGCTTTCTCTTGGCAGGTTTGTTGTGGTCCCATGTTCTTTCCATTTGAAGATAATGGATTTGATGGTGCTCCTGGGGATCACCAAAGATTGGGATTTTTTTTTTTATAACCCAACCCTGACTTGCACTTCTCAACAGCTTTGTCCCTAACTTGCTTAGAGATCTCCTTGGTCTTCATGGTGGTGTTTGGTTAATGATGTCTCTTGCTTAGGCCTCTTTCACACATCAGGTTTTCGGCGTCAGGCGCGATCCGGCGCTTTTGGCTAAAACCGGATCCGGCGAAATGCAATGCCGGATCCGGTTTCCCCCCCATTGACTTGCATTAAAGCCGGATCGAGCCGGATGGCCATGCGTTTCATCCGATTTTCGCCGGATCCGGCAATGTGACGCGATCCGGCGTCTGGAAAAAACGGCTACTGTAACGTTTTTTGTCTCCGGCGAAAAAGCCGGACACGCCGGATCCGGCGTGTCCGGCTTTTTCATACAATGAAAGCCTATGAGCGCCGCAATGCGCCTGATCCGGTTTCTTTGGTCTGAGCATGCTCAGTAGCTCTGCCCACAGGACATATATAAAAGCAAGACAATGGGACCCTCAGCCACACCCAACATGCCACCCAAGCCAAGAACCAGGAGCAGGAGAAGGCAGCACACATCTGCAGCAGCAGCACCATCAGCACCACCCCAAATGGAGCAGCATGCTGAACAACGGGAGGGGAGTCCAGCAGCAGATGAGAGACGGTAATTATCAAATCCCCCATTCCTCCAAACTAGGGCTATGGAATATCAAGATATTCATTGGCCCTTTGTTTCTCTTTATTCAACAGCCGCCCAATAGATGCAGCAGCAGCAGCAGCAATGGCAGCAGCAGAAACACCACCCACAGCCATGGAGTCTGGCCATGAGGAAGACAGCACATCTTCTGGGAGCCCTCCCTCGCATCGTCAGCGTTTGACGGTAAGTTTTTATTTCCAAAATCCATCATCTCTGTAATATATGTGTATTCATTGCCTTTTATTTCAAAACAGGAATCACAAGATGAAGAGGAGCTCCCAGAAGAAGAAGGAAGGGGTGGACAGACACTTGGAGTGGGCTCACAATTGGTAAGTTTTTTGCATCAAACGCAGAAACACAACATCACACTACACACAACACATAGAAAACAATGTTCTGCAGACCACACACAGCAAACAAATGCCTACATCCAAAGACATAACATTTTTTGTTTTCTTCTCTAGTCTTCCCAATCTGGTGCTCGGCCAAGAGGTCCTCGCAGTGCCTCCCAGGGTCGTCGGCGACAGACACGCGGCGGTCACCAGCGTGTAAGTATAAATATTTTTGCTTTGTTTTTTTTGCACTTTTTATTTCATTTCTTTTGTGGAGGCTAATTATGTTATTTTTGTCTTTTTCTTTAACAGCCTT
Organism: Dendrobates tinctorius; assembly: GCF_039654945.1. Lineage (NCBI taxonomy): Eukaryota > Metazoa > Chordata > Amphibia > Anura > Dendrobatidae > Dendrobates > Dendrobates tinctorius. The sequence continues at coordinate 12,483,980 of NW_027361932.1, forward strand.
CACAGCGTGCTCCCGACTCTGACGGTGAGGATGGAGGGATTGATGTGGACCGCCTCATCGATCTCGTCAGAGAAAGGGAGCCGCTCTGGAATATGGCTGACCGCCGCCACGCTGACCTGATCGTTACCCGACGACTCTGGGAGGAAATCTGTTCGCTCCTTGTGGACCGCTGGGAGGACCTCGAAGCTCGGGCCCAGATTAAAGAGCGTAAGTATATACAGTACCGGTTGCTTGATTTAAACCAGTGTTTCCCGAACTCCAGTCCTCGTGGTCCCCACGGATCATGTGTTCAGGATTTCTATTTACTTTGGAAATCCTGAAAACATGACCCCTGGGGACCATGAGGACTGGAGTTTGGGAAACACTGATGTTGTATACTAACCACTTTGTCCTTTCTCGTTTCAGGGGAGAGAATTGTGAAGCGGTGGCGGTCTGTGAGGGATCGTTTCAAGAAGGAGTTCAATAAAGAGATGCGGGCCCCGAGTGGATCTGGAGGACGCAGGAGCAAGTACAAGTACGCACGAGCCCTGTCGTTCCTCCGGGAGACAATGCTCACCAGAAGGTAAATATTACACACCACATGTGACAAAAAAATGTTTAGATGTAACTTTTTTTTTTCAGCCAGGGCCATACCATGTCACTATTTTAATTGTTTTTTTTTCTCTTTATTCCACAGCACGGTGAGCAGCACTCGGGAGCCTGCACGATTGGACCCTTCTGAGGCGATCCCTGAGGAGACCGGCACCGAGGGACACTTCGACCGCCCCGGTACATCTGCACCTTCCCAGCCTTCCCACACATTCGACCCATCTGTCCCATCCACCAGCACAGGAGCATCGTGGCCGCCTACATTACATGAAGCTGCTGGTGAGGAGATAGCTTTCCCTTTACCCCACCCTTCTGCCCCTGCCACCTCTAGTACACCTGCGGGTACTGGGCGGCAGCGGCAGAGGGGTCAGGAAAAGACTTATGCGCCAGAGTTCTTGCATCTGAATGCATCTTTCCAGAACTGTCTAAAAGTCTTGTCAGAGCAAATATCCGCAGGCTATCAGCAGATCAACTCCAGCATTCTGGAGGTGAAGACACTTCTGCAAACCATGCATTCAGAAGCAAGATCTTCGCCAAACCACACCTTTTTCAGGTCTGTTGTCGAGCGCATGGAAACGCTCTCTCCTGCCCAGCAGATGCATGTAATGCATTCATGCCACGCTGCTCTCCAGCAAGTTACCTCCCAACCTCCTCCTCCCACCACAGTAGTTCCTCCACCTGCACCCCCTCCAGCCACTTTCCATCCTCCCCCTCCTATTACATCTACACCCCCTCGAGCCACTTTCCATCCTCCCCCTCCTATTACATACCATCCACCTCCCCAGCACCAGCAACCTCCCCAGCACCAGCAACCTCCCCAGCACCAGCAACCTCCCCAGCACCAGCAACCTCCCCAGTACCAGCAACCTCCCCAGTACCAGCAACCTCCCCAGTACCAGCAACCTCCCCAGTACCTGCAAACTCCCCAGTACCAGCAACCTCCCCAGTACCAGACATCTCCCCACTTCCAGCAACCTGCCCCGTACCAGACATCTCCCCACTTCCAGCAACCTGCCCCGTACCAGACATCTCCCCACTTCCAGCAACCTGCCCCGTACCAGACATCTCCCCACTTCCAGCAACCTGCCCCGTACCAAACTCCTTCCCCATACAACTTGCCATCAACATCATCTGCTCCTACAGTCCCTGCCCAACCCTCCACTCCACCACCCACCACCTCTTCTGCTTCCCACATGTCCACCCATTCTGTAGTTTTTTCCACACCTTCACCTCTAACTGTTCCTTCCCCACCACGATCCCAGTCCTCTCTCCACACTCCCAGTGTCGAAGTGTCCCGCAGCCCCTCCAGCAGTATTTCCACCACACACTACACAGATTTATAATGTGTGTATTTAAATAAAAATGACCAGTTTTATGGTTTCAAAGCTTTATTAAACAAGTTTATTAAAATTTTAAAAAAGTTTACTAAAAAAAACATTTTTCAATAAAAGTTAAATTATTTTACACTGGTTGTCTGTCATTTCTTTCTGCGGCGAAAAAGGTTAAATACAGGGTATTTAAAAGGTGAAATGGTATTCAAAACTAGGTATATAACTGTGGGTAAATTTTAGCTTTTTGCCACAGTTGTGTTCCTGGTTGTGTTTGAAGCAAAGTATTTCACCTAAAAAGTTGTGTTTATTGCTGGTGATTTCCTAACAATGTACACAACTTTTGTTAAAAGGTGAAATACTTTGCATAAAGCACAACCAGGTACACACCTGTGGCCTAAAGCTAAAAATAGAGACCATGACAAGATAGCCAACTTTGGTTGGCAAAGGTATATACTGTTGGTACAGAAGGTACACAAGTTTGGTTAGGGCACAAATCTTTCACACTCTGTCATCCTGCCAGTGTACTCTGCCTTGAGGTGACATAAAGTATAGTGCAAAATTGTCCCTCATTACTGAAACCGTCACAGAACTTCTAGTGGTAATGTCATGGTAATCTTGCAAGGTGGTTTCTTCAGAGGTGTCCTCAATGGAAATGGGTTTTTGCAGATAACAAAATTGTGGAGTACCACGCACGCTTTGATCACCTCGTCCACAGTTTCTGTCTTGAGGTTGATCGCAGTCAATAGGACCCGCCATTTGGCTGTCAGAATACCAAAGGTACATTCAACCATTCTTCTTGCTCTTGTGAGGCGGTAATTAAAAATGCGTTTTGGTCTTGTCAATCCTCTGCTAGAGTACGGTTTCAAAAGGTGTTCTGAAAGCTGGAAGGCTTCATCCCCTACACAGACAAATGGCATAGGTGGACCAGATGTTTGCGGCAGCGGTCTAGGTGGTGGGAACTGGAAGGTGTTTCCATACAGTTTACGCCCCATGGCAGACAGTTTGAAAACTTGAGAGTCATTGGAGCGGCCATAGGCCCCAATATTAACCGCAATAAATTTGTATTCCGCGTCAGCGATGGCCATGAGGACAATTGAAAAATATTTCTTGTAATTGAAATATTCCGATCCCGATCCGGCTGGCTTTACAATGCGGATATGTTTCCCGTCCACAGCGCCCAAGCAGTTGGGAAACTGACATATCTGTTGAAACTTGTCAGCAATTTCAATCCACCTCTCTGTTGTGGGCTCTGGTAAAAACTCTTCAGCTAAGGAGTCCCACAGTGCACGGCATGTGTACTTCACAATTCCAGATATGGTGGAAATCCCGAGTCTGTACTGGAAATGCAGTGACGAAAGGGATTCTCCAGTTGCAAGAAATCTGTGGGGAATTAAAAAACAATAAATTAGTTTTAAATCACAGCATTACATACCAAAACTGAGCTATAACACTTGGAGATACAAACTACCACCAACAAGATTGCAGTGAAAGTGTGCTCTGATGCGATCACATCCAATAAATGTGGCTTACCTTAAAGTCACCATCAGACGCTCTGCGGGTGAAACAGAGAAGCGGCAATAGGTGTCCGCTTTTCTTATGAGGTGTGCAATGCGCTCCACCAAGTAATCAAAATTCTCCATTTTCATCCTAACATATCCAAAAAAGTTATCCGGGTTTCGTCGAAGGTCCATGCAGAGTGTAGAATAGACCCCACACGTCATTCTCTTGGCTGTGATGGGGTGGATCCACAAACGTCGTCTACGATGCCTGATGCGCTGCTGTCTCGCTCTCTCCTTCTCCAGAACAATCACCCTCAAACGATTCGCCTCCGCTATAAAATCCGCCAAATTCTTCAAAATATTTCCAATGACAACATCCATCTTCGCCAGTAACTTGCTCTTCTCTCCAACCTGCACTTTCTCCTCTTCAACCTGTCAAAGAAGGGCTGTAGGAACATGCTATATATAGTTTTCCAGTAGCCAATCCCGTTCGGAAGGCCACAAGGGTCAATTTTAAAAACCGGATCCGGCGTAATCCGTCGAAAAACGGATAGAAAAACGGATGAACCGGATGAGACGGATCCGGTTTTGTCTGTCAAGAAAAAGTCGGATCCGGCAGAAAACCGGATCCGTCACATCCGGTTTTACTAAACATTTGCCGGATCCGGCGTTCCGGCACGACGCCGGATCGCGCCTGACGCCGAAAACCTGATGTGTGAAAGTAGCCTTAATGTTGTTGCAGCCTCTGTGACCTTTCAGGAAAGGTGTGTACATATTGACAGATCATGTGACACTTAGCTTGCACACAGGTGGACTGCCTTTCACTAAGCATGTGAATTATGAAGGTAATTGCTTGCACCAGAAATGTTCAGGGACTTCATAGCAAAGGGGTGAATACATATGCACATGCCAATTTTTAGTTATTTGACCCCATAAATGGAATTTATGCCTATATTTTTCTCACTTCACTTCATCAACTTAGACTATTCACTATACTTTCGCAAGCCACTGTGTATATGTATATATAAATAGGTTTGCCAGATTGGAAAAACCCCTGCTTGGCTATTTTGAGGAGACATTTGAATACAAAAGTGGATGAGCATGTGCTCTGCTGCTTCCTTAAAAGTCTAAATGACTTGGCAAGACTGACGTCTGGCAAGGGTCTATATCCAAACAGAAATAGTGCATTCTTACCTTTGCCTCCCTGCTCGTTTTTGTAAGGTTTAAGAACATCTGAGCAATTTCTCTATCAAAGACTCGAACGCGATCCCAGTCCAAAGTAAGGGGATGTTCTTGACTACGACTCACCTGAATTAAAGTATGGAAAAATGGTATCATAAAACTAGGTTCCAAAATATATATTCATACAGTTTTTTTTTCCTCTCCAGCATAGCAACTTTCAAGGAACCAGATCATAAAAGGCTACATGTTGCATTTTTTGATCCAGCTAGCCAGTTTAGCTATAGAAACTGGAAGAAAAAAAAGGCCAAATGATAACAAAATATGCTGTTTCACATCTGTTGTCATCATTTCAGGCACAAAAACTGACATAGAAGGCTAGGATGTATAGAAATCCGTCCTAACAAATGGACAAGGTGGACCATGCTATATGTTAGTTACTTTTTACAATATTTGTAAGCAAGCAAATAACTTAAGTCATATTCCAGATTCCACTATAATAAATATTGCAATATCACTTCACCTTCACTTGAAGTACCCAGTAAGTTTCAGGCTTGAAAGACTGGATCTTATCATGTCTCTCCACACAGAATCCTAAGGTCGGGGTTTGGCAGGGGCCAAAAGATATTAGGGAACTATCAAGGTTGCCATATTTGCCTTGAAAATATTTAGTTTGAAACCTGTGTAAAAATAAGACGAAGAATATGAAGTTTGTTATAAACTAATATGTAAGTAATTTAGTGAATAGCGTTTATAAAATCCTGTTATAATACCAGATAGCAAAGCTCTTACTGAAACAGACCGTGTTCAATGTATTCTGTATGCAAATGTAAAATAGCAAGAATCACACACATCATGAAAGAAAATGAAGAAACCTTGTGAAGGCACAGCCAATCCTGAGGTCCAACTCCTGTCTGGCATCGACAGAAAGTGCTTCATTCTTGTTGGGCTCTCCCAGACTGTTCATAGCATTCATGATATCTGTGTCTGTGATGGAGCTGAACTTAGCACGGTATATAGTACGCTCTCCTCCGTGTGCTTTAGTCATCCCCGGGAGCACTGCATCCAGGACCTAAAGACCAAAATGATGCAGCACCTGATGACTAGAGCAGAGCTAACAAAAGTCAAGGAGCTGATATGTCATATCAAGAAGTTACCTCAAAGCAGATGTTTTCTCCCTCCTTGTCACAATCCAGCCACAAGACTATGTAATCACTTCCGCGTCCTTCCACCTGAGTAACATGACGGAAATATATTATTATACATCATTTTCACACATATGGATCTTATGCTTTTTTAAAAAGGGACTCTCTCGCCGTGTAAAGAAATCTTTTTTTCTTCCAAAAGAAGAACCAATTAAAAACTGATCGATATGGTCATTATTGTCTATACACATAAAGATAACGTTATTCTTAATCCCCCCCATAGACTTTATAGAGCTATTGGATGAACGATGGTTTGGTTATCTTGCCTGACTCTCCCATACCCAGGAACGCTTGCTCAGCTGAGTGCGCCTATGTTCTCTATGAGAGAGCCGCTGCCAGTCATCTCTGGCGGTGACTTAACTCTAGAGATCAAAAGGATCAGCAGTCTGAAATTGGACATGCTGGATCCTTAACTTCTTAGATAGTCATCTGATGGTTGACCCGATTCACATGTCGGCCAAATCTATTGATATGGGCATGTATGGACGACGTTAGTCAAATGTGTACAGGAGCCTTAAGTGTCACATTTCACAATCCTGCAGATAACAAATGTACATTTTTTTTAAGGTTAAACAAAAAATTTCAGTCTTGTAAGAAAAATGTAACAAAGTTGGGTCTTGAGGCATCAAAACTTTCATGCCAAAATTCTGGTATAAAAACTTTAAAAAGTCGCAAAATGTAGGTGCAACTCGGAGTTGCGTCAAAATTTTGCAACTTTTAGGGTATGTGCACACATTGCAGATTTGCTGCGGATTCTCCGCAGATCCATAAGTGTGTGACCAGCCAATGTAATTCAATAGGAAAAAAAGTTGTGCACATGCTGCAGAAAATTCTGCACGGAATCCGCAGCGGTTTATTTTCCACAATTCTTTTTGTGGATCTGCATGCGTTTACACCCATTGAATTAATCAAAATCTGTAGGGGTAAAAACACATGCCAATCCACAACAAATCCACACAAAAAACACACAAAATAGTGTGGATTTCTATATGCGTTTTCTGGCAAGAGATGCAGAATCCGCTCAGGAAATTCCTGAGCCCAATCCGCAACATGTGCATATACCCTTAATGTTCCCACGCCACATTCTCCCAGCTTTGACAAAATATACAGGACTGGGGCAGTGGCGACCACTACTCGTTAAATTCATGCCGAGTGATGGTGGTTTGCTAAGTCACAAATCTTACTCAAGTAGGGACTGGAGTAGGGGTTATGGAGAGGCACACATTGAAATGTACGTTACTTGTCTGAAGGTCCTGATTCCAGGAAGCCCACTCATGAAGACTAGTGGTCTTGGTGCATCGGTCCCTTGATGTCAGTGATTACATGCAGGACCTCCATTTGACCAGTACAGTAAATCACTGGCTTCAGCGCTTACAGCTCCACATGCAGATTTCATATATGTGTGGATTTTACTTATTGCAATGAATAAAATCTGCAGCATTTACGCAGCAGACAGGGGATGCTGTAGATTTTGCTCAGGATCTGCTGGGAGTGAATCCAGTTTGCTAATTTGTTACTCTAATCCCACAGTAAAAATTCTCCAACAAAAATATAATTTCTGAACTCATCATTAGGTATAAAGAAAGAATTACGCCTTATGAGCATCTTGTAAATATTTTTGTCTTATACCAGTGGCACTTTAACCTGTTCCCAATTGTGAATACACTTTGGCTTCTTGACCGACGCTATACACGATACAAGCGATGAGTGACAGATAGCATTTACCTACCTGCAAGAACTTCACCATGCTGAGCTTAGGGTTGGCTTCCTTCTTCTCTGTGGGTGCTTTGCTGAATAACTCTGCTGGGTCCACTTTATCCCAGTTGTTATATTTTCCTGAAACAACAAGCATATCATAGATATACAATGCTACATGAGCAAGACACATGAAACCTGTAACAGGTCACAACGCTAGGGACGACACTTTCTATAGCGCTACTGACTGAGAGACAGCTGCAGTCCATGAGATTGCATACGACAAAAAGTCCTAGGGGCCCATTCCTCGAGGCTGATGTGTCTCTCAGTCCAGCTCACTGACTAGACTACATATCTGGTATAATTTGTTGCCTAAATTATAATCAATTTGTCGGACTAAGCTAAGTCATTTCTCCTCCAGTAAAGACTCACTTCCTTTCCAAAAAGTTGGAGTAAAACCGACAATGGTCCCAAGTTTTTTGCTTATGGTATTTGCAATATTTTTATATCAGTTTTCTGCCTGAAACTAATAACTAGTGCCCTTTGTGTAGCTCAACCTTAAAACTGAAAAAGTCTGTGACAACTAACCAGTCGGTCAGGTACCAATTTCACTGAGTGTATATGAGTAAAGTTCTGCACCCACATACAGGCGCAAGTTCCACCTTGACTGTGGGTCTAATGACTGGAACTGACATCGTAAAACGTCGCCGTCTGGTCAAGACTTGTGCCTATATTACTCTTGTCTGAAATTGGCCTTAAGCATTTTCTGTGGCTTTTTGGTGCTTATAGCAGTGAGGTAATAAGCCCAGATAAAACAAAATATAAAGAGTGCATTTTGTTTTTGTTTTTTTCAAAATACAGCATACGCTTTTTCCAGATATTTTCCCAAAGGCTTCTCTATACGACAGGGAAACATCTAAAAAAACAAACAAACCGTCTTCCCCATCCAATAAATACTGAGGATATCTCTAGATGGGGCAAGCACAGAAACAAGACATGATAATCCAATATGGTAGTTAGATAAACACTTCACACAAGATCTAGGATTTGAATATATTGCTGACGATACATTGTTATTCTCGCTCTGCCTCCAACAAGCAATAACCAATCAGTTTTCATAGCAAATGTACATGTGATTTTGGAAATTGTTTCTCGCTTATCTGTTAATATAGAGTTTTTTTCCACCAGAGGGTGCTGCCATACATTAGATCGCTACACCTCACAAATTGCGACTTGCTGCCTCTTTCTCTCTGCAGACATGCAACACGTGGCTGAGAAACCTGCCCTTCCTTTTTTATTAAGACCTCATGTAGGGCCCTGCTACACGCTGAGCTACCTCATTAAACCTCTTCCTGTGCTTCCTGCACTTAGACTACACAGAGATGCATGGGAAGCACGGCAGAGAAGTAATTGCCTCTGAACCATACTTGCTGCTCAACTAGAAAAATAGCTGCGGTCACACTACAATTAATGCAGGGAAAGTGCTTAGATTACACTTTTATTTTATAATGTGAGATGCAAGGACGTAGGCTAATGGCTTCATGGTTTGTTTTGTTTAAAGCATTATGTCAACCAGGATAATAGATGGAGGAAATTTGTTAACATTTTGTAAGATATTGGCATGGCCGTGCAGTACAAATGACTGTAGGAACTTCGGCTCCCACTGTGGACAGGCAGCCATACATTTACACCTCCAAACCAAATTAGCTACACCAATCTAAGAGGCCCGTCACCTCCACATAATGCGGGTGCAGATTTGGAAAATTAGAAGCGCTAGCTTCTGATGTACTGTGGGTAAGGAATGTACTCGGACCTCTTTAAGTTTTTCACTCTTTGTTTCATTGCAACCATTTGGTAAATTCAAAAAAGTTCATTTTTTTCTCATTAATGTACACTCTGCACCCCATCTTGACTGAAAATGACCAGAAATGTAGACATTTTTGCAAACTTATTTTAAAAAAAAACCTAAAATATCACATGGTCATAAGTATTCAGGCCCTTTGTTCAGACACTCATATTTAAGTCACATGCTGTCCATTTCCTTGTGATCGTCATTGAGATGGTTCTACTCCTTCATTGGAGTCCAGCTGTGTTTAATTAAACTGATATGACTTCATTTGTCACACCTGTCTATATAAAGGCCCCGTCACACTAAGCGAGATCGCTAGCAATATCGCTTAAGCTTCACCGATTTTGTGACGCAGCAGCGATATTGCTAGCGATATCGCTATGTGTGATACTTACCTCCGACCGGCTCCCCCGCTGGCTATCACTGATCGCGCGAGAACGTCCTGGACCGTTTATTGTCGGCCGCTTCCTGCTGACACCGATGAGCGACGCGTGGACGCGGGCGGGCGGATGCCTTCATTGCCGCATCTGACAGGTAAGTAACGACCGCCGACCGCTGCTATGTCGCTGGTGAGATCTGCCTGTTTGACAGCTCACTAGCGCCCATGTAGCGCTGGTGCATCGCTAAATGTGACGGGACCCTAAGACCTCACAGCTTGCAGTGCATGTCAGACCAAATGACAATCATGAGGTCAAAGGAACTGGCCAAGGAGCTCAGAGACAGAATTATGGCAAGGTACAGATCTGGCTAAGGTTACAAAAGAATTTCTGCAGTACTCAAGGTTCCTAAGACCACAGTGGCCTACATAATCCTTAAATGGAAGAAGTTTGGGACCACCAGAAGATTTCCTAGATCTGGCCGTCCAGCCAAACTGAGCAATCGTGGGAGAAGAGCCTTGGCAAGAGAGGTAAAGAAGAACCCCAAGATCACTGTGGCTGAGCTACACAGATGCAGTAGCGAGATGGGAGAAAGTTCCACAAAGTCAACAAACACTGTAACCCTCCACCAGTCGGGCCATTATAGCAGTGTGGCTCGATGGAAGGCTCTCCTCAGTGCCAGACATATGAAAACCCACAAAGAGTTTGCTAAAAAAAAAAACACATGAGGGACGTCCAGACTATGAGAAATAAGATTCTCTGGTTTGATGAGATGAATATAGACAGGACGACTAGTTGCAATTGAAGGAAACATGAACACGGCCAAGTACAGAGAGATTGTAAATGAAAACCTCTTCCAGAGTGCTCTGGACCTCAGACTTGCCCGACGGTTCACCTTCCAACAAGTCAATGACCCTAAGCACACAGCTAAAATAACAAAGGAGTGGCTTTAGAACAACTCTGTGACCATTCTTGACTGGCCCAGCCAGAGCCCTGACCTAAACCCAATTGAGCATCTCTAGAGAGACCTGAAAATGGCTGTCCACCAACGTTCACCATCCAACCTGACGGAACTGGAGAGGATCTGCAAGGAAGAATGGCAGAGGATCCCCAAATCTAGGTGTGAAAATGTGTTGCATCTTTCGCTGTACTGGCTCAAAAGGGTGCTTCTACTCAATACTGAGCAAAGGGTCTGTATACTTATGACCATGTGATATTTCAGCTTTTCTTTTTTAATAAATTTTCAAAAATTTCTACATTTTGAACTTTTTTAAATTTACTAAATGGTTGCAAAATGAAACAAAGAATGAGAAATTTAAAGAGGTCTGAATACTTTCTGTATGCACTGTATGAGAAAGCTGGTGCTAGAGAATTTGAGGTCACAGTAGGTTTTAAGAAGACGAAGGGGGCGGTTAGTGCAAAAGGAAAAAAAATGAAGCATGCTTCAAAATATCACGTACTGTCAAATTAAAGAAGTTGTCCACTACTTGGACAACTTTTCATACCCTTTGCTTGGCCCCAATAAAATAATAAAGCTTATACTCACCTTCTGTGTTGGCGCTATTCCCGCGGTGTCAGCACTAGCTCTCCAAGGGGCTCTCATGCAGTGCTGTGACACGTGACACCGGCGCCCAATCAGCGCTGGTCTCACTGTCCCCGCCTCCTGTCGAATTAAGCAGGAAAAACAAGTCAAAGATAGGCTGCAGCCCGGACTTCCTCTTCATGTTCAATTTGTCCAAAGGCGGAGACAGTGACGCTAGCGCTGATTGGGTGCTGGCGTCACAACGCCGCACAAGAGCATCGGGGAGAGTGACTGCCCGCAATGGAGGCTAGTATAGAGGCTTTATTATTTTATGGGGTTAAACATTTTGATCAAGAAGGGGTTGCCCTAGTAGTGGACAATCCCTTAAAGTCTCCGTACACGCTTCTGTTTAGTTATTTTCTAACAAGTTTCTACTACTCTATTGGAAATTAGTCAGCTGTGCGGAGAACTGTCACTTCCAAAAAAAAAGCTATTTACCTTCAGACATAGGGGCACCATAAATTGGGCACATTGTCATCACTCTCCTGTCTGCAGTTACTCTGTCTCCGCACACTGTCAAGATTCTCTGTTACTGACCTTGAGAGTGGGCAGTCACATGACCACAAGCTTGCCATCTGCATACATCTGGTCACATTTTCACTAGACGTGCTTCACTTATACTGAATAAGGCTGACCACCCATTTTGACAGTCAATAACTGAGAATCCTGACACAACTATTTTAGCTCTTTAATTTTATTTTTCCAACCGGAAAAAATATCTTTTTTTTTTTTTCAATTTTGCCTATATATATATATATATATATATATATATATATATACATATATATAAAATCGCCAGTGGCTGCTGTCCCCGAATCCCATAAGGCACCGCTGCCACGAACGGCGCCTGCGTAGGAATACCGGAGACGTGTGTGTCACTCGCGCAGGCGCAGTTCGCAGTAACAGCCACATCGTTACTATGCATGTGAGGGAATAGCGGAGACGTGTATGTCACTTGCGCGTTCCCAATAACAGCCACATTGTTACTACGCATGCGTAGGAATAGCGGTGATGTGTATGGCACTTGCGCCTTCATATAATAGCTGCGGCAGCGGAGTGGCCCAACACTCCTCACACACTACACCTACCCTGGGGTGCCAGTGTCAGGCCTGCCAACCCTTTATGCCTCCTGGCCACTAAACCAGCTGCAAGACTAAAAATCCCAGAATTCCGTGCCCGTACCTTGTCTTCCTGCCTTCAGTCACGTTTTTTTATATAGGTTGATCATCATGATGACAACATTGAGATGCATGTCAGGATATGTTGTTTGTTTACATTTGACATAACCGCGGCCTGTGGACCAGCAGAGGGAAACGTTTTCCTCAGCCTGGCAATGACTAACGTCACTGAGTCACATCCTCTCTGAGAGGAGGAAGCATCGCAGTGCATGCCGGGACTGGTAGTTTTCTCATGTTATGAATACACCTACAGCAGCCCAAGCGGAGTCCGCGGTGTGAGGTGAGGGCAAAACCAAGAGCGGGAGAGTGGCTGCCTGAGGTGTTCCAGGAAGGTGTGTGTATGTGTATATACAGTATATGTATGTGTGCATATATGTGTGTGTGTGTATATGTGTGTATGCATGTATGTGTGTGTCTATATATGTGTGTATGCATGTATGTGTGTGTGTGTGTATATATGTGTGTATGCATGTATGTGTGTGTGTGTGTGTGTATATATGTGTGTATGCATGTATGTGTGTGTGTGTTACTGCGCCTGCGTGGGGAATAGCGGTGACGTCTATGTTTTACTTGTGCAGCCGCAGTAACAGCCTCATGGCCACGAACTGCGCCAGTGACAGATATACGTCCCCTGTTAATTTCACCACACTCCTGAGATGCGATAGCATCAGACCCATTTCTAGTTTTAACACATAATTTTGTGACTTTAAAGCCAATCTATTTATATGCTAATGTAGTTCATTCAAAGACCAGCAATGCCTTTACATGGCCAGTCTGTTACAGCATTACTGGGAGATCAGCATTTGAATTGATATGTAAATGGTTTTTGTAGACCTGTAGCCTTTGTCACCCTAGCTCTGTTCCCAGCCTTGCGCCGCCTCCTGCTGCTTTTCTCATGTCACACAGCATAGAGGTTGTCAGTTAAGAAGGAGGTGGCGGCGCTGGTCGGGAAATAGAGCTGGAGTGACAGAAGCTTCACATCTTCCATAGCCATTTACATATTATTTCAAACACTGATTTCTCAGTAACAGAGGAAAGGACTGACCATGTAAGGGTGTTGCTGGAACTGTGTTTATTAGAGCTGCACGCACATATTATTAGTTTGGGGGGTGAAAACCTGCCGACAGATTTCCTTTAACAGTGGAAAAAGTTTTTAAATGATTCTCTTGGTGTGATTTTTTTTAACAGGGGTGTGCCGACTTTTTATTTACTTTCCCACTTCTTTTGGGGTATAATCTTAAATTTAATATACAGTTGTGGCCAAAAGTATTGACACCCCTGCAATTCTGTAAGATAATACTCATTTTTTTCCTGAAAATGATTGCAAACACAAATTCTTTGGTATTATTATCTTCATTTAATTTGTCTTAAATGAAAAAACACAAAAAGAATTGTCCTAAAGCCAAATTGGATATAATTCCACACCAAACATAAAAAAGAGGGTGGACAAAAGTATTGGCACTGTTCGAAAAATCATGTGATGCTTCTCCAATTTGTGTAATTAACAGCACCTGTAACTTACCTGTGGCACCTAACAGGTGTTGGCAATAACTAAATCACACTTGCAGCCAGTTGACATGGATTAAAGTTGACTCAACCTCTGTCCTGTGTCCTTGTGTGTACCACATTGAGCATGGAGAAAAGAAAGAAGACCAAAGAACTGTCTGAGGACTTGAGAAACAAAATTGTGAGGAAGCATGAGCAATCTCAAGGCTTCCAGTCCATCTCCAAAGACCTGAATGTTCCTGTATCTACCGTGTGCAGTGTCATCAAGAAGTTTAAAGCCCATGGCACTGTGGCTAACCTCCCTAGATGTGGACGGAAAAGAAAAATTGACAAGAGATTTCAACGCAAGATTGTGCGGCTGTTGGATAAAGAACCTCAAGAACCTCGACTAATATCCAAACAAGTTCAAGCTGCCCTGCAGTCCGAGGGTACAACAGTGTCAACCTGTACTATCCATCGGCGTCTGAATGAAAAGGGACTGTATGGTAGGAGACCCAGGAAGACCCCACTTCTTACCCCAAGACATAAAAAAGCCAGGCTGGAGTTTGCCAAAACTTACCTGAAAAAGCCTAAAACGTTTTGGAAGAATGTTCTCTGGTCAGATGAGACAAAAGTAGAGCTTTTTGGGCAAAAACATCAACATAGAGTTTACAGGAGAAAAAAAGAGGTATTCAAAGAAAAGAACACGGTCCCTACAGTCAAACATGGCGGAGGTTCCCTGATGTTTTGGGGTTGCCTTGCTGCCTCTGGCACTGGACTGCTTGACCGTGTACATGGCATTATGAAGTCTGAAGACTACCAACAAATTTTGCAGCATAATGTAGGGCCCAGTGTGAGAAAGCTGGGTCTCCCTCAGAGGTCATGGGTCTTCCAGCAGGACAATGACCCAAAACACACTTCAAAAATCACTAGAAAATGGTTTGAGAGAAAGCACTGGAGACTTCTAAGGTGGCCAGCAATGAATCCAGACCTGAATCACATAGAACACCTGTGGAGAGATCTAAAAATGGCAGTTTGGAGAAGGCACCCTTCAATATCAGGGACCTGGAGCAGTTTGCCAAAGAAGAATGGTCTAAAATTCCAGCAGAGCATTGTAAGAAACTCATTGATGGTTACCGGAAGCGGTTGGTCGCAGTTATTTTGGCTAAAGGTTGTGCAACCAAGTATTAGGCTGAGGGTGCTAATAGTTTTGTCTGGCCCATTTTTGGAGTTGTGTGTGAAATTATCAATGTTTTGCTTTTTGCTTCATTCTCTTTTGTGTTTTTTTTCATTTAAGACAAATTAAATGAAGATAATAATACCAAATAATTTGTGTTTGCAATCATTTTCAGGAAGAAACTGAGTACAGTCATGGCCAAAAGTTTTGAGAATGACACAAATATTAATTTTGACAAAGTCTACTGCTTCATTTTTTCTAATGGCAATTTGCATATACTCAAGAGTATAAAGAGTGATCAGCTTAACAGCAATTACTTGCAAAGTCAATATTTGCCTAGAAAATTAACTTTATCCCCCAAAACACATTTCAACATCATTGCAGCCCTGCCTTAAAAGGACCAGCTAACATCGTTTCAGTGATTGCTCCATTAACACAGGTGTGGGTGTTGATGAGGACAGGGCTGGAGATCAATCTGTCATGATTAAGTAAGAATGACACCACTGGACACTTTAAAAGGAGGCTGGTGCTTGGCATCATTGTTTCTCTTCTGTTAACCATGGTTATCTCTAAAGAAACACGTGCAGTCATCATTGCACTGCAGAAAAATGGCCTAACAGGGAAGAGTATCGCAGCTAGAAAGATTGCACCTCAGTCAACAATCTATCGCATCATCAAGAACTTCAAGGAGAGAGGTTTCCTTGTTGCCAAAAAGGCTCCAGGGCGCCCAAGAAAGACCAGCAAGCGCCAGGACCGTTTCAGCTGCGGATCGGGCTACAAGCAGTGCAGAGCTTGCTCAGGAATGGCAGCAGGCAGGTGTGAGTGCATCTGCACGCACTGTGAGGCGGAGACTCTTGGGAGCAAGGCCTGGTCTCAAGGAGGGCAGCAAAGAAGCCACTTCTCTCCAGAAAAAACATCATGGACAGACTGATATGCTGCAAGAGGTACAGGGAGTGGACTGCTGAGGACTGGGGTAAAGTCATTTTCTCTGATGAATCCCCTTTTCGATTGTTTGGGACATCTGGAAAACGGCTTATTCGGAGAAGACCAGGTGAGCGCTACCACCAGTCTTGTCTCATGCCAACTGTCAAGCATCCTGAAACCATTGGGGGGTGGCTTCTCAGCCAAGGGAATGGGCTCTCTCTCAGTCTTGCCTAAAAACACAGCCATGAATAAAGAATGGTACCAGAATGTCCTCCAAGAGCAACTTCTCCCAACCGTCCAAGAGCAGTTTGGCGATCAACAATGCCTTTTTCAACATGATGGAGCACCTTGCCATAAAGCAAAGGTGATAACTAAATGGCTCAGGGAACAAAACATAGAGATTTTGGGACCATGGCCTGGAAACTCCCCAGATCTTAATTCGATTGAGAACTTGTGGTCAATCATCAAGAGACGGGTGGACAAACAAAAACCTTCAAATTCAGACAAAATAAAAGCATTGATTTTGCAAGAATGGACTGCTATCAGTCAGGATTTGATCCAGAAGTTGATTGAAAGCATGCCAGGGAGAATTGCTGAGGTCCTGAAGAAGAAGGGTCAACACTGCAAATATTGACTTGCTGCATTAACTCATTCTAACTGTCAATATAACCTTTTGTTACTCATAATATGATTGCAATTATATTTCTGTATGTGATAAAAACATCTGACAAACACACATAAAAACCAGAGGGCTGCAGATCATGTGAAAATATAATATTTGTGTCATTCTCAAAACTTTTGGCCATGACTTTATTATCTGACAAAATTGCAGGGGTGTCAATACTTTTGGCCACAACTGTATGAGTGCAATTTGAGGCTGTCCATCAGCTTCCGCCAATTAAAAAGTAGCTTTCCCGAGTGTAGCATTTTACAATTGGAGGAGTCAAATGGATATGTCTGTTCCCATGCTCCTCCATTAGTCGCCATTTGGAGAGATAAAGTGCTGTGCAGTATGGGAAGAAAATACTCTTACAAGCAGTGAGCACTTCACAAAGGAGGAGAACCTGCAATACTTACATACAGTGGGGAAAAAAAGTATTTAGTCAGTCAGCAATAGTGCAAGTTCCACCACTTAAAAAGATGAGAGGCGTCTGTAATTTACATCATAGGTAGACCTCAACTATGGGAGACAAACTGAGAAAAAAAAATCCAGAAAATCACATTGTCTGTTTTATTTTCATTTTATTTGCATATTATGGTGGAAAATAAGTATTTGGTCAGAAACAAGCAATCAAGATTTCTGGCTCTCACAGACCTGTAACTTCTTCTTTAAGAGTCTCCTCTTTCCTCCACTCATTACCTGTAGTAATGGCACCTGTTTAAACTTGTTATCAGTATAAAAAGACACCTGTGCACACCCTCAAACAGTCTGACTCCAAACTCCACTATGGTGAAGACCAAAGAGCTGTCAAAGGACACCAGAAACAAAATTGTAGCCCTGCACCAGGCTGGGAAGACTGAATCTGCAATAGCCAACCAGCTTGGAGTGAAGAAATCAACTGTGGGAGCAATAATTAGAAAATGGAAGACATACAAGACCACTGATAATCTCCCTCGATCTGGTGCTCCACGCAAAATCCCACCCTGTGGGGTCAGAATAATCACAAGAACGGTGAGCAAAAATCCCAGAACCACGCGGGGGGACCTAGTGAATGAACTGCAGAGAGCTGGGACCAATGTAACAAGGCCTACTGTCATGGTCACGTGTGTCGGGTCGCAGATGTTACCGCAAGGCAGACCCATAACACACGTGACCCTGGATACACCGCCTCCAGTGGGGCGAATTTAAATAATAAAACGTGCAGGTGGATACGCCGCCTCCACCTGGCGAATTTGGGTATTACACGTTATACATACAATAATCAAATAATAAAGGGGGAACCTGGGAAACTATAACAATGGTGGGCCCTGCGATAGGGAATGGGGAAATGGAGACCTCCTAAGCTCCCCTGAGCCAGTGTCCCTGCACTCCTTACATTCCCTAAACAGGCTCCGCACCTGTCGCCGCACGCGTACCTTAACGCCCTTGCTCACCCTGACCCTAAACCCTCACTAGGGAATGGGTCGGTGCGGAGACTAATCCCACCACTGCACTAATAACACACATGAGGAAAGAGACAATACAGGGGAAACACCACTTAGCTTTGCTCTGTTGCGTGCGCTCCCAGCAACAGAGCCCTCCACCTGAGTGCATCTTCTCCTCCACCCGGATCCATCACCATAACAGAATCCTTCACCTTAGTGCAGCCTTGGAGCAGAGTCCACCACCAGTTGCAGCTGCTTAGAACCAGAGTCCCAAGGATGAGTTCAGCTGCTGACACGAAGTCGAGCATGCTTGAGTCCAGCTCAGCGGCCAAGTCCCACATGGTGAGTGCCACTCTCCATAGTCGCCACTCCACCAGCCCATGCAGACACTTCCCGCTGACACCATCACTGCGACTCCACCACGCCATGCCAGCCCTTCGTCCAGACACCATAGCTGAAACACATCCCCCCTGGCTAAGCTGCGCAGGACTCCTCACCAGCTCCATCCTTCATCCAGGCTCTCCAAAAACAGAATGAACACACTCTCACAATATCACAGGCAGTGATTGCACACCTCTAGCACACCTTTATAGGGTGTCACACCTGATACATAATTAAGTGAACATTAACCTAAACCTAAGGTGCGATACCATTCCCCACCACCGGGCAACTTAGAATGAACGACACCACGTGATAATTCTAATGGCCACCGGGGGCAATCACGACACACTTTGGAACCAAAGGAAAAAAAGTTCACTTAATGCATTTAATACTGCCAGATCCAACACTGGATCATGACAGTACCCCCTCCTTAATGAGGGGCCTCTGGACCCTCAAGACCACCCCTCATTAGGGAAACACCCACAGCGGGGACGCCCAGACCCTGAGTTCACCCCACCATTACCTGACACTTCAGGTTTATGACAAACGCACCGCTGGTATTGGCAATAAAGTTCATTTTGGAGGCACCACTCATCTCCACAGCGCCGACCTGGGGAACGAGTTTATGTATGTGTATGTTTGTTTGTTATGAGCTGATCAGGCTCCACAACACACTTCCACAAGATGTTTTTTGGTGGCACACATACACGCTCGTTCACACACAGGTCCGGACCTGAACGTTTATTACACACATTCGTTTGTCAAAAAATTGGTGAACTCATTCAGGACCTGATCACAGAGGCGTCCCCCTGTGTCACACACTCACACCCCCGCTATTCACCAAGGGATCACCACCCTCCAACCCTCTTCCCCATGAGGTCTGCGCCTCCCAGGGTTGGTTAATGGCGAGGGTAGAGATTTGTCCCTACTCCCCCGCAGCACACCTGCTGCACACACCAGGAGGAGGAGACCGGGAAATGGAGGAAATATACTCTCGCTGGTCGCCTCCACACGAACAGGAGGGCGGCTTCTTCGATGGCATAGAAGATATGGCGTAAACCCCGCGGACTATCACACCAGTCAGCTCACCACAGGGGCGTACCCCTTCACCTCGGGGAATACCAGGCAGCTCCGTGGGGCACCATTCCTCCCACCTGCCTGGGTGCGCCCGCCTGCATGAACCAGTCCCGCTCCCCAGCAGCGACTCTAGGGGGTTTTAGTACCATAGCCGCAGGAATATGGAGGAAAATATATATACTCGCTGGTCGCCTCCACACGACCAGGAGGGGCGGCATCGAAGATTTGGCATGAGCCCCGCAGACTATTCACCAATCTGCTCACTACAGGGACGTACCCCATCACCTCGGGGAATACCAGGCAGCTCCGTGGGGCACCATTCCTCCCACCTGCCTGGGTGCGTCCCCTGTAAGAGCAAGTCCCGCTCCCCACCAGCGACTACACACCTAGTCTGCTCACCACAGGGATGTACCCCTTCACCTCGGGGAATACCAGGCAGCTCCGTGGGGCACCATTCCTCCCACCTGCCTGGGTACCTCCCAGTGCAAGAGCAAGTCCCGCTCCCCAGCAGCGACTCTAGAGGCTTTTGCCAGACCGCAGCCGCCTTTTTTTTTTTTTCTCTGGTTATCTGAGCAGAGGCCCCAGACCGTGATAACTGCTGCTGCAGCGGCTCTAACACACCATGCCGCTCCCCACTCTCCTCAGTGAGGCCCGGCAGCAATTACTCAGCGGTCTCCACATGGCCAAAGCTCACCAGAAAAAAAAACTGTATGGCCTGTGATATTGTCATGATCACGTGTGTCAGGACGCAGATGTTTCCGCAAGGCGGACCCATAACACACGTGACCCTGGATACACCGCCTCCAGTGGGGCGTATTTAAATAATAAAACGTGCAGGTGGATACGCCGCCTCCACCTGGCGAATTTAGGTATTACACGTTATACAATAAATCAAATGATAAAGGGGGAACCTGGGAAACTTTAACAATGGTGGGCCCTGCGATAGGGAATGGGGACATGGAGACCTCCTAAGCTCCCCTGAGCCAGTGTCCCTGCACTCCTTACATTCCCTAAACAGGCTCCGCACCTGTCGCCGCACGCGTACCTTAACGCCCTTGCTCACCCTGACCCTAAACCCTCACTAGGGAATGGGTCGGTGCGGAGACTAATCCCACCACTGCACTAATAACACACATGAGGAAAGAGACAATACAGGGGAAACACCACTTAGCTTTGCTCTGTTGCGTGCGCTCCCAGCAACAGAGCCCTCCACCTGAGTGCATCTTCTCCTCCACCCGGATCCATCACCATAACAGGATCCTTCACCTTAGTGCAGCCTTGGAGCAGAGTCCACCACCAGTTGCAGCTGCTTAGAACCAGAGTCCCAAGGATGAGTTCAGCTGCTGACACGAAGTCGAGCATGCTTGAGTCCAGCTCAGCGGCCAAGTCCGACATGGTGAGTGCCACTCTCCATAGTCGCCACTCCACCAGCCCATGCAGACACTTCCCGCTGACACCATCACTGCGACTCCACCACGCCATGCCAGCCCTTCGTCCAGACACCATAGCTGAAACACATCCCCCCTGGCTATGCTGCGCAGGACTCCTCACCAGCTCCATCCTTCATCCAGGCTCTCCAAAAACAGAATGAACACACTCTCACAATATCACAGGCAGTGATTGCACACCTCTAGCACACCTTTATAGGGTGTCACACCTGATACATAATTAAGTGAACATTAACCTAAACCTAAGGTGCGATACCATTCCCCACCACCGGGCAACTTAGAATGAACGACACCACGTGATAATTCTAATGGCCACCGGGGGCAATCACGACACACTTTGGAACCAAAGGAAAAAAAGTTCACTTAACGCATTTAATACTGCCAGATCCAACACTGGATCATGACACCTACCATAAGTAACACACTACGCCACCATGGACTCAGATCCTGCAGTGCCAGACGTGTCCCACTGCTTAAGCCTGTACATGTCCGGGCCCGTCTGAAATTTGCTAGAGAGCATTTGGATGATCCAGAGGAGTTTTGGGAGAATGTCCTATGGTCTGATAAAACCAAACTGGAACTGTTTGGTAGAAACACAACTTGTCGTGTTTGGAGGAAAAAGAATACTGAGTTGCATCCATCAAACACCATACCTACTGTAAAGCATGGTGGTGGAAACATGCTTTGGGGCTGTTTCTCTGCAAAGGGGCCAGGACGACTGATCCGAGTACATGAAAGAATGAATGGGGCCATGAATCGTGAGATTTTGAGTGCAAACCTCCTTCCATCAGCAAGGGCATTGAAGATGAAACATGGCTGGGTCTTTCAACATGACAATGATCCAAAGCACACCGCCAGGGCAACGAAGGAGTGGCTTCGTAAGAAGCATTTCAAGGTCCTGGAGTGGCCTAGCCAGTCTCCAGATCTCAACCCTATAGAAAACCTTTGGAGGGAGTTGAAAGTCCGTGTTGCCAAGCGAAAAGCCAAAAACATCACTGCTCTAGAGGAGATCTGCATGGAGGAATGGGCCAACATACCAACAACAGTGTGTGGCAACCTTGTGAAGACTTACAGAAAACGTTTGACCTCTGTCATTGCCAACAAAGGATATATCACAAAGTATTGAGATGAAATTTTGTTTCTGACCAAATACTTATTTTCCACCATAATATGCAAATAAAATGAAAAAAAAAACAGACAATGTGATTTTCTGGATTTTTTTTTCTCAGTTTGTCTCCCATAGTTGAGGTCTACCTATGATGTAAATTACAGACGCCTCTCATCTTTTTAAGTGGTGGAACTTGCACTATTGCTGCCTGACTAAATACTTTTTTTCCCCACTGTATATTATTAGGTGTCAAAAAATCATGTTCCTAACACACTTGTTAAAATAAAGAGAATGATTGTCACTCCATCTCCCTAATTTATAATCTCCTCATTGCCCAGATAACTGACAGTAGGCCGGCATTTTGCGATGCATGGGGGCGTCCTTCTCTGACTCACAATGAGATAAGTGTTTTTTCCTAATACAAAAACCTCAACAGGGTCCAAAGCTCAGGAAACCTCCTTGAAAATTATCTCTAGATGGTATAGGGACTGGTAGCCTCCATAGATGGTACCCGGTAACAGTGGTCCTCCATAGATGGTACCCAGTGGTCTCAGACAGATGTTGGAGATGTGGGGAGGGGACAATATGGTGGGGGTGTCCTACAATAAATACGATTTGGGCAAAGGTGGTTCCCTTGATTGAAAAAATAACTGGTCTGACTACCCCCAATACGCCAGAGGCCCTCCTCTTACCAATGTCACCAATAAGTAAACACATGTATTAAAGGTCATCAATAGGCTACCTAATACAGGCGGCTAAAGGGCCTGTCACACTAAGCGATATCGCTAGCAATATCACTATAACTTGTGACATTATAGCGATATTGCTAGCGATATCGCTATGTGTGATACTTACCTACGACCCGCTCCCCCGCTGGTTATCGCTGATCGCGCGAGAACGTCCTGGACCGTTTCTCGTCGTCAGCTTCCTGCGGCGCTTCCTGTGGAGAGACGAGCGACGAGCGTGGACGCGGGCGGGAGGACGTCAGGATCGCCTAGTGTGACAGGTAAGTAGCGACCCCCGACCCCAGCGATGTCACTGGTGAGATCTGCCTGTGTGGCAGCTCACTAGCGACCACTTAGCAATGTACCAGCAATCCTGACCGCGTCATATCGCTGGTCGGGATCGCTGGTACATCGCTAAGTGTGACAGTACCTTAAAAATGTCATTCCACGGCATAGGAAAAGCACTACTCCACCCACTGTGGAGGAATGGTTTACAGAGATTTCTCTCCTTAATAGGATGGAGCATCCGATTGCCCTCTCACCAGCTGATGTTGATAGATACTGTGTGATTTGAAGGTATTGGATGGATTTCCAAAACTCTGACGCCTACCATCTAACCCCTAACTAAGATTATCTGGGATGTCGTCACAACAACGTTCAGATTCACACTCTATTGATTGGTGGTCCGCTCCCTCTCTCTCTTTCATATGGAAAAACACATGCTTGATGGGGATATTGATGGAAAAATATTCAGGATTGAGAGTCCTCAGTAGTTGATACCTTTTAATGACTAACTGAAAAGATGGTAACACATTGCAAGCTTTCGAGACTACTCAGGGATATTGATATTGGGGATATTGATGGAAATTCCTCCCTATACCCCCATTGTACTGTGGTTATGCATAGATTTATAGTTATATTTTAACCCCCTGTAATATCTGAATTGTATTTTCTTGTACTTTCTAAATACATAAATAAAAAACTTGAATTTGAAAAAAAATAAAGAGAGTGGACAACCCCATTAACCCCTTATGGACTCGGTGATTTTTAGCTTTCTGCACTTTGTTTTTTTTCTTCCTCTTATTCCTAGAGCCAAACCTTTTTTTATTTTTCTGTAAACATAGCAGAGTGAGGGCTTGCTTTTTTGCAGGATGGGTTGTATATTGAATGACACCATCCATTTTATTATATGATCTAAAAAAGATTACAAGTGTGGCAAAATAGCAAAAAAAAAGCACAATTCCCCCATTGAGGTTTTTCTTTAATTTACAGTGCCCATTTTACAGTAAAAATTACCTGGCAATATGATTCTCCAAGTAAATACGATTAAGGTGATACCAAACATGCATAGCTTTTATTTTACTTAGGCTATTGTTCGCACGTTGCGTTTTTACTGTGTTTTTTTCCAGCATTTGTTAATGCAAATTTTCAGCTATGTTTCACAGTACCAGTGAAATCAGAAATCTCATGCACACACCTTGGCTTTTTTTCATAATTGTTTTGTCAAAGCGCTTTCCAAATTGCAGCATGTCCCTTCTTTCAGCATTTTTGCAACATTTTTCACCCATTGAAAGCAATGGGTGGTGCAAAAACGCTGCAAAAACTAAGCAGAAAACGCAGGTATCAGGTTTTGCTGCCAAAACCTGATGAAGTTGAATCGGATTTTCTTTATATGCACTAAACTTTATCAGTATGCACAAGAGACAAATGTACCAACAACACAGCAAAAACTAAGCAAAACCTGCTTTTTGTAAGCAGCTTAAACTTGGCATAAAAAATGCAGCAAAAACACAACATGTGAACATAGCCTTAACGTGGTTAAAATATATATATATATATCAGAAATTTGACCAAAAAAATTTGCAGGTGACGTCATTTTACAAGAGCCATAACATTTCTATTTTTCGGGATATGGAGCTGTGTGAGCCAGGGCTTGTTTTTTGCGCCCAGAGACAATGTTTTTATTGACATCATTTTGAGGTAGGTAAGATGTTTTGATCGCCTCTTATTACATTTGCTTGTGTTGTTGCAGCAACCAAAAAAAAAAAGCAATTCTGAAGTTTTTATTTTTTTCTTCGTTATTCTGTTTAGCGATTGGGTTAATTTATTTTATATTTTGATAGAACTGACTTTTATGAATGAAGCAATATCAAATATGTGTAGGTTATTTTTTTTTGTTTTAGAAAACTTTTTTTTTTACTGTATTTGATAGTCACCTTAGTGGACTTGAACCTGCGATTGTCTGATAGCTTGTACTATAGACAGCAATACCATAGTATTGTTATGTATAGCAAAAATCACAGTCTCCTGCGGGCTGGCTTACACAGGAGTACCTTCATGACAGGCACAGGGGTCTTCAGCAAACCCCTGGCCGTCAAGGTAACTAATCCCCACAATCACTTTACAGGCGTGCTGATGGGAGCATAGAACAGTATGCCAATCTGCATGTGGCATTTGACAGGTTAACAGCCACAGGTGGAGCTTCACTCCATCTGTGGCTGTTACAGGAAGATGATAGCTGAATAACACAGCCATCATCTGCCAGGAAAGATGCGGGCTCAGATTGCGAGCCCGTATCAAAGGCAGTGAGACGACATATGACATCCCCTGTAAGTCACATGTCGTTAAGAGGCTAAGCAAGCTTATTAACATGTAATTAAATATGAAAGCCAACATACCAATAAAGTCCAAGCTCATGACATGGCCACAGACAGAAGTCATCTTGTATCGTACAATCTGTCCCATGAAAGATCCTGTATACTCGTGTACAGAGCATGCTCCATTAAAGCCTTTCCGGGAGGTGGCACTACCTAAGTAAAAAGGACAAACCTGTTTAGGAAATTTAGAAATGTATATTAAAAATAAAAAACATCCGTGGTTATGACGAACGTATTCATTAATTGCACAAAAATTAGCGACTTTTGAAATTTTAATTCCAGTTTGATAAGCGAAGAAAAGAAATAGCCGTCGTAGAACGGGTCATGGCCCGGCACGCTCCTCAAAAGTGACTACATTTTGTACTCCAGAAATGGTACTCTAGTCACTGATGGGAATAACACTTCTGGGGCAGTGCACTGAGGCATGTAAGACTGTAATAGTGAGAGCATGCCCCATAAATCCAAGTAAAATAAAGATCCTAAGTTTGCAGAGAAATACCAGTTATAGTGCATATACACTCACTGGCCACTTTATTAGGTACACCTGTCCAACTGTGTGTTAAGACTTAATTTCTAATCAGCCAATCACATGGCGGCAACTCAGTGCATTTAGGCATGTAGACATGGTCAAGACAATCTCCTGCAGTTCAAACCGAGCATCAGTATGGGGAAGAAAGGTGATTTGAGTGCCTTTGAACGTGGCATGATTGTTGGTGCCAGAAGGGCTGGTCTGAGTATTTCAGAAACTGCTGATCTACTGGGATTTTCACGCACAACCATCTCTAGGGTTTACAGAGAATGGTCCGAAAAAGAAAAAAAATCCAGTGAGCGGCAGTTCTGTGGCCGGAAATGCCTTGTTGATGCCAGAGGTCAGAGGAGAATGGGCATACTGGTTCGAGCTGATAGAAAGGCAACAGTGACTCAAATTGCCACCCGTTACAACCAAGGTAGGCAGAAGAGCATCTCTGAACGCACAGTGCGTCGAACTTTGAGGCAGATGGGCTAGAGCAGCAGAAGACCACACTGGGTACCACTCCTCTCAGCTAAGAACAGGCATCTGATGGCTACTTTCAGCAGGATAATGCGCCATGTCATAAAGCTCGAATCATCTCAGATTGGTTTCTTGAACATGACAATGAGTTCACTGTACTCAAATGGCCTCCTCAGTCACCAGATCTCAATCCAATAGAGCATCTTTGGGATGTGGTGGAACGGGAGATTCGCATCAGGGATGTGCAGCCGACAAATCTGCGCCAACTGTGTGATGCCATCATGTCAATATGGTCCAAAATCTCTGAGGAATGCTTCCAGCACCTTGTTGAATCTCTGCCACGAAGAATTGAGGCAGTTCTGAAGGCAAAAGGGGGTCCAACCCGTTACTAGCATGGTGTACCTAATAAAGTGGCCAGTGAGTGTATTCTATCCATTTACGATTATAAGATTCGCCATACTATGTCCCTGCATTGTATAACAGAAATAAGTGAAAGTAAGAAGTATGTCCATTTACTTTGCCAATGTGTATGAGACCAATCTAGAGCCTTGCAATCTACAGTAATATGTACATGCATTTTATAAGTCCAGCTACCAAATGAAATAGTTCATGATGAGCACAAGTGAATTTAGTCTCCGCAAACCATGCTTGACTGACAGCTGCGGCTTGTACTCAGCAGTGCGAGATCTTAGCAGCAGGAGGGAGTAGGGACACTGAATAGCTGTCTAGTAGGTTATTCTGGAGGAGACTTAGGACCCCGTCACACATAGCGACTCACCAGCGATCACGACAACGATATCAACTTGTCAGGATCGCTGGTGAGTCGCTACATGATCGCTGGTGAGCTGTCAGACCGCTTCACCAGCGATCAGCACCAGCGACGCTGAGCGCGCGGCGTCGCTGTGTACTTTAGTTAAAAGCGCGCTGATGCAGGGAGCTGGTAACTAACGTACACATCGGGTTTCTAAGGGACATGCGTCACTTAGAAACCCGATGTGTACCTTGGTTACCAGCTCCCTGCATCAGCGCGCTGGTAAATAAGGTACACAGAGGGTTTCTAAGCACCACCCAGTGCTTAGAAACCCTGCGTTTACCTTAGTTACCAGCGCGCTGATCGCTGGTCTCCCGCCTGTCATACGCAGCGATGCGTGCTAGCCAGCGGGAGACCAGCGATCAAAAAAATATCCTGGCTATTCCAGGACGATCAGCGATAACCGGCAGGGGCCGGTCGCTGGTCAGTGTCACACACAGTGATCCCGCTGGTGAGATCGCTGTTGTGTCACAAAACTTGTGACTCAGCAGCGATCTCGCTAGCGCTATGTGTGACGGGGGCTTTAAGGTCCCATTTCACTTAGCGACGCACCAGTGATCCCGACAACGATACGACCTCGTAAGGATTGCTAGTGCGTCGCTAAATGGTCGCTAGTAAACTGCCAAACAGGAAGATCTCTTCAACGACGCACCAGCAATCTCGACAATGATACGACCTGGTAAGGATCGCTGGTGCGTTGTCACACAGCGTCAAACACAGCGATGCATGCTGGCCAGCGGGACGCCAACGATGAAAAAATGGCCCAGGGCATTCGAGCACGATCAGCGATATCCAGCGGGGGGGGCGGTCGCTGCTGCGTGTCACACAAAACGAGATCGCTGGCAAGATCGCTGTTGCGTCATAAAATCGGTGACACATCAGCGATCTCGTTAGTGATCTCGCTATGTAAGACGGGGGCTTTGGTTAAACTTTTTCAAAGGATTAAACTGCCATTCTGACATGGATTTTCAAAGTAAACACAGCAGTCTTATCAGGTCTAAAAATCTATTTAGTAAAATATGTAGTTTGTGTTGTGAAATGTAGTGACAGAGCCACTATGCATATACAATGCAAGGACATTGTATGGCGAGTTAAGCAATAGTTACAACTGGATACAATATGCACACTTTGGATATCATGTTAGCTAGTAGATGATTCTGTGGCATTTTACTGCACATTTCACATCTTTGCACAACATTTGTAAATGTATACAATTGACAGCACGGTGGATCGGTGGTTAGTACTGTTGCTTTGCGGCACTGGGGTCCAGGGTTCAAAAGGACAATATCTGCAAAGAGTTGTTATGTTCTCCCTGTGGTTGCGTTGGTTTCCTCCCATACTCCAAAGACATACTGATAGGGAATGTAGATTGTGAGCCCCAATGTCTGTAATGCGCTGTGGACATTAATGGTGCTATATAATTGATTAAATAAATACTTTGCCGATGTATATTTTATTGTTTAATGCACGTGTTTAAAATATAGGACGTGTTTGTCAATGTGCTAGAAAAATGCTCCATAGTGTTGGGCTGATCGCTGAATATAGGTAAACTTTCTTTCATCGTCATTTTTTTCTTATGGACACAGAGGCGGGAGTCCTGGGAGGATTCGCAGCCATTGTTCACTACTGCTTTCTTCTATATATTGCTCTTAAGTTTATTTGTGCAGTTCGGGCATAGGATGCACAAAGTGTTAAGCTGGCAGTATCAGGTTCTAGTCTGGTGCACTCCCAGTCCCTATAGATAAAGGCTTTTTCTCACAAGATAGTCAGCACCTCACTTAAAGCCTTCAAGGAATGTTTAGGGAGGGGAGTTGCTGACCATGTCTGAGAGAGCAATTCTTCAGAGCAAACATACAAGGGTTTAGCCTGGGCAAACTGAAACACTATATCAATGTTACTCAAAACAGTGATGTTGCTACATGTGCAAAAATGGAAAGGTGAAACTTTTTCTTTTTACAAGGTATTTCTTCAATGGCAAGCTAATTGCAAGACCAAATTCCTTGCAGTTCTTTCTTTCCAGGCCTAAATGGTAAAACAATCTATACTGCACAGCTTA
This sequence comes from Dendrobates tinctorius, assembly GCF_039654945.1. Lineage (NCBI taxonomy): Eukaryota > Metazoa > Chordata > Amphibia > Anura > Dendrobatidae > Dendrobates > Dendrobates tinctorius. The sequence continues at coordinate 12,513,388 of NW_027361932.1, forward strand.
TAAAACAATACTTCAACAATGTTAGGGTCAGGAGCCATTTTATTCACTCTACGGGTGACACAAGAGCAAAATTATTTTAATGTTTCTATTTATTTGGGGCAGAGATGAGATTTTGAATATAGCACCATAACGTTCAGGCATATATTTTTTACTTATTTTTCTATCATGGGTCATGGAAAAAAAAAGGAAGGGAAAATACAAATTTTGTTCTTTTAGTTTAACCAAACGTATGGCCCAAAATATTCCATGCAATTTACACCGAGACTAAATGATCCTATCCCAAACGACATTATCACAATAATGCGCCAAAGAGTGTGCTTCTGCTTCTAGGTTGTATGTGCAATGTAGAAATAGGCGGAGTAGAATTTAATATGAAAGCATAATTGTATGCGTCCATTTTGTTTGTGGAAAATGCATCCAGGTCACACAGAATGGTTGGAAGAGTGGCTAAAATAACTCGTGCCAAGTTTTGGGCAGGGTTTGTTTATTTATTTTTTAGTGATTCTTATTTTATGACTTCTTTAGTTTCACTGCATTATTATATTTAGTTTACTCTTTGTTTTTCCCTAGAGATGGCGGAAACTAAAATGACATGATCTGTGTTATTCCAGGATTTCTCTATAAGCAGATCACAGATTACAGGGATATAACATCTGCAGGTAATTGCTGTTGGAGTTGCCATCGCAATATCCAGGGCTGTGGAGTCGGAGTCGTGTAGTCGGAGCCCATTTTGTTGAAGTCAGAGTCATGGAAATTGAGGAGTTGGAGGCTTGGCTTACCGACTCTACAGCCCTGCCAGGCCTGTGGAATCAGAGCCCATTTTGGTGGATTCAGAGTCGGTGTCATGGAAATTGAGTAGTTGGAGGTTTGGCTTACCGACTCCACAGCCCTGGCAATATCAATGGTTTCCATTGGAATGGCCCACATGCAGGAAGGAAGGTTCCTGCATCCAGGTCCCATTGCACAACATAACACTCCTTTTCAGTGCAGATCCCAGTAGCTTTTGTGACAAGAAACAGACCCATTTATCTTCTGATCACAGAGGATTCAGCTGGCACCATATTAACCCAACGTGCTTAATAACAGAGCGCTATACAACATTATCTTCCATTACAGAGGACCACATGTCTTTTTATTCTAGATGTATAGGACAGATAGAGCATAAATATTTGATTTGGAAAGATGAGCAAAAAGCTTCATACTACTCTGCCCTGGTTTTTGCTTTGGTACTCTGTGGCAACAGTATGAACTTGTCTGAATGCCAGCATCCTGAGCGATTCTTGTCAATGATAGGCCCGCATGAAGTCATGGTACAAGGCAGACGGGATTATGGCATTTGAATATCACCCTGCCCTGATCCAGCTGCCATGGAGTACCAAAGAGGAAGGTGAACCGGGGTAGCGCAAATCATTTTATTCATCTCTAATGCACTGTGGCAGCGTAGGGGCTAAGAATCATAATGGAAGATGCTGACATGTACATCTTAGCAAAACAAAACTATTAAAGATTAAAAACTAATTACATTGTTATTAATTTAATTCTGCAGTGGCAGAAAATCTTTTTCGTATACATCCTTATAGAACAGAAAATGAGAACATATCTCTGTCTACATCGACACTGCATAACATTGGATAATCCTCTCCTCCCTAGGCATCAAAGACCTCGCCCTCTCCTGGATCTCCTCATACCTTTCCAACCGCACATTCAGCGTCTCCCACACTACCTCCTCATCCCACCCTCCCTCTGTTGGAGTCCCCCAAGGCTCTGTTCTAGGACCCCTACTCTTCTCAATCTATACACTTGGCCTGGGGCAACTCATAAAGTCCCATGGATTCCAGTACCACTTTTATGCCGATGATACTCAGATCTACTTCTCTGGCCCAGACGTTATCTCTCTGCTCTCCAGAATACCGGAGTGTCTATCAGCCATATCCTCCTTCTTCCCCTCTCGCTTACTCAAACTCAATGTGGACACAAATCTGAACTGATCATCTTTCTCTCATCTCACAGATCTTCTTTACCCGACATATCTATAACAATTGACGACATCATGCTTTCCCCCGTACCAGAGGTCCGCTGCCTCGGAGTAGCCCTTGACTCTGCCATGTCATTCAAACCGCACATCCAAGCTCTCTCCACCTCCTGTCTCCTCCAGCTCAAAAATATTTCCAGAATCCGTCCCTTCCTCAGCCCTCATTCTACTAAAATGCTTGTACATGCCCTCATCATCTCCCGCCTCGACTAATGCAACATTCTTTTCTGTGGTCTCCCTGCTAACACCCTCGCACCTCTTCAGTCCTTCCTTAACTCTGCCGCCCGACTAATTCATCTCTCTCCTCGCTACTCCTCTGCTTCTCCCCTCTGCAAATCTCTTCACTGGCTCCCATTCCCTCAGCGTAAGTCAAATTACTAATACTGACCTAAAAAAATATACAGTGGTTGATACCTTTTAATGGCTAACTGAAAAGATGGTAACACATTGCAAGCTTTCAAGACTACTCAGGTCTCTTCATCAGGCATAGACTAACCTACAAAGCCATCTATAACCTGTCTCCTCCATATATCTCTAAACTAATCTCCCGATATCTTCCCCCACGTAATCTCCGGTCCTCTCAAGACCTCCTTCTTTCCTACACACTTATTCGCTCCTCACCCAACCGCCTCCAAGACTTCTTCCGAATATCCCCCATCCTCTGGAATTCTTTGCCCCAACACGTAAGACTATCAACCACACTCGGATCCTTCAGACGGAACCTGAAAACGCATCTCTTCAGGACAGCTTACAGCCTGCAATGATTCCCGCTGCCTCCTCACCACTACTGGAGCTACCGCCTCACCATCACTGGAGCTGCTGCAACCCCCCAACCTACTGTCTCCTTCCCCACCATCCTGTAGAATGTAAGCCTGAAAGGGCAGGGTCCTCTCTGCCCTCTATATCAGTCTGTGATTGTTAGTTTACTGTAAGTGATATCTTCTCATGTACAGCACCATGAAATCAATGGTGCTATATAAATAAGTAATAATAATAAAGAAATGCAAATGGTAGTACCACAAGTAAGGATACATGCTGAAATGCGTAGGTCTATTACCGTAACTAAATATAGCAAATGCTAAGTTTTACTGCCACATAGCTCCATTTTCTCTGAATATCTTCTCAACTTCTCTGCATTTCACGAAGGTATTCGAGCGCTGGTCCTTGTGATGTTCTCCTGCTATGGCCATATATATTTTATCCACACACTGAGTTTGGTGAGCTGGCCCTTCCTTCACGTTTATTGGAGAATGAAAAGTACTAGAGTCATAACATTACAACCTTAGCTATTGGCTTAGGGCCCTATGTAATCATACTATTCCCTCCCAATATCATAACTGCATATGTTCTTCATCTACACATAGGTGAAAGATAAGGAAAGACAGGTCAGATTAAAAGAATTATTCATTTCAGCTATTCATGTATATGTAAAATCATATATACATGCTCACAAAAAATATACTGTATATATATTTTCTTTGAATAAACATTTCAACAATTTTTTTTTACCTTTGGAAAGGATTTTGGCAATAGACTGAGCCAGTGAAGGCTTTTCTGCTACCATAAGCACAGTCTTCATTCTGAAACCGAGGCTCCTCGCCTGTAGCGGCTAGTTTGGTTAATTCGATATCCAAATATCTAAAGGAATGAAAGATGCCAGAACAATTTGTAAGTATTCACTACTAACAATAGTCTTTTAGAAAGTCTGTGTAATCAAAGCTGCTTACTCTACAAAAGGTACTTGTAGTGATGGACAGGGGGACTAAGTGGCTAGCAGGAACACTGACTTGGGGACCACTATTCAACTATATGCAAATATTACATTACCCTAATTCACAAATATACATATTGTTCTGTATAGTAGTTAAAGGCATTGTCTGGTATAATGAAGGCTTATCCTTAGGATAGGTCATTAATGCTAGATTGGTGATGGTCCGACATGTGGCACCCCCACTGATCAGCTATTCCCAGTGCTTGCAGTGGATGGATGTAATCAGATCTGGAGCTGCACAGCTGCCCCTAGTCAAATGAATATCTAAACTTAATGTACATGCTCAGTAGTGAGACAGTGCTGTGGAGTCAGAAACTGAGGAGTCAGAGTTTTGGCTTACCGACTCCACAGTCCTGTTGTATAGTGCTTTCTTGCAAACATATTCCCTCATTTCCAAAATGTAGCTACCTTGTACTGGATGTGTTTGATATTGGCAATCATTTGAAGAATTTTACAAGAATACACACATAGGGCTTTTCCTTAGGAAGGCTAACAATAAATAAATGTAGGTCTAGCTTTGTTCAATATATTTAGGGCAGCGATTAAGGGGCCTTCTGTGTATTATGAGTTCCTGTATTTAGCAGGTGGAAAAAGGGGGCTGCTGTGACTTCCAGAAAAAGTGTCTACTTTTCGGCATGTATAAGGGTATGTGCACACGTTGCGGATTTGCTGTGGATCCCCAGCGGATTTGCCGCTGCAGATCCGCAAGAGATTTACAGTACATTGATAACCTATGGGAAAAAAAATTGGCTGTGCACATGCTGCGGAAAATTCCAAATGGAATAGGCAGCGGTTCACTTTTCGCAGCGTGTCAATTCTTTGAGCGGATTCCGCAGCGTTTTTACACCCATTCCATTAAAGAATTCCGCAGGTGTAAAAACGCAGGTGAAATCCGCACAAAATCCGCAATAAAACTTCAGGAAATCCGCATAAAAAACAAGCAAATTTTGACCTGCGGATTCTGCCAAGAGATGCGGAAAAATCCGCACAGCAATCCGTAGCGTGTGCACATACCTTTAGATTCAGTGTTTGGGCATCAAAAATTCACATTGTTTTTGTGCAAACATTTCAGGCTTTTCAGATTTTATGCCACTTTTACAAAGTGGGTAAGAAAGTGGGCATGAATTCTTCCACTCAGCCAAAATGTGACTGATGCAGCTGATCAGTGGCTACTACAGGAAAGCAGCGCTGATCAGCAGAGTATGGAGGAGCAAGGTATATTGCTAGGATATGCCACTATTTTCTGATAATTCGTGTTGGACCTCTGGAAGCACCATCAAAATTGAGAAAGGATGGGCTGCAGTGCCAGCATAGCATTAGGTCTCTTCTAAATATTTCCATCACTGATATTCCTAACCCCCTTCAAGTGACTTTAGTGGTAGCAAGTTACTTGAGTAGCCGAATAATGTGAAGCAGCACAGTAGCGGCAAATAATAAAAGACAGTGTACTACACATCTCCTTAAGTCTCAGGTTTGGACGTGGTCTCAATGTCTGACCCCCACTAATAATAAAATAAAGGTAAAGAAGTAAAAAAAAACCTTCAACAGGGTGAAGCTGCAGTATGAGTCATAACTGAATGTATAGAAATGTGCGCCTGCATACACTTTGAAGAGGCTGCGGTACTTATTGACCAGGAGAGATTGAAAATTACTGGCTTATCACTGGCTTATCCTAAGGTCAGGCCATCCATGTGTGTTCCAGTAAAAAGTCAATAACTAAACAAAAAAGAAAGAATCAAAAGTAAGATGTTTAATTTTAATAAAGATTATTTACAAAGGTGCTTCATTTTTATTTTAGGTGTATTTAACTATACAAAAACGGTGGTATGTGTATGTATGTGTAGGGAGTTTGAAGCGTTTTTCAGTCGCAAAAAAAGATGACCTCTCCTAGGACAGGTCATCAATATTAGATCAGTGGGAATTTGTTATCTGGCACCCTCACCGATCTCATGTTTTCAGACGGATGTGAACACATGGAAGGGAGCTGCAAAGTGCCACTCTATTCAATGTGTAGTGGCTGCTGCTGGGTACTGCACAATAGGTCCTATAAAGAATATCAGCTGTTCTGCAGCACCTGGCAGTGGCCGCCACACACTGAATGGAGCTGTGCTTTTGCAGCTCCATCCCATGTGTTTACATCCGGCAGCCACATGATCGGTGGGGGTGCCACTTTCTCAGAACACCACCAATCCAATAATGATGAACTACCCAGTGGATCGGTCATCAAGCTGTTATGACTGGACCCCCATTTAGGGTTGTCTAATTTTTTGAATAACACAATTCCTCAAGCTACCTACTTGATTGACAGTTTGGACCAGCAAACATTGTGGCACCACTGGCCCAAATTGTGTGCTCTCCGATACTTCTATGAGACAGCTTTGCATATGCAGCATCAGAGGAACTGAAGCTGACTGGATCGTGACCAGCGAGCCCAGCCAGCTTTACTGTAGTGAATTGAAGATCTATTGGAAAGATTAATGCCTGTCCGTTTTAATTGTAGCATGTTTAAGACTGACAGGCAGTCAAAACCTGTCAACATGTACTGACACTATACAGATGTGAAGTCTTAATGGAGATGGAATAAAGAATTCATATATTTTTATAAAACCGCAGGAGTCCCTTATTCACATAGAAATTATACTCATGAGAGCTAGTGAGTTGGCTGTGGATTTCTTGGTCTATGCGATGGACAGCAAACATTTAAGGGGTTGTCCACATTCACAGACGTGGACCCCAAACTGTGTAAAGTACATAAAATAAACTCAGCAGGTAGTCAGCCTCCTTGGGTCCACCGCTGCTCCGCTCCGGGTGTTTTAACCAAAGCAGTGACATCACGTGAGCAGCACCATCGATCTAGCCAGTCAGTGAGCTCAGCGCCGCGTGCCATCAACCTGAGTGCTGGAGCACTGAGCTCATGGGTGACGTGACATCACCACTCAATTCACAACACATGGACCGGGGCAGCGGCATGGACCCAGGGAGGGGGAGTACCTGCCGAGTTTATTATTTGTCTGGAGCCCAATTTCCTGAAAGAGGACAACCCCTATAATTCCACTTGTGCAGATGAGCCTGTTACTTTAGGAAATGTAGATTGAAAGGAGCCTGTAAGTCCTGGGCATGTTTAGCCACTGCTGATAGGAGGGAGCAATGGCTGGTAACCTAGGCAACCAGAGTCAACAACATGAAAAATCCCTCTGATCTTGAGATTTTTAATAACAAGTGTCATTGTTTCTAGTTCTTACGAGCACTTGCACCCATGAGATCGCGGCTTTCCTGGCTGGTAGCTGAAGAACCTGCGGTTTCCCCCCATGTTCCCATTGTCCTCATATCACAGAGTGAGAAAACAACGGCCGAGGTCTCCATCTGTCGGAGACCCCTGAATTACCAGCACAGAGCCTTCCTGTGGGCACGAATGGGGCGTAGTTACCGAGCCGCAGAGATAGCGCACCCCGCTCGTACACACTGCGCTCTCTTACTTATGTTTTCCTCACTTGCGTCTTCCCCTCGCACATCACACACTTCTCACAGCGGCGCTGATAGCTCGCAGCAAAGCCGGGGAAGTCTTCAGCGACAAGGGCGCCGCCATGTTGGCACGACGTCACTTCCGGGGCCTTACTTCCGGGTAGTGATGGTGCACCTGAGCCGTCCACGTAGCAGAGAGGTGTCTGTCAGTGTGTGTGTGGCAGCTCCGTGCCTCTCGGGCTGTGGCTGGGTAATGCAGGGATACACAGAGCGCCCCAAAGCTGGGACAGTCCGCTTGGCCGGTCTCCCCACTGGTAGAACTCACCATGAGAAGCATGGCGGCGGCTTGTACGATAATATAGCGCCAACATTACATTTAATTACAGTAAATGACTGCCCACTCTCCCCAGTCCCACAAGCCCGCTGCCTCGGAGTAATCCTTGATGCTGATCTCTCCTTCAAACCACATATCCAAACCCTTTCCACTTCCTGCCGACTTCAACTCAAAAATATTTCACGCATCCGTTCATTCCTCACCCGAGAATCTGCAAAAACCCTAGTCCATGCCCTCATCATCTCTCGCCTTGACTACTGCAACCTCATGCTCTGCGGCCTCCCCTCAAACACTCTCGCACCCCTCCAATCTATTCTAAACTCTGCTGCCCGACTAATCCACCTGTCCCCCCGCTACTCCCCAGCTTCTCCCCTCTGTCAATCCCTTCACTGGCTCCCAATTGCCCAGAGACTCCATTACAAAACCCTAACCATGACATACAAAGCCATCCACAACTTGTCTCCTCCATACATCTGTGACCTCGTCTCCCGGTACTTTCCTGCACGCAACCTCCGATCCTCACAAGATCTCCTTCTCTACTCCCCTCTTATCTCCTCTTCCCACAATCGCATACAAGATTTCTCTCGCGCATCACCCCTACTCTGGAACTCTCTACCACAACATATCAGACTCTCACCTACCATCGAAACCTTCAAAAAGAGCCTGAAGACCCACCTCTTCCGACAAGCCTACAACCTGCAGTAACCACCGATCGACCAAACCGCTGCACGACCAGCTCTACCCTCGCCTACTGTATTATCACCCATCCCTTGAAGATTGTGAGCCCTCGCGGGCAGGGTCCTCTCTCCTCCTGTACCAGTTATGACTTGTATTGTTTAAGATTATTGTACTTGTTTTTATGTATACCCCCCTCACATGTAAAGCGCCATGGAATAAATGGCGCTATAACAATAAATAATAATAATAATAACATTAAGCGTGCATCATGGCTGTCTCCACACATTGCGCCCACAGTGTTATTTTTTTCTTTCGCTACAGTTACAGGAGAATAAGTGTTTTTTGTGCTGCAAAAGTGACCGCAGTGTGTGAACTAGCATGGAAGCCAGGGAGAATATGTGTGGGGAGCAGGAACGCCTAGACCATGATGATTTTTGGGAAGAAACTGCCCAGGACACCAAAACGGAACAAATCCAGCAAAAAAAAATGCACCAAGTGTTCAGATTTTCCGATTGATTCACAGTAATTTTTTTTTATAAGAATGCCAAACATGAGAGCTCAGCTTTCATCTTCCAAACTGCAGCAGAGGTGTAAAATGTGGTGTCTGGTTGTCACAGTAAATAAGGAGACATCAAAGGCCTCGGAGAAGAGAAGTCTGCCGCCTCTCTGTGACTGTGCATGCTGCTGTTATTTCTCTGTGGTCCCCGGGTAGATGGACGCTCACTTGACCACATTCATACAATTGTGCTCACGTGCCGACTAGACTGATACGCTTCTCTTGTATTGAGAGAAGCCGTAAGACTAGTTGGCACGTGACCACAAGTATGCCAATCATATACGTGGTCACGTTACACTTTCACGATTTGGCAGTCAGAGTGACTGCAGACTTTTCTTCTTTTTCTCCTGAAAACGGTTTCATTAATTGTTAAAAAATGAGCATAACCCACAGCAATGTCAAAACCTGCCGTGCATATGGTCTGTCTATTGTATGGTCTTTTAAAGGGGTTGTTCAGTACAAAGGCTAGGTCATCGCTATCAGATCGGTGGGGATGCAACATCAACTGATCTTCGTGCTGCCGCCTCCCCGGACATAATTAGTTGCAGAGCTGCATAGCATGATTCTGTCAACTGTATAGTGGCCACAACCAAGTACTGTGTATCTGCACTAATGAATAGTAATGGATCTGAAGTACCCGGCCACATCCACTAGTTTACGGAGCCGTTGTTTCCTCTCCGTGACTGCCCACGTTCGGCCAGGAATAGCTGATTGGCTGGGGGGGTGTCAGGCTTTGAAATGGCTAAAATAAGTGACCTGTCCATTTTTCAAGACGCTTCCACTTGGATGCCACCACTAACTTATATGTAATATAAAAAAAGACATCAGCGACAAAGATGTCACAAAAAAGACGAGGCAGAAGATGCTTCAGGAAAGTTAACCCCAGCATTTTCCTGATGCATCTTTTATTTAAAAAATGTGGGTACACTTGTGCACATACTTTTAGACCAGATGACTCCTTGAAGCCCAATGTGACTGCTACATTTCAGTTTGCGACTTTGTTTTGTTATTTTTTTTTAAAAAAATTGATATACGGTGACCATTATTTATAGTTGCTAAGTCGCAGCATGGATTTTGAACTGGGACGTATAATGTGTAGCATCCATTTGTATAGGATACGTCCTCAGTCTATGACATTAGAATTAGTGATGAGCGAGTATACTCGTTACTCGAGTTTCTCAGAGCCTGCTCGTGTGATCTCCCGAGTATTTTGGCGTGCTCGGAGATTTAGTTTTTGTCGCCTCAGCTGCATGATTTGCAACTGCTGGACAGCCTGAATACATGAGGGGATTTCCTAACAAACAGACAACCCCCACATGTATTCAGTCTGTCTAGCAGCCGCAAATCATGCAGCTTCGTCAACACAAACTAAATCTCTAAGCACGCCAAAATACACGGAGACCACCCGAGCAACGAGTATACGAGCTCATCACTAATTAGAATCTCAAATACTGCATATGCCGTATTTTTCGGACTATAAAACACACCGGACCATAAGACGCACCCCAAATTTTGGGGTGAAAATAGAAAAAAAGCTTTTTATAAGATCGGGGTCCATCTTATTGCCCGAAATTAAGGTATCTTACTAGAGTTGAGCGACTTTGGTCGGATCGGGTTTCGTGAAACCCGAATGAAACAAAATAAGTTTCAGATGAAACTCGTCCGACTAGAGCAAAACAAAGTCGGAGTTTCGTCTGAAACCCGACCCCAATGCAAGTCAATGGGAAATAAAAGTCGGACGAAACTCCGACTTTTTTTGCTCTAGTCGGACGAGTTTCATCTGAAACTTATTTTGTTTCATTCGGGTTTCACGAAACCCGATCCGACCAAAGTCGCTCAACTCTATATCTTACCTGAGGGCTGGCGGTGGTACAGCAGAGTCACATGAGGCATGGTCCCTTCCTCAGGATAAGTCCGGTGTCAGTGGTGCTGATGTTTGGTGTGGGCTGTGGGGAGTACACCTTAGCAGGGTCCCTTCCTGCTATGGTGGGCGACGCTGCGTCCTGCTGTCCACGGGGGGTTGCGGCAGTGGTGTAGCGGCAGCAGTAGTGTGCGATGATGCTGAGGCGCGTTGGGCGGTACGGCATGCACCTGAGCAGGGTCCCTTCCTCAGGTGAGGAGACGCCGCGGCCCGGTTTCCAAGGCGAGCAGCAGAGCCAGATTAATCACGGCTTTCTCGGCGGCGGCCATCTTCCTGTGGCTGCGTGTGCGAAGATTGAGTACTCTGCTTCCCGAGGCTTCAGGAAAATGGCCTCGGCAGTTGGTGTATGTGCAGATGGAGATCACAGTGGCCTTTTTCCTGAAGCCAAGATCTCAATCTGCAAACTCGGCTTCAGGAAAATGGCCGCTGCAATCTCAATCTGCGCACGTGCCGCCTCCCATGGCCATTTTCCTGAAGCCCCGGGAAGCAGAGAACTCAATCTGCGCACGCGCGGCCTCAGGAAGATGGCCGCCACCACCGAGAAACCCATGATTCACCCGGCTCTGCTCTCCGTGGACACTGGGCCGTGGAAGGGACCCTGCTCAGGTGCACATCGTACCGCCCACCGCGCCTCACCATTGTCACACCTCTGCCGCCACTACATCACTGCCGCAACACTCCCCCCCCCCCCCCCCCCCCGGTAAGCCTGTGTTCGCACTGTAAGACACATCCCTCTTTTTCCTCACAATTTTTTTGGGGAAAAAGTGCATCTTATAGTCCGAAAAATACGGTAATCCTTTCCTTCAAAGCCCAAAATACATACTGACCTCCTAAACTAATATACATATTCCAAAGCCCCTACTTTTAACCATAGACCTAACTAATAAAGGTACGTGATGAGACTAAATACACTGCTCAAAAAAATAAGGGGAACATTTAAACAACACAATGTAACTACAAGCCAATCACATTTCTGTGAAATCAACCTGTCCAGTTATGAAGCAACACTGATTGTGAGTCAATTTCCCCTGCTGTTGTGCAAATGGAACAGACAACAGGTAGAAATGATAGACAATTAGCAAGACAACCCCTATAAAGGAGTGGTGTGCAGGGGGTGACCACAGACCATTTCTCTGTTCTCATCCGTTTTGGCTGTTGTTTTGGTCACGTTTGCATTTTGTCATTGCTCTCACCCCTATTGGTACTGCACAGTAGCATGAGGCAGTATCTACAACCCACAGAAGTTGCTCAGGTAGTGCAGCTCATCCAGGATGGCCCATCAATGTGAGCTGTGGCAAGAAGGATAGCTGTGTCTGTCAGCAAAGTATCCAGAGCATGGTGCAGTTACCAGGATATAGGCCTGTACACGAGGAGACATTGAGGGGGCTGTAGGAGTGCAAGAACCCTGTAGTAGGACCGCTAACTCCTTATTTTTGCAAGGAGGAGCAGTGCCAGTGCCCTGCAAAATGACCATTCCTGCATGATGAGGACATTGATGCTATGGCCTTGCCTGCCCGTTTTCCAGAATTTAATGCAATCGAGAACATCTGGGACATCATGTCTCGTTCCATCCACCAATGTCACATTGCGCCACAGACTATACAGGAGATGACTGATGCTTTAACCGTTTTGCGCCAGAGTCTGTTTTTGCCTTCGTGACCGGGCCAATTTTTTCAATTCTGACCAGTGTCACTTTATGAGGTCATAACTCTAAAATGCTTCAACAGATCCCCGTGATTCTGAGAATGTTTTCTTGTGACATATTGTACGTTATGATAGTAGTAAAATTTCTTTGATATGACTTGCATTTATTTGTTAAAAAAATGGAAATTTGGTGAAAATTTAGCTTTTTTCAAACTTAACCCCTTACTGCTATTGGATGCAATAGTACGTCCAATGGCAGTACCCCCGCTTTGATAAGGGCTCCGACGCTGAGCCCACATCAGAGCCGGGACATGTCAGCTGTTTTGAATAGCTGGCATGTGCCCACAATAGGCGCAGGTGGAATCGCAATCCACCCGTGCCTATTAACTATTTAAATGCCGCTGTCAATCTCTGACAGTGGCATTTAACCAGCGCTTCCAGCTGCCAGGCCGGAAATACGCGCATCGCCGACCCCCGTCACGTGATCGGGGGTCAGCGATGCATTTGCATCACAACCAGAGGTCTCATAGAGACCTCTATGGTTGTAGATGCTGAATTGCTATGAGCGCCACCTGGTGGTCGGCGCTCATAGCAGTGCTGTAATTCTGCTACATATAGGCAATCTGCTCATCGCCTATATGTAGCAGAGCTGATCAAGTTGTGGCAGCTTCTAGCCTCCCATGGAGGCTATTGAAGCATGCCAAAATGAAAAAAAAAGTTTTAAAAAATGTGAAAAAAAATAAAAGTTTAAATCACCCCCCTTTCGCCCCATTCAAAATAAAACAATAAAAAAAATCACACATATTAGGTAACGCCGCGTTCAGAATCGCCCGATCTATCAATAAGAAAAAAGGATTAACCCGATTGCTAAACGGCGTGGCGAGAAAAAAAAATCAAAACGCCAGAATTACTTTTTTTGGTCGCTACGATATTGCATTAAAATGCAATAACGGGCGATCAAAAGATCGTATCTGCACAGAAATGGTACCCTTAAAAACGTCAGCTTAGCATGCAAAAAAATAAGCCCTCACCCAACCCCAGATCACAAAGATTAGAGAAGCTACGGGTATCGGAACGTGGCACATATTTTTTTAAGCGACCTTTGGAATTTTTTTTGGTGTCTATGAACTCATATTGACCTGGGGAATCATAATGGCAGGTCAGTTTTACCATTTAGTGAACCTAGCAAAAAAGTCAACAAAAAACTTTTTTTTGCAATTTCACCGCACTTGGAATTTTGTTCCCGTTTTTGAGTACACGACATGCTAAAACCACTGATGTCTTTCAAAAGTACAACTCAACCTGCAAAAAATAAGCCCTCACATGGCCATATTGACAGAAAAATAAAGTTGTCTCTGGGAAGAAGGGGAGCGAAAAACGAAAATGCAAAACCGAAAAAAGTTCCGGTCATTAAGGGATTAATTTTTATGCCCTTAAATCAGAGAGTCATATCGCACAAAATAGTTAATAAATAACATTTCCCATATGTTTACTTTACATTAGCACAATTTTGGAAACAAATTTTTTTTTGTTAGGATGTTATAAGGGTTAAAAATTGACCAGCGAGTTCTCATTTATACAACAAAATTTACAAAACCATTTTTTTAAGGGACCACCTCACATTTGAAGTGAGTTTGGGGGTCAACATGACAGAAAATACCCCAACGTGACACCATTCTAAAACTGCACCCCTCAAGGTGCTCAAAACCACATTCAAGAAGTTAATTAACCCTTTACATGCTTCACAGGAACTGAAGCAATGTGGAAGGTAGCTCTGTTATTCAAGTAGGGGATACTCAGCCGCCACAAAACCAGATCCGGCATGGGTTTTCCATAAAACAATTATAGTCCATGCAGTTTATTCAGGATCATAAACCCACAGCAGTAACATAAAGTTCACTTAATCAGCATAGCGTCCATGACAGAGTTCAGCTCTGTAATCCCTGTGGTCACACAGGTTATGCATGCACAGGCTCTTCAGCCTCAGTTATCTCACCCACGTCAGGGTTTCCTCATAGTTCCTTCATCACGCTGCAGATGTCCATTCCCTCCAGGGAATCATCAGGCACGTGCAGCCATTCAACACAGCGTTCCTTGCTGTCAGGAAGACAGCCCCCATCTCTCCCAGACGGGGCCTTCCAAAACGGACCAACCAGGTCCCAGCATTCACCCATGTGACCTACCCTGGCCACCTTATATAGTCCGAAGCCACTCCCACCAGGTCACATGACCTCATCACAGGTCCTTGAACCATTCTCACACTCTATAATATCGTTCTTAACCACACCCCTGGGTGGATTTGTAGGTAACTAGTGCCACCCGTCTCCCCAGCTACCTGGAGACTTCTCCCGGACACATTGAAACAGCACCTCAGCAGTATCACTGCTGATCAACACACACATAAGTCTCCATCTCAAGGCCACCCACCTTGAGATACACAACGGTCATTCAGTATTCTGCCATTCATCCTCTCTCCTAGGACATCCACACAACGCCCCCTAGCGGACACAGTGGTCACTACACCACAAAGGAAAAAAAAAACTTAACTTTTTTTCACAAATATTTTACTTCAGAACCATTTTTTTTATTTTCACAAGTGTAAAAAGAGAAAATGAACCACAATTTTTTATGTGCAATTTCTCATGAATACGCTGTGGGGGTAAACCACTGTTTGGGTGCACGGCAGAGCTTGGAAGGGAATGAGCACCGTGTGACTTTTTCAACGCAGAATTGGCTGGAATTGAGATTGGACGCCATGTCGTGTTTGGAGATCCCCTGATGTGCCTAAACAGTGGAAACCCCCAATTCTAATTCCAGCCCTAACCTCAACACACCCTTAACCCTAATCCTAACCATAACCCTCACGTTCTCATCACTGTCCTCACCTGTCACCTATGTCCAGCAACATGCGCACCCCCGCAGAAATCTTGCACATCTAGACACTCGCACACTCTGACTCTATTTGGCCACTGTCCTCCATATCTTCACTCCATGACACAGACACTGCCACTAGTTTCTACAATGCCTCTCATGCACCAGCCATCGACTAGGTCGCCCTTGTCATGCATAGAAGAGTGTGACGAATCAATAGACAACCCTGGCACAATAACATCACTAAAAAGCTTCGGCAAGTATCCAGAATTGCAGAACGGCATTGGAAGAAAATGCATTCGCAAGATGATTTCACTGCACTCAAACAAGCAACACTCGCATTCAAATCAGTTCTCACTTCTGCTAAACAGGCCTACTTTACATCCCTTGTATTTTCTTTATCCTACAACCCCAAACAGTTGTTTAACACTTTTAACTCCTTCCTCCACCCACCACTGCCCCCTCCGACTTCCCTAATCACGGCCAAGGACTTTGCCACGCATTTCAAAAATAAGATAGACCAAACAAGGCAAGTCTTTGTTGTCCGACCACCACAATCCCTTTATATGCCAGACCAATGCCCTAACTCCATATCTTCCCTCTCCAAAATCACTGAAGGAGAGCTTGCCCATCTCTCCAAATCACATCTCACCACATGTGCACTTGACCCCATCCCACCTCCTCCCCAACCTTACCACTACACTAATCCCATCCCTAACCCATCTCTTCAACCTATCACTAACTTCTGGTACCTTCCCCTCTTCTTTCAAACATGCCACAATCGCACCTATCCTCAAAAAGCCATCCTTTGACCCGAGCGCTATGTCCAACTATCGCCCCATATCTTTGCTCCCATTTGCTTCCAAACTCCTTGAGCAGCATGTCCACACTGAACTTTCCTCTCACTTTGCATCTAACTCGCTCTTCGACAACCTACAATCTGGCTTCCGTCCCCACCATTCCACTGAGACTGCCCTGAACAAACTTACTAATGACTTACAGCCAAAGCTAACAGACAAATCTCTATACTCATCCATCTAGACCTGTTCTCTGCCTTAGACACAGTTGACCACCGCCTCCTACTACAGATCCTCGCTTCCTTTGGTGTCAAAGACCTTGCGCTATCCTGGATCTCCTCATACTTTACCAACTGCACATTTAGCGTTTCCTACTGCCATACTACCTCTTCATCTCGCCCCCTCTCTGTTGGTGTCCCTCAAGGCTCTGTCTCTTCTCAATCTATACCCTTGGCCTGGGACAACTCATAAAGTCTTATGGCTTCCAGTACCATCTATATGCTGATGACAGTCAGATCTACCTCTCTGCCCAGTTGTCACCTCTCTGCTCTCCAGAATCCCAGAGTGTCTATCAGCTATATCCTCCTTTTCCTTTCGCTTCCTCAAACTCAATGTGGACAAATCTGAACTAATTATCTTTCCTCCATCTCGCATACCTTCCCTACCTGATCTATCTATCACAATAATTGAAATCACAATTTCCCCTGTCCCGGTAATCCGCTGCCTTGGAGTAACCATTGACTCTACCCTGTCCTTCAAACCGCACATCCAAGCTCTCGCCACCTCCTGTCACTTCCAGCTCAAAATTATTTCCAGAATCCGTCCTTTCCTCAACCCTCACTCTACCAAAATGCTTGTGCATGCCCTAATCATCTCCCACCTCGACTACTGCAACATCCTCCTCTGTGGCCTACCTTCTAACACTCTCGCACCCCTCCAGTCCGTCCTTAACTCTGTTGCCCGACTAATCTCGCTACACTCCTGCTTCCCCTCTTTGCAAATCCCTTCACTGGCTCCCAATTTCCCAGCGTATCCAGTTTAAACTACTCACACTGACCTACAAAGCCAACCATAACCTTTCTCCTCCATATAGTTCCAAACTAATCTCTCAATATCTTCCCTCATGCAATCTCCGGTCCTCCCAAGACCTCCTCTCCTCCACGCTTTTCCGCTCCTCACCCAATCGCCTCCAAGACTTCTCCCGAATATCGCCCATCCTCTGGAATTCTGTGCCCCAACTCTTCCGGTTATCCACCACATTTGGATCCTTCAAACGTAACCTGAAAACCCGTCTCTTCAAAAAAGCTTACAACCTGTAATGACCACACAGCCACCTCAACACCATTGGAGCTACTGCAACCCCCAACCTACTGTCTCCTTCCCCATAATCCTGTAGAATGTAAGCACGTAAGGGCAGGGTCCTCTTCCCTCTATACCAGTCTGTCATTGTTAGTTGTGTTTACTGTAAGTGATATTTGTATGTAACCCCTTCTCATGTACAGTACCATGGAATTAATGGTGCTATATAATAATAATCCTAACCACACCCCTAATCCCAACCATAACCCTAATCCCAACCCTAGCCACAAAAAATAACACTAAGACACCCCTAGCCTCAGTCCTAACCCTAACTTTAGACTAACCCTAACTTTAGCCTAACACTAACTTTAGCTCCAACCCTAACTTTAGCCCAACCCTAACTTTAGCCTAACCCTAACTTTAGCCTAACAATAACCCTAACTTTAGCCTAACAATAACACTAACTTTAGCCTTACCCTAACTTTAGTCTTACCCTAATTTTAGCCTAACCCTAACTTTAGCCTAATCCTAATGTTAGCCTAACCCTAACTTTAGCATAACAATAACCCTAACATTAGCATAACAATAACCCTAACTTTAGCCCAGCCTAACCTTAACTTTAGCCTAGCCTAACCCTAACTTTAGCCTCACCTAACCCTAACTTTAGCCTCGCCTAACACTAACTTTACTCTCGCCTAACCCTAGCTTTAGCCTCTCCTAACCCTAACTTTAGCCTCTCCTAACCCTATCTTTAGGCTTGCCTAACCCTAACTTTAGCCTAGCCTAACCCTAACTTTAGCCTAGCCTAACCCTAACTTTAGCCTAGCCTATCCCTAACCTTAGCCTAGCCTATCCCTAACTTTAGCCTAGCATAACCCTAACTTTAGCCTAACCCTAACTTTAGCCTAACACTAACTATAACTATAGCATTAACCCTAACTTGCCGTATCTGTTTTTTTTACTTCATAACAAGATCACTGACTGGCACAGCTGTTGCTAGCAGCACTTGTCACACTCTTTCTCCTCTTATCTCTCACTGAGAGGATATCAGAGGAGAAACAGCGTTATTATGAGTCAGATCGCCGGGAAAGTCTGTTGCTACAACAAACTTTTCCAGTGATCTGTCTCATTGGCTGGTGTGACGCTGACAACATCAGGACCTGAACCAATCAGGTCTTAATGAGGTCGGTCACAGGATGTGATGTCACGGGTGACTGGATACACCGCCTCCAGCAGGGCGAATTTCTATGACACCCGTGTCCCTGGATACACCGCCTCCAGCACTCCGAATTTAAACAATGTAACGTGCAGCCGGATACATCGCCTCCAGCAGGCGAATTTCAGTAGTTAACGTGTATCTGGATACACCGCCTCCAGCAGGGCGAATTTACAGAGATAAGAGAAACACCAGGGAAACTGATACAATGGAGGGCCCTGCAGTAGGGAACGGGGACGTGGAGACCTCCTGCACTCCCCTGAGTCAGTGTTTCTACACTCCTGACGGTCCCTAGGCAGGTTCCACACCTGGCGACGAGCAGGATACCTAAAAACCCTAGCTTGTCCTGCACCTATCCCTTTCTATTAAATTGGACGGTGCAGAAACTAATCCCACCACTGCACTAAAACACACATAAGGAAAGTTACAAACAGAGAAAAACCACTTAGCTTTGCTCTGTTGCTATTGCTCCCAGCAACAGAGTCCAGCACCTGAGTGCAGCTTTCCTCCTGAATAGCTGCTACTTCACCAAAGCTTTGTCAGAGCTGCATGGAACTCCTCACTGTTGCTCCTTCCACACCAGGACTCTGACTGAGCTGCAAGGAACTCTTCCCTAGCTCCTTCCTCCACCAAGGATGGTTGGAAATGACCAATATCACCAACAGTGAGTGAGACCACCTGACTCTCCTATATAGGCAAGAGCCAGAGCAATCACACCTGCTAGTGATTCCCGTGTAATAATACTAGCCACCACCGGGGGCAAAACTAGAACTAAAGACACCACTGTGTAATGACCCCAATGGTCACCGGGGGCAAAACTAACTTTAAGCAACCAGCTTAAAGGAAAAAAAAAGGTTACATGTGCTTTTATCTGTCACAATCCAGCATGGATCGTGACAGTACCCTCCCTCAATGAGGGGCCTCTGGACTCTCAAGACCGCTCCTCATCAGGGAACCACCTACAGAGGGGACGCATAGATCCAGAGTTCACCCCAGCCACTACCTGAACTTCAGGTTCATGACAAACGAGCACCGCTGGTATTGGCAATGTATGTTCTGGAGGTACCACACATCTCCAAAGCGCCGACCTAGGGAACAAGTTGTGTATGTGCATGTTTGGGGGTAACTCGAGCTGGCAAGACTCCGCAACACACTTCCACTGGATGTTTTTTGGTGGCCACCCATACATGCTCATTCACACACAGGTCCGGACCTGAACGTTTATTGCCACACATTAGTTTGTCACAATACTGTGAACTCTTACTGGAACTGACAACAGAGGCGTCCCCCTGTGTCACCACACTCACACCCCTGCAATTCACCAAGGGGCTCACCAGTACACAAACCTGTACAGAGACTGCAGACGGGTGTTCTGGAATGTTCTTAAGGCCCCGTGACACTAAGCGATCTTGCTAGCGAGATCGCTGATTTTGTGAAACATTAGCGATCTTGCCAGCGTGATCGCTGTGTGTGACGGGGATCAGCGACTGGCCCCCCTGCCGGTTATCGCTGATCGTGCTCGAGCGGCCTGGGCCGTTTTTCGATCGCTAGTCTCCCGCTACCCAGTGCGCATCGCTGCGTGTGGCAGCGAGAGACCAGCGATCAGCGACGCTGGTTGCTAATGTAAACGTCGGGTATCCAGCAGCCGCGGCTCCTGGATACCCGACGTTTACATTAGAAACCAGCGGCCAGCGTCGCTGGTCCTGATAGCTGGGGCTGTCTATGTGACAGCTCACTAGCGATCAGCCTAACGATGTCCCAGCGATCCCATCATGTCGGATCGTTGGTGGGATCGCTGGGACATCGTTTAGTGTGACGGGGCCTTTGGGCCTTTAGTCCTTGGAGCTATGTTTAATGGGGTGGGTGTTGGGAACAGCCCCTTTGTTGGGCACTGGGGCAGAGATACTAAGGGTGTGTGCAGACGCTGTGTAATCCGCTGCGGATTAATCCGCACGGATTTTGCAAAAACCGCAGATAAACCGCAGGTCAAAAGACCTGCGGATTATCTACGGTTTTGCCTGCGGTTTGGTCCTGCGGATTCACCATCTCCACAATGGTGGAGATAGGAACCCGCTGCGGATTCCGCAGAAAGAATTGACATGTCACTTCTTTCTGCGGTTTCAAAACCGCAGCAAATCCGCGCGGATTTTTCCGCAACGTCTACACAGCGTTTTTTTTTTACCATTCATTTGAATGGTCCTGTACACCGCAGCTAAAACTGCGGGTCCGCAGCGGCCAAAACCGCTGCGGAAACGCAGCAGAATCCGCAGCGTGTGCACATACCCTAAGAGTGGTAGGACAATAAGCCATATGGTCAGTTAGTTTATGCTGTGTGCTTTGAAGCACAGGGATCTGCAGCTGTGGCTGGATCCTGGTATCATGTATGGGGGCAGTTCCACGCTGAGAAGGAATATTTTCAAAATTTTCAAATATTTTGGAAATAGTTAATTTTTTGTAAGTTGGTACTTCATTACACATAGCATAAGGTGGCAACACTGTTTCTTTCAAATTCCATATATTTCCAAGATGGCAGAGGGTTGCATGTGAATACCTACTGTTCTTACTGGAATCATACAGTAACAGGCTATATTGGTAAGTGGGTTATTATTAACTAGCAACATGCATAACTTAAGTTCAGTAAATATAAAAGACTAGATGCGTGCCTGATGCTATCGCATCGGGAGGGCAGTAACATCACGATGGGGGCAGCTTTGTGGCGCTGGGGGTGGCGGCCCACCCATTTCCGTGCAGTCACAACTGGCAGGAAAGACGGTGTTTTGCGGCCTGTGCTGGAGATGATGTGCGGCGCCACCAGAGGGTGTCCGCACCCAATCTCCAGCACAGGCCTCAAGCCATGGTCTTTCCTGCCGGCTGTGACTGCACGGAGGTGGGTGGGCAGGCAGTGGCGGGATCCGGTGCGTGTAGTCAGGCGGTGGGTCCTGGCGAGGGTCTGACGGCGGTGTCCCTCTCATTACTCCCCCCTCATTGCACCCTCTCATTACACCCCCTCATTATACCCCCTTCATTACACCCCTCTCGTTATACCCCCTCGTTACACCCCTTTCACAGCCTCGTGATTGCAGTGGCAGCCTGGATCCGAGCGGCAGCTGGAATCCGAGCAGCTGCTGGGATCCAAGCAGCGGCCGGGATCCCAGCGGCGGTCGGAATCGCAGCGGCAGCCTGGATCCGAGTGGCAACTGGGATCCCAGCGGCAGTTGGGATCGCAGCGGCATTCGGGATCGCAGCGGTGGCCTGGATCCGAGCGGCGGTCGGGATATCAGTGGTGTTCAGGACCGTAGCCGTGGCCTGGATCTGAGCGGTAGCTGGGATCCCAGCAGCGGTTGGGATCGCAGCAGCGGCCTGGATCTGAGCGACAGCTGCGATCCCAGCGGCAGCGGCGGCCTGGATCCGAGCGGCGGTCGGGATCGCAGCGGCATTCGGGATGGTAGCTGCGTCCTGGATCTGAGCGGCATCACTTGGGTGTTCCAAAATGGTGGTCGGCGTACTTCCGGTGCAGTGCGGTGGATTGTGGATTGTGTTTCTTTATGAAGTAAACTTATTGTAACGTAAGTTACCATCAGCTCTGTAATGTAAGTTACTTCAGCTTTTAAGTGTAAGTTACCTGCCTTTCAATTTTTGGACAACACATGCAGTCAGCTTTTTTAAATAATTAAATACTATCATAATTTTGATGTTCATTTTACTTTATATTATAAGGTCTTTCTTTGTATTTTTAGAGTCATAATGCCATTAACGCCAGCTGAAAAGATGAAGAGACGATGGGAGAAGTTGAAAGAAACAGGAGGATATGAACAGTACAAGTTGGTAAGCAATGCAAAGCCTATTGAAGGAATTTCCAAATTTCATGCCATAGGGTATTTTGCAGGCAAATTTATTGGCTTTAGAACCACTAAAACAAGGTCTATTACAATGCTAATAACTGCAAGTACCCTGATATTGAATGCAAAGTTGATGACTGGGTTGAAGTAATGTATGATGGCAGAAAGTATCCTGGATTGGTTACTGAGGTTGCACGCAATGAGATGAACGTGAAAACCATGGAACTCTATGGCAAGAATAAAAATACCTGGAAATGGCAATCTAAAGAAGATGAAATTTATTATGATGTCTGTCAAATTTTAAGAAAGGTTGATCCTCCCCTGAAAATGGGTTCTAGGGACATTTGGGAATTTTTTGATTAGCCAGGAAGTTAAATGAGCAGTGAGCACAAATTTACATCCTTGTTGATGTTCTTCATTAGCTGTGTCTGAATTCATTGGACCGGACCACATACGTAGATTAAAATTTAGTCTACGTTATGTAATTGATCAACGGTCATATTTTGTAATCAAAATTTCCACTCTGCAAAAATGTTGACAACTGAAGTATGAATATTGATTGATTACATTTTTATACTAAATTTTAGTCTACATATGTAGTTCACACCAATGAGTTCACATGCAGCCTATGTTTTGTCTAAATAATGTCAGTTTGCCTTCTCAAATATGAACAAAGTTGAACACTTTGTTTTATAACGTAAGTTACTATATTGTGATGTAACGTAAGTTACCTACATTTCTTGTAATAAGAACTGTTGCATTTAACTTGAGAGGTTAAAATAAATTTGTTAAAGTTGCTTAGACTATGGAGTTTTAATACAATAAAATTAGTGCTTCTTCCCTGTTTCCCAGAACAGAAAATTTGGCAGTCTCATGATATGGATAATTGCCTTTCCTTTTTGTCTAACGTAAGTTACCAGGTAATAACACTGTATTTTGTATTCAATTTGTATTGTTGAAAAAGCAATCTGTGTTGAAATCTATTGAGAATAGTGTAATGTACAATATACATTCATTTTTGTGCCTGCCTTCAAAGAACAGTCTGTAGCCATTATTAACTCAGTTTTTGGCTTGTGAATGTAACGTAAGTTATGGAGATTGGAGATTATTTTGCGACATGGAATTGTCACGTCTGACCACCCTACTGGATTTGAGGACTGAATCTAAAGACTGTTGTTGTGTGGTGACCTGCCAAGGGCTGGGACTGATGAGGCGTGATCCCAGTGACCATGTGTATTGTTAGAAGCGGCCACGTGGGACTGTGTTGTGTCCCTCATCTGCTGGATCCGTTAAATTTACCTATTTCTATATTTCCCTGGTGTCGGATTGCCGGGTGGCGCCCCCGGATCTGCTCTCTTTGTGTGGACTCATTGTGGACTAATTACGGACACTGCAGAATTTCATTTGTCACAAACACATGGGCCATGCACACAGCGAACAACTCTGTATGACAATGTTCACACCACCAAAAGACTGAAACGCAGAAAAACACAGTAAAACAAACGTATACAAATACTCTGTTGTAAAAAAGTAATTAGTTTCTTGCGTTTGCAAGATGGGGAGGTTTCCACCCCTCCCTTATGGGCCATGCACACAAAAGCCATCTTCCATAGCGTGTCCACATCGGACTTACCTGCCTGAATCCTGCTCATACAGGTACTATACACATGATCAGGGTTTTAATGCATCAGTTATGGACTGCTCTAAGATGGGTATACCTTGAGGTTTGGTAGAGCGGCTTAGTATACATTTTTTGCAAAAACGTATCAACCAAATACCCTGTTTTGTTACCATCTTTTTACTAGCACTTGCTGTTTACGGTTACCTTTTTACAACAGAGTATTTGTATATGTTTGTTTTACTGTGTTTTTCTGTGTTTCAGAATTTCATTTGTGTTGTCCCAGTTCCCTGTTCCAATAAATCTTGTTGGATTGTTTCTTGACCTGGTGTCTCTTCCTGCTGTCGCATACCCCCCCCTCACAGAGATGTGATCCCTGGGAGAACCAGTGCCAACACCACTGGAATGGTAGTCTTATATTCTGCATTTATGGTAGCTTACCAGGGGGGCAGCTGCGGTGGAGTGGGGTCCCAGGTGGCAGGGGCGCGTATGCAGGAAGCTGGCGGTGTTGACAGGAGTTGGGTGATGCTGCGGGCCTTGGGCTGGGAGGAGGGGGTTTTCAGTGGTGCGAGACAAATGTCAGCAAAGTCTTCATATTTCCCATCCTTTTCACTGTGTGAGTCTTCAGTAAAATGGCCACCTCTGAACGAGATTCCAATCTGCGCATGCTCTGCCAGAGGCAGCTATTTTCCTGAAGTCCACTTCAGTGAAAAGGATGAGAAGTGCGGGGACTCCGTCGTCATTTTGTGAGAGCCCGGGGTGCACCACAGCTTCGTACCACCGAACACCCCCTCCTTCCAGCCTGGGACCCTCAGCATCGCCCCACTCATTGCCATTGCCAACTTCCTGCAGTATCAACTCTGGAACCCCGCTCCACCACATCTGTCCCCCTCCGGTAAGCTACATTCGGTTTTTAAGGGGCAACCCTATTTTCCCCCAAATTTGGGGGAAAAAAGTGCATCTTATAATCCGAAAAATACGGTACATCATTTATCACCTGTTCTGTGGATTGAAGTTTAATATGAACTGCAATGCCCAAAATGACTCTGGGTCTCCTGGTGATATGCAGTGTTGGCTTTGAGCCAAGCATACCTTTTGAAATTGTGGCCAAAAAGATCAACCTTGGTCTCATTAGACCAGAACACATTTTCCCACATGCTTTTGTCAGACATGATGCAGATTTTGGTAAAACATAGCCGGGCATTAATGTTTTTCTTGGTAAGAAAAGGCTTCCGTCTTGCCACCCTACACTACAGGCCAGAGCTATTAAGAAAATTTGAGATTGTTGTCAAATGTAGTACAGAACCAGAACTTGCCAAAAACACCAGCAGCTGTTTTAACATTGCTGTAGACCTATTGGCGGCCCGTTTTTTAACAATGTTTTACTTCACAGAAAGAATCATTTGCGATCCCATGCTGTAATGTCTGTACTCCCTGGCTAGGAGCTGTGGTATGATCAGACCATGTTCCTGCACGGTCAGACACAGCCAATACACAGTACACATATTCAAAAAAAGTTGCACTCTCTCATGCTAAAGCATGTCAATGTGAAGTATATGAAATATGAATAGCAATACAGCTTCTGAATATTAGGAAAAAATGAGGTGCTTAGCACATAATTTAGCCAATTCATATGGAGGTGGCTGCTCCTAGTATGCACCTATTCTCGCTAGCTTGCATGTGCCAGTCAGTCTTTTGTTAATTACACAGTACACAGTCCTGTATCCATAGTTCCCTGGTCACGGTGTGGCTAGTCCTGTATCCTTATCCCCTGGTCCCAGTGTGGCCAGTGCCTGAACCTCGTCCCCTGGTCCTGGAGCGACCAGTGCTTGAACCTCGTCCCCTGATCCTGGAGCGGCCAGTGCTTGAACCTCGTCCCCTGATCCTGGAGCGGCCAGTGCTTGAACCTCGTCCCCTGATCCTGGAGCGGCCAGTGCTTGAACCTCGTCCCCTAGTCCCAGAGTGGCCAGTTGCTGAATTCCTGTCCTGGAGCAGCCAGTTCCTGAACCTTCGTCCTGGAGCGGCCAATGCCCGTACTTCATCTCCTGGTCCCAGTGCCTGAACCCTGGCCCCTGGTTCGGGAGCGGCCAGTGCATGAACATTGTCCCCAAGTCCACGCCCCTGTTCCAGTATCTTAGAAGGTCATGTCTGAACTAAGCCCTAAAGTGTCAGCGTACCTGACCCCTAGGGTCACAGCTGCAGTACCGGGTTCTGCCCAGGAGTGGTAACTGGCAGCTACCTGCCGCCAAGGCTGACCTCACCACTAGAGGCTCCAGTGAACACCAAAGTAGCTGCTTAGTTACACCCCTTCCTGGGTAGGCCTGGCCTTTTGGGTCCGCAAATCCTCATGCGCCAGAGTTGTGTGTAACAGGCTGGGTTCAGATGAACATTGAAATTATCAGTTCACTACTTTTTTAAATTGCGGATGAGGCTGGGTATGTCGGCAGCGCTGGTGCTCATCTGATGGGTTCAAGAGCCGGCTGCCATTACACGCACTTTTCTCATCCATTAAACATAAGACTACTTCATGCTGTTATTTTTTCAACATGAACTTTAGTGTGAGAGCGCACAGTGCAGCTGGCCTTGTGCAGCTGAAACTCCCCCTCACCGCAATGGCCAATGGATGCACTATTGTGAAACAAAATATTCTGTACCTTGACTAACATTGCTCAGTGTGCTTTCCATGTGCAGCCTATTGTACACATGGAAAACCCACTGACAAGAAATAGACTCATTGGACCCTGGCCAAAGAAATGTGTATATTTCATTAACCTAATCTGTGTAGTACATATAAACAGATTATTTATACTTTTATTTGACTGCAATCATTTTTAATGCATCTATATTATGCAAATATTTAGAAAGGCTTGGGGACAATTTTTTGTTGAGCGTGCTTCTTTATCCAGGAACCCCCCAAGCAGTGACTTCCATTTCCTGCCTCTAACTCCCCTGTAGTGGCACACAAAGCCTCCAATACCGATATAATGACAGTCAAAGCTTCCCCATAGACCTCACACTGAGGCACTATTTGTACATCCAGGAGTTCCCACTTTAGCCCCATTTGAAATTCGCACATTAGGTGCTCCCACCACACTGTCTCATCCAGCTTCAAACAACCCTCTAACTAGCTATTTCATTCTATCACCAGATTAGCATAGTTATATCTCCAAGCGTTATGCCAGTATATGTGCTTTCAGAGATCTTCTATGAGGGGCTAATCACAAAAGTCACTATCTGGAGACTTGTTCTTCATAACTGTAAAGCCTCCGTTACACATAACGATGTCCCAGCAATCCCACCAACGATCCGACATGATGGGATCGCTGGGACACCATTAGGCTGATCGCTGGTGAGCTGTCACAAGACAGCCCCAGCGATCAGAAACTAGCGACGCTGGACGCTGGTTTCTAATGTAAACATCGGGTATCCAGGAGCCGCGGCTCCTGGATACCCGCTGTTTACCTTGGAAACCGGCGTACACTCTGGTTTCCAAGGTAAACATCGGGTATCTAAGAGCCGCACGACTCCTGGATACCCGCTGTTTACCTTGGAAACCAGTGTGTACGCCGGTTTCCAAGGTAAACAGCGGATATCCAGGAGCCGCGGCTCCTGGATACCCGATGTTTACATTAGAAACAGCGTTCAGCGTCGCTGATCGCTGGTCTCTCGCTGCCACACGCAGCGATGCGCGCTGGCCAGCGGGAGACCAGCGATCGAAAAACAGCCCAGGCCGATGCTGCACGATCAGCGATAACCAGCAGGAGGGCCGGTCGCTGATCCCCGTCACATACAGCGATCTCGCTGGCGAGATCGCTGTGGCGTCACAAAATCCGCAATCTCGCTAGCGAGATCGCTGTGTGTAACGGGGCCTTTAGACTTTTTGCCAATGTACCAAGCTAGCAGATAACCATGAGCCACACATTATGGACCCACGAGCCACATGTGGCTCCCAAGCCACAGGTTGGGGACCCCTGGTTTAGTGGATAAAATATCTGATCTGAGTGCATCTTTAACTTTCTCTTTTCCTTTAGGGATTATATATTCTTTATTTAGTACAGTATCTACACTCAAAGTATAGGATTCGCATTTAGTAATGCATGGTATTTCAAGTGAAAAATCAACATTTTTTTTATAGCCGAAAACTCATATTTAAAATCTTAGTTGAACCAAGTTTACCTCCGTTCTGTAACACCTATTAGCAGCATGACCACATATTCTCTCCATTGATGGATTTTGAGGTTTAGTAGATTGGCCCCAATCTGCTGGCATTGGAAGTGACAATCTCACCAGGATTTTTGTAATAATCAAAATAGTTACACATTCCAAGTTACCTTGCACCATTCAGAGTCATCTACAAAACACATGCAGCTAAAAGTGCAAAGAGAACCTGCTCCTTGGCATTGCTGAAGAGCAGTACTAGAGGGATGAATGTCTGTACTACATATGGTGTGCAGTTGTGGTTATATATGCTGTGTTCTGATAAAAGAAATCTGTATAAGATGTATTTATAGCATATGCTTCACAGAGGTACGGTATGTCCTGTATGTTAGTTTTTTCCTTCCGCCATGACGGCACCATGGAGAGAGGGGTTCCGCCCATCAAGGACAGAAAACCTACAGATAAAAAGGAGGTACCTCTCTCCTGCATCAGTTGGCTTCCTGTCCCTGTTGGGGAACCTACAGAGGACGCAAGGATCATACCTGAGGAATGTCATGAGATGCCAGGCCCGGCCAGACCGATTCAAGCAGCGGGCGTTCCCTTCCTGGGCTGGTGCGGTATCCTGAAGCGCCACCACTGGGTTCTGGGCCTTTAGGGTGTGCGGGGAGAGGCAGCATGCTGCATCTCCTGAAATCTTCTCCAGAGCAACGCTGAGGCTCCAGCGTTTTCGGAATCTAGTGCGCACATGTGGCGTGAGCGCGCCCCTATGACGCGAGCAGACGCCGCGGTGCATGACTGGGTAATCTGGTCTAGGGCGCACGCGTGGCAGGGTCACGACCCGATGACGCGGAGACACCGCAGTGCATAACTGGGTAATCCAGTCGCAATAGGCGCGTGTCGTTTCTCCAAGTCCCCTCCTCGTGGAAGTTTAATTATAGGATATGGGGCAGGTGGCCGGGGGAGGTGCCAGGTGGATATTTATACAACAGAAAGCACTGAGGGCAGTGCTTCTAGTTAAGCTTGGGCAGTCTTCACCCTAGCCATGAGCGACCAGAAGCATCTGGAGGTGCAGGCTCTGCAGGTCCGGTCACCTCAGCAGCAGCAGTGGTGGCAGCAGCAAAAGGGGAAAAGATCAGAAGGGGACCCTTCCCATCGCCAGAAACGTAACAGCGGAAGTGGGTATTCTGGCAGATCATCCCATCGTAGCAAAGACTCCAGTGTGGCATCGAGCGCAAGAGAGAATCAATCTACAAGAAATGTTCCTCCTCCGAACCCAGTACCCCTCCTTCTGTCAGGATGGTAAGTGATCTATGTGAAAGTCCACGTTGTAATTAGGGTCCTTCTGTTCTCTTCTCTTTTTAGGGAAGGAAGAGTACGGGAAAAACTAAGCATAGGATCTGTGCACTCTGTACGAAAGAGTTACCCACCACGTGGGAAAAAAGACTCTGCAACTCGTGCATAGAACAGACAATCTGTGAAGAGACCCCAGGATTTGCCTCAGATCTTAGGTCTTTAATTAAAATGCAGGTAGAAAATACCTTCAGGTCCTTTCAGGATGCGGGTAAAAAAAAAAACCGGAGCAAAACCAGAGACAGGTCCCATGAAACCCGGGTCGAGTCGAACGGAGAGTGAGTGAATGGACTCGGATGCATCCAGTTCATCATCATCATCATCATCGTCATCTTCCGGGGGTAGAAGTGGTCGCAACTGTTTTCCTTTAGAGGAAACAGCCTCGTCAAGGCGGTCAGAGCCACCAAGGGACTGGTAGACCCTCTCCCCAAAAAATTAGCACAGGATATTATGTTCGGTGGGCTGGATCAAAAAGGAGGAGGTCTTTTCCACTAAATGAGAAAATCCAATCCCTAATTGAAAAGGTATGGAAAAAAACACAAAGAAAGGGCCTTCTATCCCCGAAAAAGGAAATATCCATTAGAGGACCCAGCGTGTTCTTTTTGGGAGAAGGCGCCAAAACTAGATGTGGCAATTGCCAAAGCATCCAAAAGATTTTCCCTTCCCTTTGAGGACATGGGGGTGTTAAAGGATCCCATGGACAAAAAAGCAGATACATTACTGAAGGGTTCATGGGAAGCCGCTGGGGGAGGGCTAAAACCTGCAGCAGCTGCCACCTAAACTGCCAGGTCTCTGATGGTCTGGCTAGACCAGCTGGAATCACAGATAATGGAGAAAAACTCTAGGGACTCTATATTAGGGTCCATACCTGTAATGAAGGGGGCTGCTGCCTTTTTGGCAGATGCATCAGCAGACTTGGTTCCGGCTGGATGCCAGATTGGCAGCCTTCTCCTATGCAGCCCGGCGAGCCATCTGGCCTAAGCGTTGGCCTGGAAATCTACAGACAAAGTTAAGGTTGTGGTCCATCCCCTGTGAGGGCGAGTTCTTGCTTTGACCCACACTGGAAAATATTCTGGATAAAGCGGGGGACAAAAAGAAACGCTTCCCTAACCTCTCCAATCCCACTTACAAGTGGTCCTTTTGGAGTAAGAAATTTGTTCGGAGGAATCCCCCAAGAACCCAGGATAAGTGGGAAGATAGAAGGAGTAAGAACAGGGGATTCCTGTTGAACAGGGCCCCCAATGACAATAAGAAACCATCCCAATGAGGATTTTCCCCACGTGGGGGGAAGGTTATCTCTCTTTCTCCCGGCCTGGGAAAAAATATCCAACAGCTCTTGGATATTGGATCTGATAACATCAGGTCTAATACTTTGTTTCCACTCTCCTCCCCATCCATATTTCATAGTGACACCCCGGAGATCCTCAAACGAGGAACAACTAGCCTTAGAACAGGAGGTTGTGGGTCTGGTTGGGAAGGCAGTCCTTCAAGAGGTCCCAAGAAAAAGGCAAAGGATTCTACTCCCACCTGTTCCTGAGGAGAAAACCAGATGGAACATTAGGAACAATCAAAAATTTAAATAAACTGAACAAGCTACTGAAGGTTCAAACTTTCAAGATGGAAACAATAAAGACCAGTAAAAATGCTGTTTCCATACTGTTTCATGACTGTTCTGGACCCAAAGGACGCATACTATCGCATCCCCATCCACAAAGACCATCGGAAATTCCTCAGGGTGGCGGCCCCAATACATGGGGTGATAAGACACTATCAGTTTACAGCCCCAGCCCTCCCATTTGGTCTAGCCATAGCTCCACGGGTATACACCAAGGTAGTGGCGGAGGTGATGACACATTTGAGGGAACAGGATCTCCTGATTGTCCCGTATCTAGACAATTTCTTGATAACAGGCAACTCCCCCGACATCGCAAGAACCAATTAGAGAAAGTCATTAGTTTCTTGACCAACTTAGGCTGGCTCTTGAATCTAGGGAAATACAAAATTGTGCCGAGCAAGGTACAGGAATACCTGTGTATCATACTAGAATCAAGCAAACAGGAGTGTTGCCTCGCGATGGAGAAGGTTCAGAAAATCATAGGCCTGGTATTTCGAGTAAGGTACCTCCCCTCTACAACTTTGCAGAAAACAATGTCCCGCCTAGGGTCCATGACATCCTGTATTCCGGCCGTTCAATGGGTTCAGGTACACACCAGAGAGTGTGGGAAATTTTGTCAGCCAAAACTCTCTAGAAGGGAATTTAGAAGGTCAGTTAACCATGTCATCAAAAACAGTACTCTCGCTAGAATGGTGGACGAGGATAGACAACTTTACCCGGGGCATTCTTTCAGGTCTTGACAATGGACGCAAGCCTCAGGGGTTGGGGGGATCACCTGAACAACTAGATAGCTCAGGGGGTCTGGACAGAGGAATTAAGATCAGTATCCTCAAACATGAAGGATCTATTGGCAGTGAACTGCACCCTTTTGTTCTGGTTTGCCCCCAGTGGTGATGAGCGTTATTGCACATGATTATAAAGCAGGTGTGATTGCTCTGGCTCTGCTATAAAAGAGTGTCAGGTGTTGCAGTCACGGTTGGTGATAGTGCTCATTTCAACCATCCTTGGTGGAGGAATGATCTAGAGAGAGGTCCTGGCAGCTCAGTCAGAGCCCTGGTGTGGAAGGAGTCAGAGGGGATTTCCTTGCAGCTCTGACAGAGCTTGGTGGCAGCTATTCAGAAGGAAAGCTGCATTCTGGTGGTGGACTCTGTTGCTGGGAGCAAGAGCAACAGAGCAAAGCTAAGTGGTGTTTCCCTGTTTGTATTTTTCCCTGGTGTGTATTAGTACAGCGGTGGGGCCAGTGCCTGCACCACCCAGCTCCCTAGCAAGGGATAGGTGTAGGGTGTGCTAGGGTGACAAGTATCCTGATCGGCGCCCGGTGCGGAACCGGCCTAGGGAACATTAGGTGTGAGGGACACTGACTCAGGGGAGTGCAGTAGGTCTCCACGTCCCCGTTCCCTATCGCAGGGCCCACCGTTGTAATTGTTTCTCCTCCCCCGTGTCTTGTTGTTTTAGTTACCGGCCTGCGGGCCGTGTCACACAGGACAGTTTCACATGCCATGTCTTGTTGTTTCAGTTACCGGCCTGCTGGTCGCGTCACACAGGACGGGTCCACGTGACACCAGCGCGCTGGTGCAGGGAGCTGGTAACCAAGGTACACGTCGGGTTTCTAAGCGGCGCGCGGCACTTAGAAACCTGATGCGTACCTTTGGTACCAGCTCCCTGCACCAGCGCGCTGGTAACTAAGGTACACATCGAGTTTCTAAGCGCCGCACGGCACTTAGATACCCGATGTTTACCTTGGTTACCAGTTCCAGATTGCTGGTCTCCCACCTGCCACACGCAGCGATGCGTGCTGGCCAGCGGGAGACCAGCAGTCAAAAAAATGTCCTGGCCATTCCAGGTCGATCAGCGATACCCGGCAGGGGGGTCGGTCGCTGGTAAGTGTCACACACAGCGATCTCGCTGGTGAGATCGCTGTTGCGTCACAAAACTTGTGACTCAGCAGCGATCTCGCTAGCGAGATCGCTGTGTGTGACGGCGCTTTAGAATTCTTGAGCACTCTTCAGCCATACAATTTAAGAGTATTCTCAGACAACCGGGTTGTGGTAGCTTATTTAAATCACCAGGGAGGAACCCATTCTCGCCCACTTATGGAAGTGACAAGGTCCATTTTCCAGTTTGCCGAGGAAAACTTGGGATCTTTGACTGCACTCCATATAAGGGGGGTAGAGAATCACAGGGCAAATTTCCTGAGTCGGACCCAGCTGAGACAGAATGAGTGGGAATTGAATCAGCCGGTGTTCGATCAGATTGCAGAAAGGTGGGGTTGTCCAGCCATAGTTCTGTTCACTAACAGCCAGAACAGGAAGATAGATGCTTTCTGCTCAGTAAACCCCATTGGGAACCTAGTCACGTTAGACGCCTTCATGATTCCATGGGACTACCATCTAGCATATGCTTTTCCTCCAATTGCCCTTTCGGCAGTTCTGACAAAAATTTTGGAAAAAAAATTTTGAAATGTTGGCAGTATGAGTGTCAAAAGCTGATGGTGATGGCAGTAGCTCAGTTACTCTCAATGACTGGAGCCATGGATGAAATGGGCTGAATTACTAAATTGAAACGTAATGGAGAAAGGCTCTCCTCCGTTCTGCGGCTGTGTTCATAGTACATCAGGGAACATAACATTCACATTTTAGGTTAGGTACCCTCACACAGTGTCAGACTGGGGTGCCAAAGGACCACCAGTAACATTGACTTTGGGGGCCCACTTTTCGCCTGCATACAAATATTACATGACCCTGGTTCACAAATGTACCTATACCTCTATATAATAATAAACTGAGTAGTTTAGTTAGTGAATGAGATGCTGCTTTTTTCTGTACAGAGTGAATTATGACTAGTACTACCCCCTACAGTAAGGTTGGGGGTCCAAATTTGCACAGGGGCCCACCCTCGGGATTCCCCTGTTACCCTATGGGCCAGTCCGAGCCTGTCCTCACATGTCTGACATCCTTATGAAAAATTAGGCATGCATAGAAAAAACAGGGGTGTAACTGACTACTCAGACACCCTTTGGGTACGGTCTGTTGATGGAAATATTTTATTATTTTGTGTTGTGTATTTTGTAGGAAATAATGTTAAAAAAAAAGTCTACACAAGCTTCATTCTTTCATTGTTTGTTGAAATATTTGTCATTGTTTGTTAATCTTTTGTACACTTCCCTCCCACACGGCACCATTTAATGGAATATGTTGTTACTATAGAAATAAAAAGATTCCAGTAATGATAGTGAATGGTATAGTTCACAATATTAGTGGATTCTATGTAGAACAATGGAGTGAACATTACAACATTAGACCTTAACTAGCTGCACCTGGCTTGTTAAATCTGAGCGTGCTTTTAATATTTTTTTCACTCAGTGGTCTGCGGTAGAATGACAAGGACATAGGGAATCTACAGATAGATATTTTACTACAGGTCTTAATCATGCACCAGTTTTTGTTTTAAGGTTAAATTTGCATGGCTGGAATTCTATATAATCTAAAGGTACTGTCACACTTAGCGATGCACCAGCGATCCCGACCAGCGATATGACGCTGTCAGGATCGCTGGTACATCGCTAAGTGGTCGCTAGTGAACTGCCACACAGGCAGATCTCACCAGCGACATTGCAGGGGTTGGGGATCGCTACTTACCTGTCACACTAGGCGATCCTGCGTCCTCCTGCCCGCGTCCACGCGTCGCTCGTCTCCACAGCAGGAAGTCCAGCAGGAAGCTGACGACGAGAAACGGTCCAGGACGTTCTCGCGCGATCAGTGATAACCAGCGGGGGAGCGGTCGGAGGTAAGTATCAGACACAGCGATGTTGCTAGCAATATCGCTATAACGTCACAAAAACCAGTGACATTACAGCAATATTGCTAGCGATATTGCTTAGTGTGACAGGCCCGTAACTGAAAATGTACCCTAATTAACTTAGATAGAAACCAACTTCAAGGTGACTTCCAAGATAAAGCTCAAAGATAAATATTAGCAATTATACTTTCTTACAAATTAGGTGTCTTCATTTTTTTTCGCTGTTAAAAAAAATCTGGTTGTTAACCAGAAAACTGTCACAAAGCTAGTCACATACTCCGTTTTCATACCCACCGCTGATCCTGTCCCGACAGTGGTCCCCTTTCTGTTTTGACTCCTTGCAGTGTGATCACTGCAGCATAGATGTCGGTATGGTCAGCGTGTCGCTGCTGAGGTCAGTAATTGGCTGCCTTGGTCAAGCAGTATGTCATTGGCCAAGTAAACAAAAGTGATAGGGTGACACAAAAAGCAGAAAGCGTTTGACTTCTACAATGTTAAAGTCATCTTTTTATGAAATTGGGGAAGACGTACATAAAGCAGCATGACCCAGTGACAACTCTACACCTGCACATGAACAGACAGATATGCCGTAAATGTATTAAGAGGCGTTCCTTCTTTAAATTGGAGCATTTTACTGCAGCATAAAGTGGTTTTTATCAGTGTTATACAGCTTTCAAGATATTTGTTTTCTGTCAGTGATTTTGAAAATTTAGTTTATAGTCAGAGGAATGAAATCCATAAATAATCCTGCCGAGAAGCGGATATACAGTGTGTCCGTAAAGTCATGGTGCACTTTTGACCAGTCACAGGAAAATATACAAGTATACCACGGTCTGTGGATCTGACGCCCTTAGAATTTTACTTTTGGGATTATGTGAAGCAACATGTGTATGTGTCAACGACAGTAAACACTTAACAGAGAATCACCGCCGTTATTCACTTTGTTACACCAGACGTCCTTACCCGTGTGTGGCAAGAACTACATTATCGTTTGGATGTGTGTATGCCAAGAGATGGAGCCCATATGGAACTGCACTGAATAGTATGAAAATGGGAGATTTTTCTTTTATTTGGAGCAGATTTCACATTTCTATCGTCTTTTGTTGCTTTCCAGTGACTGGATAAAAGTGCACCATGACTTTACTGACACACTGTAGTTATTTCCAGTCTGGGCAATGCTCTGTGAGCTCAGCAGCCTCATTTCAGACGGATACATTGTATCAAACTGTAAAATATATTTGTGCAGCAGCTGCTGATAAATTTACCTTGATGGCAACCACAGCGCTCCAAAACCAATGATCTCCAGGATGCCAATAGTGACACCAGCATTAATTTCCACCTCTAGTTTGCGTCAAAAGAAAAATTTCCTAATGTTGAGTGTCAAAGAAAATATTAAAATCTCTAAGCTTCTAGTGAACAGGGAACTCACCCCCCTCCCTCCTTCAATCTCACACAGATTTCCAGTGAGGAAGCAACTAGCTGACAGTCTGAGTCACTTGAATAGACTGTACAATGGACATAAGGAAATAGGGAATTACATATAGTTGTTGTCATGATCCAGTGTTGGATCTGGCGGTGTTAAAAGCACAAAGTGAACTTTTTTTACTTTGGTTGAGTTCAAAGGTGTTTTGACTGTCCCCGGTGGTGGTTAGCGCTATCGCACCTTGGGTTTAGGTTAATGTTCACTTAATTATGGATCAGGTGGGACTCCCTATAAAGGTGTGCTCAGGGTGTTCACTCACTGCTGGTGATATTTCTTGCTGAGTTGTTGGAGAGCCTGGTGGAAGGATGGAGCTGGATAGGAGTCCTGCGCAGTCAGCCAGAGAGAATGAGTGCCAGCTAATGGTGTCTGCAGGAAGGACTGGCATGGCTTGGTGGAGTCGCAGTTTATGGTGTCAGCGGGAAGTGCGGGCATGGCTTAGAGGAGTGGCGACTAGGAAGAGAGTTGCACTCAGCATGCTCTACTTGGTTGCTGAGAACTGGACTCGAGCATGCTTGGATTCTTGGCAGAGGCTGGACTCATCTTGGGACTCTGTGTACTGGACTGCTGCAAGTGGTGATGGACTCTGCTCCCAGGCTGCATGATGGTGATGGATCCAGTTATGGTGATGGATCAGGGTGGAGGAGAAGATGCACACAGGTGGTGGGCTCTGTTGCTAGGAGCGCACGCAACAGAGCAAAGATAAGTGGTGTTTCCCCTGTATTGTCTCTTTCCTCATGTGTGTTGTTAGTGCAGTGGTGGGATTAGTCTCCGCACCGACCTATTCCCTAGTGAGGGTTTAGGCTCAGGGCAAGCAGGTACGCATGCGGCGACAGGTGCGGAGCCTGTTTAGGGAATGTGAGGAGTGTAGGGACACTGGCTCAGGGGAGTGCAGGAGGTCTCCATTTCCCCATTCCCTATCGCAGGGCCCACCATTGTTAAAGTTTCCCAGGTTCCCCCCTTTATTATTTAAATGCGCCTTACTGGAGGCGGTGTTTCCAGAAATATATTTATAACGTGTAATACCTAAATTCGCCAGGTGGAGGCGGCGTATCCACCTGCACGCTTTATTATTTAAATTCGCCCCACTGGAGGCGGTGTATCCAGGGTCACGTGTGTTATGGGTTCGCCTTGCGGCATCATCTGCGACCAGACACACGTGACCATGACAGTTGTGAAGTGAACCATCCTAATAAACCCCTTTACGACCTTGGACATATAGGCATTTCCAAGGTCGCCTCCCTTGTTCCCCTAACAGCTGCAGGGGGAATAGCGATCCACCCGCGGCTGGTAACATGTTAAATGCCTCCATTTTTATTGATACCATTTTGGTGTAGATACAATCTTTTGATCGGCCATTATTGCATTTTATTGCAATGTAGCGGCGACCAAATAAACAATTCTAGAGTTTTTAATTTTTTTCTCGTTACGCCATTTAGTAATCGAGTTAATTCTTTTTTATATTGATAGATCGGGCGATTCCGAACGCAGCAATATCAAATATGTTATAATCAACAAAAAGATCCAATAAGATAAATCAATGTGCCTCACATATCATCCTAAACAACCTATCTGTTTCATATATAAATTAAAACAGAGACAAGCACAATGTACAAACAAAGTATGAAATTGTTTTATTATTCCTCATGGAAAATCTCTTTAAAAATATCATAAATGACAAAGATAAATTATACAAGCCAAAATAACCTCAATGGCAGGACAAAAAGAGGCTATGAAATACTTAAAAATATGTGATTATACATATACAAAATTAGACTGGTTCTGGCCCTTTAATTATAACATTATAAATTAATAATAATTAGCATCATCTACAATTGCATTAAAGCCTAGCAAGCCATAGCCAACACATATAAATAACAATAGATGCTCTCAGTGTACTTTTTAACTACCCAGGCTCAGTCACCGCATGTAAATTACACCAGTAACTCACATATAAGTTTCCTGTGCCACGTCCCTCACCCCGACACGCGTTTCGTCCTCTTCATCAGGACTATATATATATTTTTTATTTTTTTTATATTTTTTAAAACTTTTTTTACTTTTTGCATACTTCAGTAGTTTTCATAGGAGACTAGAAGCTGCAGTACTCTGATCGCCTCTGCTACGCACAGGTGATAATCAGATCTCCTGTGTGTAGCAGGATTGCTCACTTGCTGTTAGCGCCGTGCAATATGGCAATGACAGCCATAGAGGTCTACTGCAGACCTGTTAGTAACGGCGGAACTCACTAAATAAAAATAAATAATAAAGTGTGTTCGCCACTCGGGGTCCACCGTGCAGTAGGTGTGAACACTGCTGCTAAGTAGTGACAGATGAGCAATATGGCGGAAGTGCGCACGCGGGTTGAACGTCACCCAAGTGCGGTAAGCAATCTCTGTTTGCTCACAGAGATGTCAGCAGAGGTAAACACAAAAGGCTGAGCCTGTTAGTGTCACAGGACTCAGGTAAATGCACACACGGTATCTGGTCACAGGAGCAGGACCCAAGACAGAGGTGCTGCGTTCGTCTAGACCTACCATGCGTACGGCGTCGCTACTGCGGACGCCAAAGAGGGCTGCAACTGCAGCGCGGCGTAGAACACTGCCGCTAGTCGACAAAGCAAAGAAGCAGGCACAATGTCGGATGCTAGCACTGTGGATGATGCTGTAGTGGCTTGAGGCTTGCCACGCGCTGGCGCTGACTCTAATCTAAGT
This sequence comes from Dendrobates tinctorius, assembly GCF_039654945.1. Classification (NCBI taxonomy): domain Eukaryota; kingdom Metazoa; phylum Chordata; class Amphibia; order Anura; family Dendrobatidae; genus Dendrobates; species Dendrobates tinctorius. Next base: position 12,552,541 of record NW_027361932.1, read on the forward strand.
CCCTGTACACATTCGTAATATCAGAGGAAGGGGATCTTAATGAGTCATTCGCAGGTTCATACATCCATCATCATTCACACAGTAGCAACTAGAGACTATACTAACGCATGGCCGAACGGTCATGCGCGCTTTTTATAGCCAGGACCTTCCGGAAGCTTCCAGATCTCCGAGATGGACCAATGAGATCTGGAGCAGGACCTGGGCACATGACTCCTGATCTCCAATGGGAGATCGTCTCGTGAGCATGCCCAGTAGGCGAACAGAGGGACTTAGTCTCTAGAGCGATCTGCTGCAAAGCAATCTCCTCTGCGGTAGATAGACAGCAGGAGACCGCAGAATGTGAGGCTCTGGATTCCTGCAGAGCAGATGCAGAAACCTGACGCCTAACAAGACCTCTGGTTGTCATGCCGACCCATCGGTGAGCCGCGATCGTGTAACGGGATTACCGATGTACGGGATTAGCGCATGCACTTTCGGTAAGCGCAAGTCAAATGCCGCTGTCAGAGATTGACAGCGGCATGTAACTAGTTAACAGCCGCGGGTGGATCGCGATTCCAGCCGCGGCTGTTGCGGGCACATGTTAGCTGTATAGATCAGCTGTAATGTGCCCGGAAAGGTGCAAGCACAGCGCTAGAGCCCGCACCAAATGGGGAGTCCGACATAGGCGTACTATTATGCCCAATGTCGGAAAGGGGTTAAATATAAAATTTACTAGTTCTGTTCCTTTTGTTCTGTTACTCACACATCTGAAAGCCATACACTACCAGAACCAGGCCTGCCATCAGCCTGTATAACTGACTAGTGGTGACAGTGAGTAGTCTGAGGTTATTGTGGAGTTTGCAGAGACCATGTTGAGGAAATATACATATATTCCATGGGTTGGAATCTCAGATGTATATACCATACTCTCACTGTCAGCTTCCCGATAGCTGGCCTAGTAGTGGAAAGAGTCTGCGTCCTCCTCCGTTTAATGTGGCTGATGTGCTAACTTGTCCACGTTAAATCCGCAGGACTAATGGTCTATTTATACTGCGTGATAAGCAATGTCAAATGAACACCATCCAACAACATACATTGGGGAAAAAAGTATTTAATGTATGTAGGTTGCCATTGTTCTCGGCAGCACAGGTTCTGTTTACACAGGACTACGGACTGTTGAGAGCGATGATGATTTCTGTACACCGAAAGATCATTTTACCCAACAAAATACAGTAAGTGTTTTTCTTATTCACTAGTCAATTGGCACCCTTCCGCGACTGCATGAATATCATAACAAGCATTTCTAGTAATGCTTGTACATGATAATCGTGCAGTGTGAATGCACCGTAACATGCTGCTTATTGGATTCTTTTATTCCATTGTGCTGACAAAAATCTACGCAGGAACTTTTTTCATAGCATGTGAGTAGGGTTTCTGAACTCCCTTTCACTTACATGGATTATTAGTGCATTTCAGTGTGGAATCATTGAGTATTTGCCGGAAATTAGTTTGCACCAAAAACCAGAGTGTTTACAGGAAAATGCAGTCTAAAATACACAGTTTGTGACCCATTTTTTTTATGCTCATTTTTCATGCATTTTTAGTTGCGTTTTTCCCCCCCCATTCATTTGAATGGGTGAAAAATGCTGCAAAAGGGCTAAAAGACATGCTGCAGATTTGATGAAAAAAAATCTTTTATGGTTCTTGTCTACAAGGAAAAAGTAAACAGCATGTGCATAACATTACGGAATTCCCATGCACTTTACTAGTACTGTAAAGTGCAGCGTTTTTTACCCTTGAAAAATATGCAAAAAAACCCACCGCTATGATGCAGCATTTGAACAAGCCCTAAATATATTTAAAAATCTTAATGAGGCGTTAGTGTGCTCAATTATCTTGCTACATTGATTCATTTATCTAAAATATCTAGTCCCTTTCATTAATATGTTCGTTATTTGTCAGTACATTTTCTTACATTTACTATCAACCTCACATTGTGTATTCATTTGTTGCTGTATCTTTTGCCTTTTTCATTTCTGCTTGAGGAGTCTTCTTTTCTGTTACTGACTATCATGTAACTTTTTCTCTCCAGTCTTAAAGGCATGCTGAGAGTAAATTTACCATCATGATCCAGTTCAGTACAACATTGTAAGTTACTCAATGTTCTTTTATGGTTGTAAATGTCCTATAAGTATGTCGCCATAATCTTAAATGCTTTGCTCTAGCATGTACCATGGAGAGAATGATATATTAAAGTATGTTATCACATTAAATAGGATCATTATCTAAAATATGAGAGCAAATGTAAACAGGAAAAGCATATACCATGAAAAAGACCCAAGCATCAAAAGATAAATCAAACCCATTTTCAAGAGGAGGACATTCACCATTATACTTATGCAAATAAGCCTCTCTAGTTCCGGAGATATGTGGTAATGCTCCCCTCCTGTGACAAATAAGGATATTAGGAGACTCAGGCCAAGGGCTTTTATACAGATCTCTAAGGTGGCGTCTATCAGCCTCACATTTCACAATAGGGATGCATTATTCCCTATAGTGCATGTATACGCACTGATTTTATGACAAACAAAACCATTTTAGTACTTTGATTTTAACACTTTATTTTAAATACAATTTTTAGATCATATATGACATGATATTCTACTGTTACACAATACGTATATACATTTTATTTCAAAACTGGTTATTGTGTTATTAAGCAAAATTAAAAAAAAACATTATAGAGGGTTTAAATCAGGGGTCTCAAACTCGGCAGAGTAAATGGGCCGCACATGAAAAAAAATTTGAGCTGGGGGCCGGATTCTTTTCAAACTTAATACACCCCTGTGACGAACGGGGGTCCCGCTGTCAACAAAACGCAACGGACAGCGGACCCTGTGTCACCAATATGTCACCATCCCACCACTGACACGGGTGTATCAGCGGACGGAGGGACGTGACACACTGCCGGCACACGGCTATCACAGGCACAGTGGGAGCTTATCTTAGTTATCCCACCACTGGCATCATGTGACAAAAATGCAGCAAGCTAACCTTGCTCTAACAATTTACCGCAGGGTAACAACCTTCCAAGAACTGTGGGGATTTATGTATATCCCACTTTCTCAGTTCCACTTTGGAACTCGCAACTCTCCGGCGCCCCCCTTACCCTCAGGTCAGTCAGGGAACTGCACCTAGGATAATTAGTCGCCGGACGGGCTGCTTGTTGTGCATGGACAATTAGGCTACCGCAGTAAGGGAATTATCAATGCTGTGGCCGCAGCCCCCCTTTAGCAATATAAGACCCTTCTGTCCTGCCAACTAGCCTAATCAATCGCACACACCACGCTGCCATCATCCACGCTTTTCTTAATTCACAGAGTTAAATTAAGAGGGTCCGTGGCAAACCCCTGAAATCAATAGCGATTATCTAAAAGAGGCGCATAGTTCGTTTCTTAGAGCATGGAGACAAACTGATAATTTTACGGTTTAATCCCAAAAGGGCAGTGATTATACAGATAAAAGTTGCTATAAAGTTGAGATATTACATATGTACAGATACAAGTATAAAACAAAAATGGATGAAAACAGAAAGTACACTCATGGTTGCTTATGACTCTTTAGGCATCCCATGTGACTGGGGGGAGGGGCGCTTAACCAAACGTCCCCACTCACCTCGTACACGCGTGGCTCCATACACCTCGTACACGCGTGGCTCCGCTCTGTACACCTCGTACACACGCGGCTCCGCTCCGTACACCTCGTACACACGCGGCTCCGCTCCGTACACCTCGTACACACAGGGCTCCACTTCGTACACCTTGAACACACAGGGCTCCACTCTGTACACCTCATACACACAGGGCCTGTACACCTCGTACACACACGGCTCCGCTCCGTACACTTCGTACACACAGGGCTCCGTACACCTCGTACACACACGGCTCCGCTCCTTACACCTCGCACACACAGGGCTCCGCTCCATACACCTCGTACACACAGGGCTCTGCTCCATACACCTCGAACACACAGGGCTCTGCTCCATCCACCCTGTAAACCCCTCCTGACCCCACGCATAAACTTACCTTCATCCAGTACCATGACAACCAGCACACAGACAGCAGCATCCAACCTACACACACTGAGGCCCCTGATCATGTGATCCCTGACTCCTCCCCCTCCTGTGACCTCATCACAGGTCCTGTGCAGTGTGTGCACACAGAACAGCCAATGCCATCATCGCTCCTGAATGTTTGCCTTCCACCTGCCTCAGGGAGTGAGACATGTATGTGGTGCACCACGGGCCGCAGATGTTTGCCTCAGGGGCCGCAGCGGGCCGTGTGTTTGAGACCCCTGGTTTAAATAAAGGAAAAAGATACAAATCCTATAACGGACAGTACAAATCTGCAACATACAATGTATTTTCCTGCTTAGTTGTTTGAGGGGCTTCCAAAACAAATCGATATTAATTACGTAATGCCCTCTGATGAGATTGGCAGCACAAATGAAATGTAACGTCCCCATAAATGCTCCATGTGTTCTCATGCGTCTGACTTGGCTGCCTCATTTTATTCATACAAGATAATAAGATTAATCCTGTTTTTAACATTTTGAAAAAAAGAAGGACCTATACCATGCCACAATATGGATTCTGTCAAAAATAAGTGATCTGTTTAAAAAAAAAAATGGAGGAAGCACTTCATAGGCAATGCTAAGAAGTATATAAATAATATCAAGGGATTTGAAGTGTGAACATATAACCCTTAAAAAGTACAGCATGTTTATTAGAAAAAATGTAAAAACAGCACCACAAAAGAAAACCTTAAGTGGACAAAAATATTGTGATATACTCACTGATATTACAAACAATATGTTTCATATGTGACTGTTTTGATGCACCGTATTATTTAAACAGTCAAACATAAGTTCCAAGAGAAAAGCACAATGTTGTCTCCTCTTCCTTGCACCCAGCCCCAATTGGGACATTTTATAGCAATGCAAGAGGGACAAATGGACCAAATAGACTCTATTGGAACAAATCCCAGGTACAAACACATATGGCCTAGGAAACCCTTTGTGTCCACTAACATCCCTACCTACCAGCAGAGGTTGGCACCCTAAAATGCGATATTTGGCGCTATCCCTCACTGACCCTCCAGGCCCTGTACTGATAAGCAGGGAGCCTAGACCAGACAGTAAACAACTAGGCTAGAAGTGAGGGGGATGTTGTATGGCACGTGGTAGATACAGATAAAGGGTACTTATCATTTTGATGTAGATGAATAAAAGTTGCTGCTATGCCTCTGCCTCGACGCGTTTCTCCTTAGATGGTTCATCAGGAGGCTTGGTTTGTTCAAAAGAGGTATAGTTGCTGTATGTTTATAAGAGGCCCAAGCACTTCATAGGGCAAAACATCAGTATCTACGGGGTGACGTATTGGACTCCTATTTCCCCCTTGATTATAGCTTTTCACCTACTGCGGCTATGTTCAAAAACATAACATCTGATAATGTCTCTGTAGTTGTTGCTGTCTTCGCCTTTCCTAGGAACTGATTGGAATTGATAGTGGAAATCCAAGTGCAAGGGAGTAAAAATGAGTGTAATGGTCGCCGCGCTATATACCTTTAATCAGCCTTAAACGGGTTGTTTTGTCTTAAGCTACAAATCTCCAGTCACTCAATGTGAATCCTCACATTGCGCTCACTGTGAGGATTCTGTGGTGGAGTGGCGGGCGCGTGACGGAAAGTTTGTGATTTGCATACATGCAGTCACGTGCCGAAGCGTGTTAAACGTGAAGCGGCTGTAGTCCTTTTTCTTGTCTGCATGCCTGCACTTATCCTGCCCTTACAAACCTTGTCCATGTACAGTATACTGTTCTAAAATAAAAGACTTAGGTTTTTTTATTATATGGTAAATGGAGTTTGCTGCTTTTTTCCTTATTTTTTGGATTGCCTCATGTGTGCTTCGTCAATCAAGCATCTTCACTACCAAGCTTTCACCCTGCAAAGTGTCGTTAACTCCGAGTCCACCCACTCCACCAGTAAGTAGACTGTTTCTTAGTGCCATTCTATTTTTTCCTTTTTTGATTTGTAATATATGTACGAGGGGTGATCCAAAAGTAATGATAATCGGTTATTTCTATTGCACACAGAAATTAAAATAAAATGTTTTCTTCTCTCTTAGGTACCCTCTAGTCCAGGAAAAAAAATCACTTAAATAGGCCACGATTCCCGGGAGCTACATTCATTTGAATATGAACTGCCAAGGAGTGAACATCAAAATGGAAAAAAACGTGCTTAGAGCTGTCATCAAATACCTCTGCTTGAAAAAAATGTCTACCAAAGACATACACAGCGACTTGGTGGAAACATTGGGGGACTCTTCTCCTCCATATTCCACAGTTGCACGCTGGGCCAAGGAATTTAAGCTGGGAAGAACATCGACGGAAGATGAACATCGCAAAGGACGCCCATCCACGTCCCTCAATGAAGAAAACGTGAAAAAAGTTGAAGAAGTTGTGTTGGCAGATCGAAGAGTGACTATCAGGCATGTAGCTGAGGTCACAGGGATCTCATATGGCAGTATTCAAAGAATCCTTGCAAAAGAATTGCATATGAGAAAGGTCTCCGCGCGTTGGGTGCCAAAAATGTTAACCGACGAGCAAAAGAAGAAACGAGTTGACATTTCAATAGCAAATCTCGAAAAGTTCCAAGCAGACAAGGAGAATTTTTTGTCACGTTTTTTGACCATGGATGAGACCTGGATCCACCACTTTGATCCCGAAACTAAACAACAATCGATGACATGGAAACGAGCCGACAAACCGACGCCGAAGAAATTCAAAGTGTCAAGCTCAGCAGGGAAGGTTATGGCGTCCGTTTTTTGGGACGCTGAAGGAATTATTATGGTGGACTATTTGGAGAAGGGAGCCACTATTACGGGCTCCTACTGCGCAGATCAAATAAGAAGATTGCGGGAGGCTATCAAGGAGAAAAGGCGTGGCAAACTGCGGGCTGGAGTGCTGTTTCACCAAGATAACGCACCGGCTCACAAAGCTGCAGTTGCCATGGCTACCATTCAAGAAGCGGGCTTTGAACTGGTGGAACACCCCCCCTATTCGCCAGATCTAGCCCCCAGTGATGTCTTTCTCTTTCCTCGGCTCAAGGAACACCTCCGGGGCAAGAAATTTGACGACAATAGCGACGTGATAACCGCTGTTGGGGAGTTTTTTGAGGGTCAAGATCAAGAATTTTTTTCGAAGGGAATTCGAAGTTTAGAAAAGAGATGGACTAAATATATAGACTTGTTAGGAGACTATGTAGAAAAATAAAAAAATTTTTTGACTATATTCATTGTGTTTATTATTGATTATCATCACTTTTGGATCGCCTTCGTATATAGCAGAATGGCTGATATATATCAGGAAGGGTCCAGGAAGAGGGACATATATACCAGGTTGGAGGACACATATACAGCTCTGTCAAAAATTAAGAGACCACTGCAAAATTTTCAGTTTGTCTGATTTTTCTCTTTATAGGTATATTTTTGAGTAAAATGTAAATTGCTCTTTTATTCTATAAACTAATGACAACATGGCTTCGAATTTCCAAGCACTAAATTTTGTATTTATTTTCAGAATATGAGAAATGGTCAAAATAACAAAAAAATGCAGTGCTTGCAGACCTCAATGCTAAGAAAACAAGTTGTGAGACAGTGACCCCTGTTACAGCTAGGGGGCGCTGTATGTTTTCCTCAGGATAAACATGGAGGCGTATTAAGGCCATGGGAGTGCGTGGCAGTGGCAGGAGTAACTGTGATTGTGAGACAGTGACTGGCATTGTGAAAGGCCGGTATGTGTCACAGAGACGGAGGATGTCCTCTGCGCTGTAAGCCCAAAATGTTGTTCTGGGACCTGTAGTCCCACAAGTGTTTGTTTAGTTGAAAGGGGGGCTTACAGGGTTAGTCGGTGAGCTGGGTGGGACTGTCTAACCACACACACCTCCCACCTATAGGGGTAGCTACAGTGATATAATGTGACTGAGGTCTGGTCACAGGCTAGGTGTTTAAGGTCCTGGATGGCCTGTGTGTTGAAAGGTCCTGGGAGTAGGACCGGATTCCTGAATAGCACACAGAGAGGCCATGGACCTGAAGGCCTGTGTGTTGGGCATTCTTATGAGTGGATGGACGTCCTGAATAGCACATGGAGAGGCTGTGGACCTGTATGGTCGCTGTGTTGGAAGGCGTCACGTGGGGACTGGATTCCTGTAGAGCACAGGGGGAGACCATGTGTGTGTGTGCAGAGTCTGTGACGGCACTGCATTGGGGAAGCTACAGACCTTCTGAAGGTCTAGACTGTTGGGAGTGCCCTTGTCCCAAGGCATCTGCTGAGATGGTGATCCCAGTAAGGTAGTTTCCCCGGGAGAGAGGACTGACGAGGAGTCAGCGTGTTGAGCAGGAGCTCCTGTAAGGTAACTCCCGACAAGTAGGTTATGGGCAGACAAGTATCTGCCATTGGAACAGACTTTTGGTGCTTGTTGTGTTCCATGGATGCTAATGATAATGAATTGTGCGGTCACCCATGGTAACTGGATGGAGTAAGGTCCAGCATGTTTAGAGACTGCAACTTAATGTCGTACGATGGTGCCTGTTGTGTTCTGTGGACATTAATGAATTGGTTGGCGTGCGGTCGCCCACGGTAACTGAACAAAGAAGTTTGGCGTGTCTAGGGACTGCGAGATAAGCCATGTACTAGGAAGTGCTATGGACTTTGTGTGTTATGTGTAACATGGCGGTTTATGCTGAGTAAAAAAAACCTGAATAGACTGTTTTGTGGAGAAAATGTGCCCGTGCTCCTTCATCCCGTTGCTAAGCGAGTGTCCCCCAACACATACAGTAAGTGCTGTCTTACAAAGTTCATAATGATTTAGAAACAGCAATACTAATGTTTTAACTCAGGAAGAGTTCAGAAATCAATATTTTGTGGAATAACCATGATTTTTAATCACAGCTTTCCACCAGTCTTTCACACTGCTTCTGTCGCAAAAATGTATGCAGTTCTTCTTTGTTTGATGGCTTGTGACTGTTCATCTTCCTCTTGATTACATTCCAGAGGTTTTCAATGGGGTTCAGGTCTGGAGAATGGGCTGCCCATGACAGGGTTTTGATGTGGTGGTCTCTTAATTTTTGCCAGAGCTGTATATGTACAGCATTCGCTATTCTATCAGGACGCAAAAGAGAGTATACAGACATTACAGCAAAGGATCACAGCTGATTCCATCAGTGAAATAAAACATTTCCTTGCCTGTTTTTAAGCAATATTTTACCTTATAGAAAGAATCATTTGCGATCCCGTGCTGTAATATTTGTATACTCTCTTTAGCACCCCCCTGCCCAGGAGCTGTGGTATAATCAGACCATGACCCTGTACGGTCCTACACAGCTATTACACAGTATACAGCAGGGGCACATACTGTATATAAGATTATCTCGGCACAGGAACATTTTATTTAGAACCATCCAATTGTGGAACTTACCGTATTTTGCAGTTTATAATACACACCCCAAATTTTGAGAAGAAAAATAAGAAAACATTTTTTTTTAATAAAATGCTGGTGCTTCTTATAATCCATGCGTCTTATTGCTTACCGGGGATGGTTGGTGCAGTAAAGCGGGGTTCCAGGGTTGCTGCACTTGGAGACAGGCATCTGCACATGCGCCTTCCCCCCGGCTGCCATTTGCAGTACTTTTATTCCAAGATCTATTGATTAATATGTACTTCGTTTGTGGGACAAACCATCTAAGAAAAACTATGCTGTATTTTATCCACAGCAGGTAGGAAAAGAGAAAAAGAGCAAACAGTTTTCATGCATTCGGCCAAAGTGAATTAGAAAGTTGAATAACTTTTCAATGTAGTATTATTAATTCGCCTTTATTGATGTAAGGCTCCACAATGTGTTTATGGTTGTCGGGTTATTCAGCAAGCACTAATCATGATTGTTGTATCATTTCATGTTAGTAAATACCAGATATCAAAATAGAATATTGGTTATCACTATGAATCTCTACTGAAGCTCTTAATCTAGCATGTGAGCCCACTCATGGCTCCCCTTTTGATTTTCCTTCTGACAGTCCTCCCTGTTGTTACTTAATGAGGGCAGCAATGCGTTTTGTTTTTAGTGCTTTCGATCCTATTATTATCTGAATGTAGTAGTGTTGACTTTCCTTGTATTGTCCTCAAAAGTTGATGTCAGGTCTGAAGAACAGCTGTTCTGCAAAGAATAAGAAAGAATCCGAAAAAGATTACAATTTATGAAAGTGCACTGTTTATCCAGACCCTAAAGTAGTATAATAAAAGCTCATGTGACCGGCTCGGAGATGGATTCCTGGCAGCACATTTCTGGCATTCTGTGAGGCAGTCTCCAGGGGACTAAGCTCCCCTGCATGCCGCCCTCATGGTATTCCCTGGAACAGATTGCAGTGTGTGGTTTGACATCTGATCCCAGCTTTGTGAATAAAAAAGGATGACTGTATCCTGCAGGCTTCCTGCTCCCATCCTTTATAGCTTTCTGTGAGACTAGCTCAATAAAATCTACACCAACGCTTCCTCTTCCTCAACCGCCTGGAAATCAAATCTGGCTTCTTGTGTACTAGATGCTAATTGGTTTGTATTCAAACAACAGCGCTCAGCGCAGAGGTGCGGCTTCGCCAGCACTTTACGGGAACCCAGTTCCACCAGCAACATTTTAACCAGAATTAACAGCAGATGGAAATCCGGTTGTCTGGTTTCCTCCATCTGCAGGATCCTATTTGATCTATACCATTTGTTTATATCTAAATGTCCTGCAGTTTTCACCTTCTGCACATTGGCTGGAAGTCAAGTAAATCACTTAGCTACTTTGATAGTGGTTTTCCAGACATGTTTTTATCTTGCTATTCGTTCGGGTGTTTCAGGTTGTGGCTTTAGAATTTACATGATAATTCCAGTCAATAGGTGAATATTTCTAAGTACCTGTTCTTATTTATTTTGTTTTTGTTCAAAAATATATCAAAATAAAAGAAAATTAAGTTAAGTAAGATCCTGTCCCATTTTTAGTTTTAGAGCATCATTGATCCCATAGTGCTGTACATGAGAGGGGGTTACATACAAGATACAAATATAAAATATGGGGAACAAGCTAATAATGACAGAGAGGAGAGGGTTCTGCCCTGGCGGGCTTGCTTTCTACACATACGTTTATATATATATATGTGTGCGTGTGTGTACAGTATATGTGTGCATATATATATATATATATATATATATATACTGCTCAAAAAAATAAAGGGAACACTTAGGGTATGTGCGCACGTTGCAGATTCTCCTGCGGTGTATGGTACCATTATACTCAATGTAAAATAAAAAAAATGCTGTGCACATGCTGCGGATATTTCCGCGCAGAAACGCAGCGGTTTTGCATCCGCAGCATGTCAATTCTTTGTGCGAATTCCGCTGCGTTTTTACACCTCTTCCATTATAGGAATCCGCAGGTGTAAAAACGTAGGCAAAATCCACACAAAAACTGCAGAAAATCCGCAGTAAATCTGAACTAAATCTGCAGGTAAAAAAACGCAGGTCATTTTACTTGCGGATTTAGGAAAATCCGCGTGGAAAAATCCACAGCAGAATCCGCAACGTGTGCACATACCCTAAACAATACATTGCATTGTTTAGTGTTCCCTTTATTTTTTTTGAGCAGTATATATATATGTGTGTGTGTATGCATATATATATATATATATATATTTATATACACATGCATAAATATTTATATATTCACTTACACACACACACGCATATACAGTGGGGCAAAAAAGTATTTAGTCAGTCAGCAATAGTGCAAGTTCCACCACTTAAAAAGATGAGAGGCGTCTGTAATTTACATCATAGGTAGACCTCAACTATGGGAGACAAACTGAGAAAAAAAAATCCAGAAAATCACATTGTCTGTTTTTTTTTCATTTTATTTGCATATTATGTTGGAAAATAAGTATTTGGTCAGAAACAAAATTTCATCTCAATACTTTGTGATATATCCTTTGTTGGCAATGACAGAGGTCAAACGTTTTCTGTAAGTCTTCACAAGGTTGCCACACACTGTTGTTGGTATGTTGGCCCATTCCTCCATGCAGATCTCCTCTAGAGCAGTGATGTTTTTGGCTTTTCGCTTGGCAACACGAACTTTCAACTCCCTCCAAAGGTTTTCTATAGGGTTGAGATCTGGAGACTGGCTAGGCCACTCCAGGACCTTGAAATGCTTCTTACGAAGCCACTCCTTCGTTGCCCTGGCGGTGTGCTTTGGATCATTGTCATGTTGAAAGACCCAGCCACGTTTCATCATCAATGCCCTTGCTGATGGAAGGAGGTTTGCACTCAAAATCTCACGATACATGGCCCCATTCATTCTTTCATGTACCCGGATCAGTCGTCCTGGCCCCTTTGCAGAGAAACAGCCCCAAAGCATGATGTTTCCACCACCATGCTTTACAGTAGGTATGGTGTTTGATGGATGCAACTCAGTATTCTTTTTCCTCCAAACACGACAAGTTGTGTTTCTACCAAACAGTTCCAGTTTGGTTTCATCAGACCATAGGACATTCTCCCAAAACTCCTCTGGATCATCCAAATGCTCTCTAGTGAACTTCAGACGGGCCCGGACATGTACAGGCTTAAGCAGTGGGACACGTCTGGCACTGCAGGATCTGAGTCCATGGTGGCGTAGTGTGTTACTTATTGTAGGCCTTGTTACATTGGTCCCAGCTCTCTGCAGTTCATTCACTAGGTCCCCCCGCGTGGTTCTGGGATTTTTGCTCACCGTTCTTGTGACCATTCTGACCCCACGGGGTGGGATTTTGCGTGGAGCACCAGATCGAGGGAGATTATCAGTGGTCTTGTATGTCTTCCATTTTCTAATTATTGCTCCCACAGTTGATTTCTTCACTCCAAGCTGGTTGGCTATTGCAGATTCAGTCTTCCCAGCCTGGTGCAGGGCTACAATTTTGTTTCTGGTGTCCTTTGACAGCTCTTTGGTCTTCACCATAGTGGAGTTTGGAGTCAGACTGTTTGAGGGTGTGCACAGGTGTCTTTTTATACTGATAACAAGTTTAAACAGGTGCCATTACTACAGGTAATGAGTGGAGGAAAGAGGAGACTCTTAAAGAAGAAGTTACAGGTCTGTGAGAGCCAGAAATCTTGATTGCTTGTTTCTGACCAAATACTTATTTTCCACCATAATATGCAAATAAAATGAAAAAAAAACAGACAATGTGATCTTCTGGATTTTTTTTCCTCAGTTTGTCTCCCATAGTTGAGGTCTACCTATGATGTAAATTACAGACGCCTCTCATCTTTTTAAGTGGTGGAACTTGCACTATTGCTGACTGACTAAATACTTTTTTGCCCCACTGTATATATACACATATAGATTTTTTCAGACACATATCTATACATACACACACGTGTGTGTATATATATATATACATATACACACACAAACACACATATATATATAAATACACACACACGCATATATATACACACACACACACATATATATATATACACACACATATAGATGTATATAGGTATGTTCACACAAATGCACACACATGCATACATATATATAAAATACTGCGGGTGTAACATGGTTCCAGGGAAGTACCCCAATGTACTTGACATTGTGAGATTAAACATGGCATCCTGTCTGTGTTGGTCCCAATAAATCACGCTATGAGTTTAAACTTTTTTTCTCCTCTTCTAAATATGCAGTCTCCCGTCCATACATAGCAGAGTTGAAGGTCACCCAGGGCACACACGGAAATGGGATGTGTGGTTATTTCCTGACGAAAATGTTTAAAATAAATACAATTTAAGTAGCCCTTCACCTCTAAGAGATATTTCCCTGCCCCAGGCTAGGAGCCCTGAAATAGGTGGGTCAAATCTATAGGATCCTGTCCCTCCTTGCCTTTCAATGGGGTCATGGGTCATGCTGGCCAGAAGGCCCCCTTCCATTACCATGGCAACTGTGAGTTAATCAAACAAGCCAGAGATTGCAAGTTTGTGGGAACGTAATGAATTCATCAGGGAGCTGATATCCCTGGGTATCCCTCCAGATCTATCGCTCCAGCCTTAAACACACACCCAGAAACAAAGGCCTCTTTCACTCTGCAGATATCTTGCTGCATATTCCTCTTGGGCCTCAAATTCTCCTACATCTTTCTTCTCCATGAGCTACAACTCCACCGGAGTACTTAACTTAAACTACACCACAAGATGTCACCCGTTTCGCACCCTGACCCCGCTTTCCCTCTTACATAACCTTGTTATGTATGTTGAATATGCCATGAGTCTTTCCTGTTTAAAGGGGAGTGGTCACTGTACTGTAAATTAATGTAACCCGCTCACTGCGTGACAAATGTAACCCCTTAGGGACCGCTCTTCTTTTGGCATGAAGGACCACAGGAATTTTTTCTTCGCCACATTCAAAGAGAAATAACTTTTTTATTTTTCTGGGGTTTTTTGGCAATTGTATGACAGCTTTTTTTCAATAGGTATATTTTTAATGACACTATTTTGCGAACGTATAACGTTTATTAAATCTTTGTAGCGGGTAATAGAAAGAAAAATGACTTTTGTTTTTGCATTTTAATTTTTGCATTGCTCAATTAGCGACATATATAGTTATCTGTAGTCTTTAGTTGCCACAATCACAGAATTATCTAAAATATATAACTTTTTTTTCCAACCTTTTCCCTGAATAAGTCATGGTTTTTTTTTTTGAACCCTCTCCGGATAAATATAAATGATTATTCTTTTTTTTTTTTAATGGCAGCTTTAATAATTTTGTGGTCTCTATTATACATATGGCTGCAAAAATGACACAAATGTTACATTATGTTTAAAATTCTAGAAAAACGCTTCTTTTAATGTGAAGTTTTATTTTCAATAATCTTTATAAGACTTTATTTATTTATTTTTCTTATTTCCACCAAGGGAATTTACGTTGCAATTTTGTGAATCACTTTTAAAATGCTTTGTTAGCATGCCACAGTAATATTGCCTGTCTTTAAAGGAAATCTGTCACCCATATTTAGTGATATCATGTAAAGATACATGCCCCGGAAGTCTTCACATGCAGGACACACTTCCAGGGCATAGACCGCGCTGGAAAATACCAGCGCATGCGCAGTAGCACTTATATGCTTCGCCCACAGTTGGTCAAAGCATACTGCGCAAGCGCCGGTGGCCTTTACAATGCGCAAGCGCGGAAACCAACGTTATCTGTGATATTCACAGATGAAGATTACGTGCAGCAAGCCGAGGAGGGGGGGGAGAAGGCAACTAAGCCACGCCCATCGGACCGGACCGCATCGATTTGCATACATCCCCAACAAGATAAAGAAGGTATTTATGCCTCAAAGGTGCGGGGTCGGGGGAGTCAAAAGCCCTAATAGTATCCTTATGGGCAGCACAATTGGGTGATATCTTTCCATGATATCACTAAATATGGGTGACAGATTCCCTTTAAGAAGTGACCGCATAGTGACAAATCAGGACAGTGTTCGATGCCAACTAGACTTTCCCTTGCATCTCAATATTCTAGTGTAGAATAGTCTAGTCGTCACTATACCGCAAGTATGCAAATCATATACATGCAATCATATGCACAATCCACACTGTCAATATTTGGCATTCTACAATCACTCAGAATGGCTGCAGAACATCCTGTTTCATAATCTGACAGGCAAACTATATAACCACAGCAGTTCTGGAGGTCTTTTTTAGGCCCTGGTTGTCATATATACTCAATGCTCTTATTGCATTGCAGGACACTGATAGGGTAGATGCAGGGAGTTTTCTTCCAATTACCTGTATATAACCACTTAGGCCTCTTTCACACTTCCGTTTTTGACCATCAGTCAAAATCCGCCAGTTTTTGAAAAAAACGGATCCGCCATTTTTTTTGGCGGATCCGTTTTTTTCCCCATTGAATTGCATTACCGGCGGATCTTGACGGATGGCCATCCGTTGGCTCCGTTTTTTTGTGGATCCGCCAAAATGTTTGCGTCCGCCGGCATGCCTGGACGGACCCTGCAACGTTTTTTTGGCTGTAGGATCCGCATTTTACAGTGCGCATGCCCAGAGAAAGGAAGTCAGCCGGGGATTTAACCCTGAAATTCTCTCTCTCTCTCTCTTTCTCTCTTCTTCTCTCTTCTTCTCTCTTCTTCTCTCTTTCTCTCTTCTTCTCTCTTTCTCTCTTTCTCTCTTCTTCTCTCTTTCTCTCTTTCTCTTTCTCTCTTTCTCTTCTCTCTTCTTCTCTCTTTCTCTCTTCTCTCTTTCTCTCTTCTTCTCTCTTTCTCTCTTCTTCTCGCTTTCTCTCTTTCTTCTTCTCTCTTTCTCTCTTTCTCTCTTCTTCTCTCTCCTTCCCGGACTGCGATTCCTTTAAAAAATTGCATTCAACGGATCCGTCAAAAAAACGGTACAGTGGCATCCGTTTGCATCAGTTACAAACGGATCCGCTTTCCGCCATTTTGGCGGACTTTAACTGACAAGAAAAAACGGAAGTGTGAAAGAGGCCTTAGATGTTGCAGTAGCTATTGATTGTGACATGTAACAAATTAAAATTGCCATAATGGAGATAATAGTTTTATTTATTATCTCTGGCACCTGCTGCGGCACAATTAGAATAATGTTTATTTCTATAGCGCCAACATATTCCGTAGCACTTTACATTTGAGAACTCCTGTGTCACTGCCGTGCACTGCACTTAATTGTGAATCCATTTGCGGGAACTCACCATTAAAATCGATGTGCAGTCACGCCTGTTAACAGGAGACGTTTAAAGTTAAATGCCTCTGAAATACAAGGCTCATCATTTTTCATTGTTATTTGTTGTAACAACACAAAAGTGCATAATGAAAAAAAGCAATGAAAATGAAATACAGTGCGCTCTAAACGTGAACATGCCTATGGTAGGTTGGAAGATTCAGTTGTCTTGTTTGCTTTCTATGGTGCGTAGTCATTAATAAAAGGCACTTTTTACATACAGAACAATGAAAATCCACATTATGTGTTGCTTGTCTTCAGGCCAAGATTTTTTAGTCAATGGATTTAAGTTTGGAAGGGTAACTTTCATTAAGATGCTCTTTAAAGTGATGAGAGAAGCTTCACCATTACATCAGACTCTCAAGGTTAATAGCATGCACTAGCTATGCACTCCCCTTTAAAATGCCCAAAGATTGGAAACAGAATTTCAAGGAATGTTTCTCCTGCTCCAAACCAGGCTGACAATTATAGTGATTGAAAGCCAAACTAATTTGGGAATCCTTTGATCAGGCAGGGCTCAGTTTGAAAGGAGTATGCAACTCCAACATTCTGTTTAACCTCTGACCTCAGTTGACCAGCAGTGGCTACAAGACTTGACAGCACATTCCTCTGGGATACATGACCTGAAGTATGAAGGGTTTAGGGTGCAATGCCACTCAACTACAACTACTGGGAAAGGAGAACTCTGATATGCTATCTTAGCTAATCACTCAAAGACTTAATGCTATAGTCCGTTTTTTTAAAAAAGCTCGTAAATGTGCTAAACAGACATTCATATACATGTTGTAATAATTCTGGATAATGTCCTGTAATGAAAATAATTTACCTTTGATATTATTTTGAGTGGAGACCATTTCCCCCCCTGTCACATTCTGTACTGTGTATTGACCTCAAGTTGAGTGACAAACCTTATAAAAGTGAGGACATGTCAGACTTTCCTGTTGAAAAAAGATATATACTTTTCTTCTGATTATTTTTTAAACTCCCCTGCAATAGTAATGATGACTAAGCTACGGGGACATAAGGTCACGAGACCCTGCAAGGAAATTTCTGCCAATAGTTATTTATTTGTTTCTATCTTCTACAATTTCCGAGAGTTATAACCTATAATCCTGAAAACATATTGTAGTTGTATAGAGTGATAGCTGTGGGTACTTTTTTACGTTTATGTGTAATTGTCATATCCCACCCCTGCAATAATGTTTTAACGTATGGGAAAGAGGATTTTTGGACCACCCCAGGCACCAGAGCCCGTGCGCTTTTCACCCCCTATAACTACACAATTACTTCTTATTAAGACTGTGGCTGACATGGCGATCCTGCATAAAGTGATCATACTGCAACAGGGCGGGTGACGTCTTAGAAATGATTAGCGCGCAGTTGGTTTTGTGAATCCTACTGACTGTAAACCCCCCTACCTCCAAGTAGCCCTTTCCTCCATCTCATACAGCATGTTTGTCTCGATGAAGAGAGCAATAATAATAATAATCTTTATTTTTATATAGCGCTAACATATTCCGCAGCGCTTTACAGTTTGCACACATTTTCATCACTGTCCCCGATGGGGCTCACAATCTAAATTCCCTATCAGTATGTCTTTGGAGTGTGGGAGGAAACCGGAGTGCCCGGAGGAAACCCACGCAAACACGGGGAGAACATACAAACTCCTTGCAGATGTTGTCCTTGGTGGGATTCGAACCCAGGACCCACCACTAAGCTAACCACTGAGCCACCGTGCTGCCCAATGCTTGGTTCTATAACCCTTGATTACGCAGTCAGATCAATAGAGAAGCTGCTTCCGCATATAGTTTAGGGATTGTATTACTCACTTGTTGCCTTAATCTCTTTGGACTTAGTGAAATGCTTACATCAACAATATTAACGGCGACTTATTATGTCATAAACCTGATAATTAACAGCTAAACAAGAAGGAAGCCATGTTGCCCTATGATAACTATACAAATTTTGTTTTAAACACAGTTTTAAGACTTTTTTACAGTCTTTTTCACTTACCTAGAAGTTGTTATTTACGAAAATTGACTTAAGTTATGATTTGGATGTAAGAAGAAAAAAAAATCACCTTTTATAAAGTCTTTTGTTGTTTAAGTATTTGGTCTAAAATTTGTAAATTTGGTTATTTTTTGTAAATAATACATTCCATACACCATTCACATAACATTAGATATTAAAGCTCAGACTGTACATTTTTAGGATTGTTAGGAAAACGTGAAGTTTTTCAGAAGCCGTGGAATGTGTCATGAGAAAAAGCGAAATGTAAATAAAAAGAAAAATGGTATGGTTCAGAGTAAAAAAAAAAAAATATTTGTGGTTGAAGTGATAGTTTTTATTGCAGCTCATTCATTTTCCAGGAAACTAGAGGTGAGTCTATGCAGTGGGTCTCGCGGTGGGATGGGCACATACATGTTAGACAGGAATGTAGAACATGTGTGGGGAACAGAACATCCGAGTATGGGGGGTGGAGAAGGTGTACATGTTAGATCCATCCACACACTGGCGCCTCTCTGCCTGGGAATTCGTAGCTTTTCAGTCCTTACTTATGAACCATGACATCTGTGCATTCCATGGGCTCTGACCCTAAGGATCAGAGGTTGCACAGAGGTCAAGCAGTTTCCTCTTTCAGCACCAATAGAGACCTTGACTAGAGGTAAATTATGCCATAGTTTAGGGAAATAATTTGAAACACTCTTGTAATTATAATAGATTTTGGTGTTTACATTTTAATCTTCAAACCTTTGGCCCTGTTCTTCCCCAGCCTAGACCTAAACAGGAGAAACCAGGTAGATGTGAATTTTTACCATATAGGTCATGCTGCCCTTCGCCCTTCCGATGTCCGTGTGTTTGCCCAGGCAAATAGGAAGCAGGGGAAGCCTTTAACTCTTGAGACATAGTTGAAGTTTCTCTCAAGAAAGCACAACTATCACTTCTGTAAAAGGAGTAGCTAATAATTGAGAACGCTCACCATAATTCGTGAGGAAGTACATTTGCCATCATATATGAAGCTGTTAAATTAGCTACATTTATTCTTCATTACTCAAATAATTTCCATAAACTAAGAAATCCTGCCACTTGAAACTATATACACTTATTCCTGATTTTCATTTTTAGGACTGCTAAGGGTTATTTGAGCTGATGTCAAGAGTTGTCAAAAATGACAGTCGTATTTGACACATTCTAAAGTTCTTTCACTTTGTCTTTTTGTCAAATTGGATCTACTGGCTACAAAGGATTAACTTGTCTGTTTATCTGCAGTGTCCTCGTGGCCATATACATAACAATTTTTCATGCAATTAAAATTGAATGAAGATTGGATTCTATAGACTGCTCTGATGAACCGACACTTGTATAATATTTTCTTCATATCACTTTGTTTTCATAAATTAATAAATTACTTGAACATTTTTTTTTATTGAACACAATTAAAATTGAACACCTGAAATCACGAGTTGCAAATATTTGATGCTTTATTGAAATTGCCTGTTTGTAAGGCCCATTAGCATGTCTCAATTTCAGTTGTGTTTAATGTGTTTAAAAATAATAGAAATTCCATAAGAAAACTATTAAATCAAAATAATAGAAGCATAAAAATCATCGTTCCTGAAGCTGCATAATGTAATTATTTGTCTTCCTAATTTCCCTATTTCTTATGAGCCAGCTAGCATTTGTAAAAGAAGGCAAATGTGCCAAATTGTAAGGCTAAAAATGGCCATCCAGTTCTTGTGACAGGTTTTCACACTGCCAGTCATGTCTATAAGTGAGCCTGTCAGGCAAATGGCCATGTTGCTGTAGATTTGACCAAAAGCACTATGTATAAATTTAGTAGCTCATAATTAGAAACCACCACATGTAGCAGAAGTTAAGAAAACATATCACTATTACAATATCTAAGCAGCTGCTAATTAGATAATTGTGTCATAAACTTGATTACAACTAACAAATTAAATTTAAATAAAGAAGATTAGAGTTAGTTTTGGTCCACATATTTTACAAGTTTATGGCTAGCTATCACTGAATCCTCTCATTAATCGGAATGCATCATCTATATTATTTTGTAATTATTTAAAACAACTATTCAAACAGATTTTGTTTCTAATCCATTATTTTTCATTGCAATTTTTTTAATTCTATTTTTCTGTGCATAATTATGGGGGCAACCATTTTGCCTGGAGCTTCTGCTAACTTTAAAGGGAACCTGTCACACCCCCCCCAGGGCGTTTTTCAGTTAAAGAGCCACCTTCAGCAGCACTAAGGCTGCATTCTGTGAAGGTGGCTCTTTTTTTTCTGACCCCCAGTAATGCCAAAATATTGACTTTTATAATTAGCTCCTCATACCTGTAATGTGTCCCACAGGTATGTTGTGTCCCCCTCTATCAGCCGCCTACCATCCGTCCATTATGCCTGTCCGAGGCCTCGGCACCGCCCACGATCTGTCCATCATGATGCCCCATGCGTCGCTGCCTCCTCTTGATTTGAATCCCGGCGCCTGCGCTGTAACAAGTGTTCTCGGGCATGCGCAGTGCGCGCTTCCCGAGAACCGACATCAGGCTATTGCGCCTGCGCATTGTGGAGGCCCCAGATCCCGCCCCACAGTTTGTTATGATGTATTCACACAACGGGGCTGGGGCCTCCGCAACACGCAGGCGCAATAACCTGATGTCGGTTCTCGGGCAGCGCGCACTGCGCATGCCCGAGAACACTTGTTACAGCACAGGCTCCGGGATTCAAATCAAGAGGAGGCAGCGATGCACGGGGCATCATGATGGACAGATCGTGGGCGGCGCCGAGGCCTCGGACAGGCATAATGGACGGATGGTAGGCAGCTGATACAGGGGGACACATCATACCTATGGGACATATTACAGGTATGAGGAGCTAATTATAAAAGTCAATATTTTGGCGTTACTGGGGGTCAGAAAAAGAAGAGCCACCTTCACAGAATGCAGCCTTAGTGCTGCTGAAGGTGGCTCTTTAACAGAAAAACGCCCTGGGGGGGGGGACAGGTTCCCTTTAACATTCAGAATATGCATTACTGTTGTGAGTTCATTTTCCCCTTCACTACAGAGGCCCGAGGAACTCCCTCTTCTGGTGAAGAAAGGTAGTGAGCCTGATTGTCAAACACCTGGGGCTGATGATGATGACTGGCTGAGTGGAGTTAATGACTGGATATAAGGCTGCCGACGCCCTTCTGGCCTGCGGGTGATTTCTCTGTGGACTTCTAGGAAACCAGTCTGATTCCTGCTCATCTAAAGCTAAGATTTCTGCTTTGCCTTTTTGCATTAGTGTTTTGTTTTCCTTGCTTTTCTGGATTCTGCCATTCCCTGCTGGGGTGAGCTGAATCTCCTTTTGCCTGTTGCTCTGTCTTCAGAATATTCCTGAGTACTGACATAGCTTTTTTGAAGCCTAGCGTCTTCAGGGCCTTTTTTACTGTCAGTTTGTTGGCTCTTATTTTCATAGGGTTTTTCACGGATTGCAGACAGCAGCCTTCCTGTCCTTTCCTATCTAAGCTAGCGTTGGCCCCATCTTTGCTCAGTCTGTCTTTCTGTCTGTGTTTTGTTCTTTCTTCTTGCTTCACCGTCATTATATGTGGGGGGCTGCCTTTTGCTTTGGGGTCTGCTCTGGGGCAGTTTAGATTTCCCTTTCTGTCTTTAGGCTATGTAGTCCTCCGGCTGTGATCAAGGGGCCTAGGGCATCGTAGGAGCCCCCCACGGCTACTGCTAGTTGTGTTGATAGGTTCAGGGGTCTGCAATCCGATAGCTGCCAACTTCTCTGGTTTTCTGGACTTAGCTAGCATTTCTATTTTTGCCTCCTACGGTGACTCAATCATAACAGAATCTCCCGCCATACCGCAGATTCTAGGGTACTCAATAGCCGGAAAGAATTGTATAAAAAAAAAATAAATAAAAAAGTGTATATTTTTTCCTCTATATCTCTGAGGCCGTAGGGGGAATTTCTTTTTTTCTCTCAATGGAGATAAAGCAATTGTCTGATCGTGTGGAGCAGCTCGCTGCGGAAGTGCGGGGAATTTCTGCCTACCTTGCTCATTCACATGCTGCTGAACCAAAGATTCCTACACCTGATGTATTTTTTGGGGATCGGTCTAAATTTTTGAATTTCAAAAATAATTGTAAATTATTTTTTGCCTTGAAGCCTAACTCGTCAGGGAGCTCCGCGCAGCAGGTTAAAATTGTCATCTCTTTGCTGCGTGGCGATCCCCAGGATTGGGCGTTTTCTTTGAAACCAGATGATCCTATTCTGACTAATGTGAACACATTTTTTCAGGCCTTGGGGTTGTTGTATGACGAACCTAATGCCATTGATCAGGCTGAAAAGACCCTGCTGGCATTGAACCAGGGTCGTGATTCTGCAGAATTGTACTGTCAAAAATTCCGAAAGTGGGCAGTACTTACTACCTGGAATGATAATGCCTTGGCTGCTCTCTTTCGGAAGGGGTTGTCAGAAGCCAAAAAAGATACTATGGTGGGATTTCCTGTTCCCTCTGCTGTTGACGATTCTATGTCTTTAGCCATTCAGGTTGATCGGCGTTTACGCGAACGCAGAGCTGCACGAGAGGTGTTGCCACCTGTTGAACAGATGTCTGAACCTATGCAATGTGATAGAGTTTTTTCCAGAGAGCAGCGTCAGGAGTTCAGAAGGCGTAATAAGTTGTGTTTTTTCTGTGGAGATGCCTCGCATATTATTTCTGTCTGTCCTAAACGCGAGAAACGCTTTGCACACACGTTTTCTGTTGGTGGTGTTCAACCTAAGTTTCTTCTGGCTATTACTCTGATCTGCTCCCTGTCCACATTTTCCGCCAAGGCTTTTGTGGATTCGGGAGCAGCTCTAAACCTAATGGACTTGGATTTTGCTAAACGTTGTGGATTTCCGATGACACCTCTGCAGACGCCTATCCCTTTGAGGGGGATTGATGCTACTCCTTTGGCTAAAAATAAACCTCAGTTTTGGACCCAGGTGGTAATGCGGGTCGCCCCAGACCATCAAGAAAATTGCAGGTTTTTGGTGTTACATAATCTGCATGATACTATTGTGCTGGGGTTTCCCTGGTTACAAATTCATAATCCAGTTTTGGATTGGAAATCTGTGTCTGTGGTGAGTTGGGGTTGTCGGTGTGCCTTTAGTGAGGCTCCGGTGTTTTCCACCTCTCCTCAGTCGCATGATGTTCCTGATTATTTGGCGGACTTTTATGATGTATTTAGTGAGAATGAGTCTGCGTCTCTGCCTCCTCATAGGAGTTATGACTGTGCTATTGAACTGAGCCCAGGGTGTAAATTTTCCAAGGGTCGGCTCTTCAATTTATCTGTACCCGAGCACGAGGCTATGCGATCCTATATTAAGGAGGCATTGGAGAAGGGTCATATTAAACCATCCTCGTCACCCTTAGGCCGGTTTTTTTTTTGTAGCCAAGAAGGATGGATCATTAAGACCTTGTATTGATTATCGTGCTCTCAACAAAATTACTGTTAAATATCAGTATCCGTTACCCCTGATTTCTGATCTATTCTCCAGAGTTAAAGGTGCTTGCTGGTTTACCAAGCTTGACCTCAGGGGGGCGTATAATCTTATTCGCATTAAGCATGGGGATGAATGGAAGACGGCGTTTAATACTCCGGAGGGACATTTTGAGTACCTGGTGATGCCTTTTGGGCTCACTAATGCCCCTTCTGTCTTCCAGTGCTTCATGAACGATATTTTCCGAGATTTTGTCGATAAATTTTTGATTATCTATCTGGATGATATTTTGATCTTCTCCAAGGATTGGGATTCTCATGTGGAACATATTCGGACTGTGTTCCGGATCTTGAGGGAGAATTCCCTGTATGTCAAAGGATCTAAATGCCTTTTTGGAGTACAGAGGATTTCTTTTTTGGGATTTATTTTGTCCCCGTCAACTATTGAAATGGACCCGGCCAAGGTACAGGCCATTTACGATTGGGTTCAGCCCACTTCTTTGAAGGCCCTCCAGAAGTTTTTGGGTGTTGCTAATTTTTATCGGAAATTTATAGCAAAATTTTCTAGTATTGCCAAGCCATTGACTGATTTGACTAAGAAGGGTGCTGATGTGTTAAATTGGTCTCCGGAGGCTGTTTCTTCCTTTCAGGAGCTGAAGCGAAGATTCACCTCCGCCCCGGTTTTGCGGCAACCTGATGTCTCACTTCCGTTCCAGGTAGAGGTGGATGCTTCTGAGATTGGTGCAGGAGCTGTTTTGTCCCAAAAGGATCCTGTGACATCTAAAGTGAATCCCTGTGCTTTCTTTTCCCGAAAGTTCTCTCCATCTGAACGTAACTATGATGTGGGGAATCGGGAACTGTTAGCCATGAAATGGGCATTTGAGGAGTGGAGACATTGGTTGGAGGGAGCTAAGCATCAAGTCGTGGTCCTCACTGACCACAAGAATTTGATTTACCTAGAGTCGGCTAAGCGCTTGAACCCTAGACAGGCTAGGTGGGCCTTGTTTTTTACACGTTTTGATTTTGTGGTTTCTTTTCTTCCCGGAACTAAGAATGTCAAGGCTGATGCCCTCTCTAGGAGCTTCTTTGCTGATTCTCCTGTGGTGACCAAGCCTGCTACCATCTTAGGCGAAGGGGTAGTTCTTTCTGCCATCTCGCCCGATTTGAGACGTGCTCTGGAAGAGTTCCAGGAGGACAAACCTGAGCGTTGTCCCAGTGGAAAGTTGTATGTTCCTGACCAGTGGAAGAAGAGAGTGATGTCTGAAGTTCATTGCTCTGCTTTGGCTGGTCATCCAGGTATTTTTGGTACTAGAGATCTGGTGAGTCGGTCTTTTTGGTGGCCCTCCTTGTCTCGTGATGTCAGGAATTTTGTGCAGTCCTGTGGGACGTGCTCCCGGTCTAAATCGTGTTCTCGGTCTAGGGGGTTGTTGATGCCTTTGCCTGTCCCCAAGAGGCCATGGACCCATGTTTCAATGGATTTCATCTCTGATATGCCTGTCTCTCAAAGGATGACTGTTATTTGGGTGATTTGTGATAGGTTCTCTAAGATGGTTCATCTTGTACCACTCCCTAAGTTGCCGTCTTCCTCTGAATTGGTGCCCCTGTTTTTACAACAGGTGGTTCGCTTGCACGGGATTCCTGAGAACATTGTATCTGACAGAGGAGTCCAGTTTGTGTCTAGATTTTGGAGAACTTTCTGTTCCAAGCTGGGAATTCAGTTGTCCTTCTCCTCTGCTTTTCACCCTCAGACCAATGGGCAGACAGAGAGAACAAACCAGACCTTGGAGTCATATTTGAGATGTTTTATTTCTGCTGATCAGGATGATTGGGTTTCATTTTTGCCCTTGGCCGAATTTGCTTTAAATAATAGAGCTAGTTCTGCCACTTTGATGTCTCCTTTTTTTTGTAACTTTGGGTTTCATCCTCGATTTTCTTCAGGGCAGGTGGAGCCCTCTGCCTGCCCAGGGGTTGACACTGTGGTGGAGAGAATGCACCAGATCTGGGACCAAGTGGTGGATAAGTTATCTCTCTCCCAGGAAAAGGCCCAGCGGTTTTCCAACCGACATAGGACCATTGGTCCCCAATTTAAGGTTGGTGATATGGTGTGGTTATCATCAAAAAATATTGCTATGAAGGTGGCTTCTCCTAAGTTTAAGCCTAGATTTATTGGACCTTACAAGATTTTGGAGATTATTAATCCGGTCTTTTTTCGTTTGGCTCTTCCTGTCACATTTAAAATCCATAATGTGTTCCATAAATCTTTGTTGAAGAGGTTTGTTGAACCTGTTGTTCCGGGGGTTGCACCTCCAGACCCTGTATTGGTTGAAGGTAACATGGAATATGAGGCAGAGAAAGTACTGGATTCCCGTCTGGCTAGACGGAGACTCCAGTATTTGGTTAAGTGGAAGGGTTATGGTCAGGAGGATAATTCCTGGGTCTCTGCCTCTGATATTCATGCCAAAAGATTGGTGCGTGCCTTTCATCGGGCTCACCCTGATCGCCCTGGTGGCGTGGTTGAGGGTTCGGTGACCCCTCCTCAAGGGGGAGGTACTGTTGTGAGTTCATTTTCCCCTTCACTACTGAGGCCCGAGGAACTCCCTCTTCTGGTGAAGAAAGGTAGTGAGCCTGATTGTCAAACACCTGGGGCTGATGATGATGACTGGCTGAGTGGAGTTAATGACTGGATATAAGGCTGCCGACGCCCTTCTGGCCTGCGGGTGATTTCTCTGTGGACTTCTAGGAAACCAGTCTGATTCCTGCTCATCTAAAGCTAAGATTTCTGCTTTGCCTTTTTGCATTAGTGTTTTGTTTTCCTTGCTTTTCTGGATTCTGCCATTCCCTGCTGGGGTGAGCTGAATCTCCTTTTGCCTGTTGCTCTGTCTTCAGAATATTCCTGAGTACTGACATAGCTTTTTTGAAGCCTAGCGTCTTCAGGGCCTTTTTTACTGTCAGTTTGTTGGCTCTTATTTTCATAGGGTTTTTCACGGATTGCAGACAGCAGCCTTCCTGTCCTTTCCTAGCTAAGCTAGCGTGGGCCCCATCTTTGCTCAGTCTATCTTTCTGTCTGTGTTTTGTTCTTTCTTCTTGCTTCACCATCATTATATGTGGGGGGCTGCCTTTTGCTTTGGGGTCTGCTCTGGGGCAGTTTAGATTTCCCTTTCTGTCTTTAGGCTATGTAGTCCTCCGGCTGTGATCGAGGGGCCTAGGGCATCGTAGGAGCCCCCCACGGCTACTGCTAGTTGTGTTGATAGGTTCAGGGGTCTGCAATCCGATAGCTGCCAACTTCTCTGGTTTTCTGGACTTAGCTAGCATTTCTATTTTTGCCTCCTACGGTGACTCAATCATAACACATTACAGCAATTACATGCACTGTCAGAAGTAATAGACTGGAGATGTTCAATTACTTCTCTGGGAGAAATTTACCCTGGGATCACTGCAAAGCTCATTGTGCAGGGAGGGGGAGGAGGTGAGTTTTGATCATCACCTATTAGAATGATGTGTCTTATCTATATATATATGGCTACGGCTGTGTGTGGTGGCTCTTGAAGCAATGACTCCAGCAGCAGTCCACTCCTTGTGAATCTCCCCAAAATTTTTGAATGCCTTTTCTTAACAATCCTTTCAAGGCTGCTGTTATCCCACTTGCTTGTGCACCTTTTTCTATCACACTTTTAACTTCCACTCAACTTTTAATTAATATGCTTGGATACAGCAATCTGTGAACAGCCAGCTTCCTTAGCAATGACCTTTTGTGGCCTACCCTCCTTGTGGAGTGTGTCAATGACTGCCTTCTGGACATTTGTCAAGTCAGAAGTACTCCCAATGATTGTTGAGCCTACTGATGCAGACTAAGGGACCTTTTTAAACCCTTAGGAAGCCTTTGAAGGTGTTTTTTGTTAATGATTCCAATTTACTGAGATAATGACATTTGGGTTTTCATTTGCTGTAAGCCATAATCATCAACATTAACAGAAATAAACACTTGAAATAGATCACTCTGTACTGACTCTACATAATATGAGTTTCACTTTTTGTATTAAAGAACTGAAATAAATTAACTTTTTGATGATATTCTAATTTAGTGAGAAGCTCTTGTAGGTGTTATCTTTCATTGTGATCACAATGAGATGACTACTTAAAAGGGATCAGTCTATTATGAGGCTCAAAGGCCATAGAAAAATTGCATAATTTGCTTTTTATGCAGATAGTGATATGCAAAATTAATAGAAAACACTACAAGGATTCTTAAAAATATGTTTAACATTTTACTGTTTAACATTTTACTGTGGAACATAAAAAATATGTTAATAAGAGTGTTTAACTCTCTGATTAAAGGGAACCTGTCAGGTCCTCCATGCTCTCCAACCCTACAGCATTCAACTATGTATGAGTAAAAAATTTTTATTTATTTATTTTACTCATTTATATAGCGCCATTAATTCCACAGCACTTTACAAACATTATTGGCACTGTCCCCGATGGGGCTCACAATCTGGAAACCCTATCAGTATATCTTTGGAATGTGGAAGGAAACCGAAGTACCTGGAGGAAACCCACCCTTTTCCTATGCTAATGAGGGCTTTGACTAGTCAATGCAGTGTTAATTTCACCAGATTAGTCAGCCCTCTTTCCATGTGTGAAGACATGAAAGTCAGTGGGTGCTCTCATCCACTGGCATGGCTCTCTTTAGAAAGACCACATGGACTAAGGCTCACACCACTGAACACCCGCTCTCCTTTCCCGTGAGCATAATACCACTCAGACAACACAAGGTAAGGGTAAAACCATTATTGAACCACCAACGGACAATAACATATAGAACAGTACCAACAAATAACCATGGTGGTGCTTGACAGGATTAGAGCAGCTGCAACTTCGGGGCTTCCAGGGTCGACTACACCCACCAGTGGCACCTCTCTTTTAATGGGCACCCACAGAGATGAGGGAATGACCAGCTTAAGAAGTTGACAGTCCATTGCGGTACAGGGCCAGGTTACTTGATTGTCCCAACCTGGCTTCTCTGACTCCATGAGGCCAGGAGACCAAAGGGTCACAACTTGGCTTCTCCGACCTCACCATGGGACAAAGTGACTAGAGGATACCAACCTGGCTTTTTAAAATTTCTTTGAACGTCCCCATGGGTTCAGTGATGGTCATTGGAGCTGATCCTTATTTTTCCAGCTAGGGCCATGGTCCCTTAAGCTGGAATCTTGTAGAATGTCAAATCTGTATTCTTCTTGATGGTGCTGTAACATGCTGCTGCAGTGCAGTACAGCGCAACCTCCACCAGGGAGTGCTGGTGAGGGAAGAGAGGTTGCACACACACAGCGTAGTAACACAGAGCAACAGCACAGGTGTCACAGGTAACAAAAGAGTGGTCAGACTAGCCGAAGTCAGCAACTGTCAGGAGCAGAAGTACCAAGGGAGACAGCAAGTGTGTAGTCAGGGACGAGCGAGAAGTCAGGACCTACCAGGAACGTGGTATCATAAATGTAAGATGTAAGCCGTTGTCAAGGTACAAGCCAGAGGTTCAAAAGCCAGTTGGAAAGTGTGGTATCAGAAACTGAAAAACCAGAAGCAGAGTCCAGAGATCAAGCCAATCATACACAAGTCTGGGTAATCAGGGGCAGAAGGAACACTAAAGGAATATAGGTCAGAGGCACTAGCTTGGAAGCTTGCAGTATAGCTGACGCTGGCCCGCAGGCTGCAGAGGACTGAAATAGCCCAGCCAGCTCCAGAACAAGGCAGAGGGGATTAACCCCCAAATGACCAGTCCAAAGAGAAGACAGCAGAAAACAAATTCTGGACTGGATAATAATAATGATAATAATAAAAAAATATATATATATATATATATATATTCTGCAGCGCTTTACAGTTAAACAGTTTCAAACACAACAGTCATAAGTAACAACGTTAACAATAATATAATGATTAAATCAAAATAAAACAACCCTGCTCATGAGAGCTTACAATCTACAATGAGATGGGGGAGATACAAAGTACAGGTGTGTATTTACAATTATGTATTTACAATGATGGACCAGCCATCTTGAGGGGGTGGGGTATAGATAGAGATAGTGAATGGGCTACACTTGCACACTTTCACATAAAATGACTTTGATAAGGGAACGTGATAAGCTGCTCTGAACAAATGGGTTTTGAGGGATCGCCTAAAACTGTGCAAGTATTTTCTGGTCCTAATTTCTTGGAGTAGAGCATTCTAGAAGATTGGTGCAATGGGGGAGAAATCTTGGAGACAGGAGTGGGAGGTACCGATTAGTGAAGAGGTTAGTTAAAAGTCGTTGCAGAGCGCAGCAAGTGGCTACGCCAATAGACAGAAATGAGGGATGAGATGTAAGGGAGTGCCACACTGTGGACAGCTTTGTGGGTGAGAACAAGTTCTTTGAATTGGATCCTGTAGTAAATGGGCAGCCAATGTATCGACTGGTGAAGAGCGGATGCATCCGAGTACTGATTAGCCAGGTGGATGACCCTGGCTGCTGCATTAAGGATGGACTGGAGAGGGGAAAGTCGAGTTAGGGGGAGACCAATTAATAGAGCGTTACAGTAGTCCAGGTGGGAGTGGATCAGGGCGACAGTGAGGGTTTTTGTTGTTTCCATGGTGAGATGTTCTAGAGATGTTCTTTAGGTGTAAGCGGCAAGAACAGGCAAGAGATTGTATATGGAAGGTGAAGGAGAGATTGGTGTCAAACATAACACCCAGACAGCGCTCATTCTGCTGTGGTCTTGCTATGGTGCCATCCACGGAGAGGAAAATGTCAGATTTAGAGAGGTTAGTAGACGGCGGGAGCAGAAGAATTTCAGTTTTGGAAAGGTCGAGTTTCAGATAGAGCGGACATGATGTTGGAGACTGCTGACAGACAGTCGCTGGCGTTCTGTAGTACAGTGGGGGTAAGGTCAGGTGTTGACATGTATAGTTGTGTGTCATCAGCATAAAGATGGTACTGAAAGCCAAATCTGCTGATGGTCTGTCCAATTGGGGCCATGTAGAGAAAGAAGAGAAGGGGGCCAAGGCCTGAGCCCTGAGGTACCCCAACAGTGAGATAAAGAGGAGCCAGCGAACAGAACACTGAAGGAGCGGTCCGAAAGATAGGAAGAGAACCAGGAGAGCGCAGTGTCCTTAATGCCTAGTGACTGGAGCCTAGAGAGTAGGAGGTGGTGGTCAACAGTGTCAAAAGCTGCAGAAAGGTTGAGAAGAATGAGCAGAGAGTGGTCACCATTACATTTTGCTGTCAGAAGGTCGTTGGTCACTTTGATGAGTGCAGTTTCTGTCGAATGTAGGGGGCGCAAGCCGGATTGTTAAGGGTCTAGGAGGGAGTGAGTGTAAAGGTAACGGGTAAGGTGGGAGTAGACCAGGCGCTCTAAGAGTTTAGAGATGAAGGGGAGATTGGAGACTGGTCTGTAGTTATTTGTGCAGGATTGGTCGAGAGCGGGTTTCTTTAATAATTGAGTAATGATAGAGTGCTTGAAGGAGGAGGGGAAAATGCCCAAGGAGAGGGAGAGATTAAAGATTTTAGTTAGGTGAGTTGGGACAACTGGAAAGAGAGACTGGAGGAAATGTGAGGGAATGGGGTCAGAAGTGCATGTAGTCGGACAAGAAGAGAGGAGCCTGGAGACTTCTTCTGTGATGGGATTGAATGTGGAGAGTGAGCCAGGGGAAATGCAGGGAGGGATGGGAGTCACTGCCCCTGGAGGTCAGGTCTTCAGCACAAATGTCTGTGATATGGGGCTTGTGCTTTTGGCCTGAGGAGAGAGTGAAAGGTGTCAAAAAGCTTCTTGGGGTTGTTGGATAGTGAAGAGATCAGGGTGGTGAAGTAGGTCTGTTTGACGAGGTGAAGGGCAGAATTATAGGTTCTTATCATAAATTTGAAGTGTAAAGTAATTTCACCACGATATAGTGCCTGCAGTAATAATATCCTCATATATTTCTATCATTATCAAGTGGATCAGTATTAACGGCGCCGGATAGCGTGGTCTCCTCCACCCCAATGTGAGTTTCGCAATAGCTTCTTCCGGGGGTGTGAGGTGTGACGCCCCCGGTGGAGGAGGCCACGCTATCCAGCGCCATTAATACTGATCCACATGAGGTAAATAAGTCCTTTTATTTATTGTTGTTATCTAGGCTACTTGGCTAATCTTGCATACCTTTAGGATATATGTCCAAATGATAGAAATATATGAGGATATTATTACTGCAGGCACTATATCGTGGTGAAATTACTTTACTGTCCGAATAATTATTTATCAGGAGTATGATGATTGTGCCTGTAGTTGCCAATTTGAGATTGAGCTTTATATATAAGAACTTATTGTTCTAATTTATTTATTTATCTATCACAAGGACATCTTTATATTCATGGTTATCTTTGGTTGGCGTTTAAATAGCCTCCTGCTGGGCATTTTGCTGTTTTAAAATTCTTTTAATATGTGTTAATAAAATTTATTAATTTTAATATGAATTTTGCTGGGTCTCTTCTGTTCGGCTATGATATGATATAAGTCCGATCCTTTTCTTTAAGATAGATAGAGACAAGTAAGAGCTAACACCAGCACCATGCTGCAGCAATTGAATGTTGTAACAACCCTGCTGGCATCACTGCATGGCCTCCCATCCCCCGCACACCAACTTACTTTCTGCTTCAAGCCATGCTGTGAAATCTTTCTGTTGCCAGTCCTGTGCTCCGTGCTTCTGCTCTCCATGTTTCCTGACTGTGTGTATAGGGGGGCGGCGCCGGAGCTCTCTGGTGCTTATGCAGTCAGGGTGCACCTGTGTAATATGTCCCTTACCAATCACCTAGAGCCCTTGACTATTTAGTTTCGCCACACCCACTGACCTTGGCCTGTGCAATGTCTAATCTCAGTTAGTATCTTGCTGCTGAGGAAGCCAGGTCCTGTTCTGTGTATTTCCTCCTTCTCTGGAGGAATACTTCTTGTCTTGCCTTGTACCTTGTCTGCCTGCCAGGAGGCTGAATATCCTGGCCCTTGAGTCTTGGTTCCAGTACCCTGTCTGTACTCTGTCCTACCTTAATCTCCCTTTCTCCTTGTCCATGGCTTCCTTCCCTGCTGTGTCTTTCCTTGTGTCCTCCCTGTCTGTGCATCTGCACCCTTGCAGCTCTGTCTGTGAATCTGCACCCTTGCAGCTCTATCTGTTCATCTGCACCCTTGCAGCTCTGTCTGTTCATCTGTACCCTTGCAGCTCTGTCTGTGCATCTGCACCCTTGCAGCTATATCTGTGCATCTGCACCCTTGCAGCTCTATCTGTGCATCTGCACCCTTGCAGCTCTGTCTGTGAATCTGCACCCTTGCAGCTCTATCTGTGTACGGCTCCCTAGCCGCTCTTCCTGCTCGGCTCCCTAGCCGCTCTGCCTGCTCGGCTCCCTAGCCGCTCTGCCTGTTCGGCTCCCTAGCCGCCCAGCCTAATCTGCACTCCTGCGGCTATGCCTACTCCACACTCCAGCCTATATCCATACCTGCACCTCCTGTGTGAACAGGTCCAAATCCTGTTCCAACATACACCATGCCTTCCTGCCTACACCTGCTGTGTGAACAGGTCCTTACCTGTCCCTTCTCATACCATGCCCGCTTGTCCAGTGTCTTCAAGCCATGCCCGCCTGTCCTGTGTCTACAAGCCGCGCCCACCTGTCCTGTGTCTCCAAGCCGTGCCCGCCTGTCCAGTGTCTTCAAGCCGTGCCCGCCTGTCCTGTGTCTCCCAGCCGTGCCCGCCTGCCCTGTGTCTTCAAGCCGTGCCTGCCAGTATACCAAGCCGTGCCTGCTTGTCCTGTGTCTCAGCCGTGTCCGCTTGCCCTGTGTCTCAGCCTGCTTGTCACTCACACCTGTCCAGGTGTCCTGTTCCCGAGTGGGATCAGCAGCCACAGCCAGACACCACCCTGGAGTGGCACCCGGCAGCTACCTGCCGCACAAGCCTGACCTCACCATCAGAGGCTCCAGTGAAGACCGAGGTAGCTGCCGTAGTTACGCCCCTTCCAGGGTAGTCTGGTTTGTGGCACAGTGGGGCCACAACCCCCCGGCTCACGCCATTCAGCCAAGGCGTGAGCGTGACAAATGTATTGAAACCTACTGCACAGGTGTGTAATTAGCAGCAGAAGGTGGTGGTAACTGTTGGGTTCTGTAGGGAGAAGGATATCACCCCATAACAGAGATGAAAAATTCAAGAAAGTGCTTGAGCTAATTGCAAAGACCTATAGCCAGATCCAGGATGACTGTCTGTCACACCTGACACACCCATGACACCTAGTTTCAGAGACAGAGTGACGCTGCTGAAATGAGTGGCGCGCATGCGTGAGATTTCCATCACCTGGCGATGATGTCAGAAGCCACTCATTTCCACTCATTGGCGCGGTGCAGGGGCTGCTACAGTCACCACCACTCACCATGTATTGATAATGCTGTAGTCACGCCCTGGCACATTGATTGAAAGCCATCTCTGCACACACATGCTGCAGATAAGGCTGTAAATCAGTGTAACTTGGGATTGATTTCAGTGAACTCACTGTAAAATGGTGACTGCTAAAGCTTCCTGCTCCACCCTGATGAATAAAAGTGAGCAGCTGCATGGAGAAAATAACTTATTTTTCTCCCTGCAGCTGCTCCACCAGTAGACCAGCAATGTATACCTTATACTCTATTTACCTGCAGATTACTACTGTACTGGTAAATAGTGTTTCTCTAAATGAGACCGGTTCCTTTAAACTTACTAATATAGTTTCTGTTTGAATTGATGATGCTTTAGCACCCATAAATAGTCTACTATGCATTTGTCATACATCTCTTCATGTCCATGCAACTTCATGCCCTGGGGCTCTGGTGACATATCCCACACATGGGTGAATGCTCATTCCCATCATTTTGTTTTTAACTGTGACCGCAAGTTACATTTTGAATATTTTTTTCTTAGTGTGCATTAATCAGTTTCCCTGTCTTATGACTTTGATGTGTTTTACATAGGAAAAGTGGGACATGCTGGGATTAATAGTTTTAGATTCACTTATGTAGTACACAGTTCTGGAACTACAGATCACGCCTATTTAAAGTGGATTCGTCACCAGATTTCACAATATAGACTGGATATATTATTAGTAAACCTATATAGGCCAAGTAGCTCATATACATAGAAGAAAAACCTATAAGGAATAAGAACAAGCCAGCAATATGATCAATGTATAAAAATAACTTTTATTGAACAAATAGTTTTGAAAAAGGTAAGACACAAGACACAAGCTGGTGAACATAGCTTAGTGTAAAAACATGATACAATCTAATATTTGATAAATATAGGCTTAATGTTAAATAATAAAATAGTACAGAAAGGTAAATACAATGGTATAATACAATATACAAAGTGTAATTCCAATATTACTGACAGATACCAGTTTGTATAAACTGACACATATATCAGAGTAAGGTATCATGGAGTGAAGAGGGTATAAGTACCATGAGTAGGATATGTAAAAATGCACAGTGGAATAGAGGAGACATACCAATCAATGAAAGAGACACACCCGACGAGTGTTTCGCACCTAGCTTCATCAAGGGTTTTTTTTTTTTTGCACATACGATTACATCAGATCTGTAAAGGACGGTGTACTTATTTGAAAATTTGTGACAGTATTGTTGCCTTATACTTTGTGTAAATTTCCCTGCCTACTTTTAAAATGAGCATTTCATGAGGATAATATGTCCATTCTGATATGAATTTTCAAAGTAAGTACACCAGCATCATTTGTTTAATGTATCAAGTTTGTACAATTAAATCTGGTGACATATCCACTTTAAAAAGGCTACCTGAGATAAACAATGAAGATATACCAGATCTGCATATACTAAAAAAAAATTAGTAAATAATATTGCAACATTACGATGCATAGATCAGAAACTTTGACACTTAAAGCTTGTGATAGTTTCTTCTGAAGATCAAAAAAGAGATGCAAACCATTTTAAAGGTTGATAATTGCGTAGTGAATATACAGTAAATTGATTAGCCAGGATAGATTACTATTTTTATTTCCTTCTCAGGGAACTTAAGAGTGGAAACTGAAAGATGCATGTAAAGTTTATCCTTTTAGAATAGGTTTGGCTTATGTCTAGATACTATTTTAAGTAGCATTAGCATTGAAAAGACTATAACATTAAATCAAGGTGAAATTAGAAAAAAAAAAATATATATATTTTGAGAACACTTATGTATATAAAAAAAATTAGACCCAATATCATTTCCTCGCTGTTGTTCTCCGGCATCTTCTGCCACTCTTTGCCTCAGTGCATGACAACATTTTTTCCAAAATTATGCCTTAGTATTGGGGAACATTCGGCTATAGCCATTTAGTGACTTGTCACCATGGACCAGTCCTCGTGCTGCATGCACCATTGCAAACAACAATGATTATGAGATTCAAGAGACCAATGGAAGTTGAATAGAGCATAAAAGGTTAGATAAATAAATTAGAAAAAGTAGATTTTTTTTCTATGTTAGGTCCAAACATTTTTTCTGTAAATTCTGCAAGACGATCTTAGTAAAGTCTTCAGTACAGCATTATTAAAATTGCAGTGGTCTTGATATTGTATTTTAGCAAAGAATATATATTTTAATACATTATATATGAATATCATTATTGTGAAGTTATTTTCTATGAAGTTCATTATTATCAGACAGAATTTTGGTTGGTCACTCCATAGGAACTATTCTCAATTACCGCTCATTCCCAATAATCATGCAGCTGAAATAGGCTGCTAATCACCTGACTCACAAGCGGAACCCTAACTTGTTCAGTGAGATGACTTTTGGTTTGCACAAAAGATTGTTCTCAGTAACACATCGTGCCACCTGTGCTGCTGAGAACAAATATAGCCTATGCACACAGAACAATGATTGTTTTGTCAATTTTTTTTGCAATTTTTTATAATTTTGGACAGCTTGGTTTAACCTGAATCATCACCACCCTGTCTTAAATGGCTATTAAACATGTTGCCGATCAGTGGTCATTTATAGCCCTACATCAGCTGGTGTAAATGCACTTTGAAACACTAAACACGTCAGTTCTAACCACGTAGCAGGCTGATTTTATTTTAGTAGCACAAATACACCAATAAAATATCTATAAAAGACAAAAACTAAACATTCTAATAGTACACCGAAAAAGAGTATAGTGCTGAAAAAGAAGGAATCAAAATTGTTGCAGGAAACATCAACAATCTTAAATACGCAGACAATGAAACATTTTTAGCAACAAGCATAGATGGAATGAAGGACTTATTACTGAGTGTCA
The DNA here is from genome assembly GCF_039654945.1 of Dendrobates tinctorius. Classification (NCBI taxonomy): domain Eukaryota; kingdom Metazoa; phylum Chordata; class Amphibia; order Anura; family Dendrobatidae; genus Dendrobates; species Dendrobates tinctorius. The sequence goes on from NW_027361932.1 coordinate 12,590,172, forward strand.
AGATGGAAAGTGCGAACATGGGACTGCTCCTCAATATAAAGAAGACAAAGATATTCAATACTTCCAGGTATGACCGACACACATTTGAGATGGATGATGACAAACTGGAAGTTGTAAAGGATTTCAACCTACTCAGATCAATGATCATTCAAAATGCAGCAACAATTCCAGAAGTCAATAGCAGAATAATTATGGGTAAATCAAAAATGAAGTATTAATCTAGGAATATTTCACTGATGACGAAGACACGGCTTGTACATAGCCTGGGCTTTTATGTAGCAACATATGAATGCAAAACCTGGATGATAAAGAAATAAGACAGAAGAACCAACGCTTTCAAAAAGTGGTGCTGGAGAAGGATGTTATCAATAAAAAAATAAAAATATGGCAAGAACAAACAAATCAATCTCAGTTCATTTGTTCACTGTGAATCAAATTTTTTTGAAAACTTTCAAGAGATGCAATCATCTCTTCCAGAAGCCCAACTGCCGTTGTTGATATCGGCTTTGTTGCAGCATGTTTCACCTTTTTAACAATCTTTACAGAAGCACTCGCATGAAGATTTAAAAAAAATAAATTTGTGTATATGTGCATGTAATGTATCGTTTACTTGTTAATATAGTCACCTACCGACATCTTCTCTGGGTTTCTATGCCTTTCCACTCCTCTACTGAGTGACGTCACTACACTTCAGACTATCTGGCCCGCACTATGAATGAGCCGTAAGTCTCTTTTACGATGTAAGCCTATGAGCCGCGTTCTGATGCTCGACTTATATTGTAAAAGTGACCTCTGCAGCATAACCGGAGAGCCTGCAGAGTGATGCCACTGAGAACAGTAGCAGAACAGTGCTGGATCCTGGAGAAGACAGCAGTAGGGGAGTAAAACTAAAAAATACATGATACACTACTTACAGTGAAGAGAAAAAGGCTAACAAAGTTTTGAACATTTGACTTTCAGGCTCCGTATCTAATTATCCACTTCTGCTTTGAATTTGAGACTGCCATCATTTTATATACAATCATCTTGAATATCTCATACTTAAATTTGATTTGCAACTATTTAGCATATGATTAGTTATGCAGTTTCTTGTCATGTCACTGCATTGGTACTGTTTTGCTCCTAAAGATCTAAATTTTAATTTTTATTATTTTGTTAGTATTTCTTAAATCCACCTTTGGCTTTCAACACTGCCTGAATCCTTCTGGGCATGCTCTCGATTAGATTCTACACGTTCCCAAAGTTTTTGCATACTGGTCGACTCACTTGGGTATGCATACAGTTTTTTCTTCAACTCTACCCACAAGTGTTTGATTGGGTTGAGGTCTGGGGACTGTGGGGGCCATTGCAGCACCTCTACTTTGTTAGGCGTCAGGTTTCTGCATCTGCTCTGCAGGAATCCAGAGCCTCACATTCTGCGGTCTCCTGCTGTCTATCTACCGCAGAGGAGATTACTTTGGAGCAGATCGCTCCAGAGACTAAGTCCCTCTGTTCTTCTACTGGGCATGCTCACGAGACGATCTCCCATCGGAGATCGGGAGTCATGTGCCCAGGTCCTGTTCCAGATCTCATTGGTCCATCTCAGAGATCTGAAGGCTTCCGGAAGATTCCGGCTATAAAAAGCGTGCATGACCGTTCGGCCATGCGCTAGTATAGTCTCTAGTTGCTACTGTGTGAATGATGATGGATGTATGAACCTGCGAATGACTCATTAAGATCCCCTCCCTCTGATATTACGAATGTGTACAGGGACTTAGATTAGAGTCAGCGCCAGCGCGTGGCAACCCTCAAGCCACTAGAGCATCATCCACAGTGCTAGCGTCCGACATTGCGCCTGCTTCCTTGCTTTATCGACTAGCGGCAGTGTCCTACGCCGCGTGGCAGTTGCAGCCCTCTTTGGCATCTGCAGTAACGATGCCGCATGCACGGTAGGTCTAGACGGATGCAGCTCCTCTGTCTTGGGTCCTGCTCCTGTGACCAGATACCGTGTGCATTTATCAGAGACCTGTGACACTAACAGGCTCAGCCTTTTGTGTTTACCTCTGCTGACATCTCTGTGAGCAAACAGAGGTTGCTTAGCAATCTTGGGTCACGTTCAACCCGCGTGCGCATTTCCGCCATATTGCTCGTCTGTCACTACTTAGCAGCAGTGTTTACACCTACTGCACGGTGGACCCCGAGTGGCGAACGCACTTTATTATTTATTTTTATTTAGTGCGTTCCGCCGTTCCTAACATACTTCATTGTCATTAAACCATTTATTTGCCAATCTTGAAGTATACTTCATGTTTTTGTCCTGTTAGAACACTATGTCATCATTTTCATACTCAAAGTACTTGTGTGTATGAAGTAACTCATCTTGTAGGATACTCAGATATAGCTCAGCATTGAAACCACCATCGATCCTGGTCAAGTATCCAATGCCTATGGCTGTGAAACAACCCCATATCATCAGGTTTCCTCCACCGAACTTAACATTTCCTTCAATTTCTCAATCCGTTAGCCCCTTTTTCCCTTTCTTTCAGACCCATTAGCATCTAACAGAGCCTAGTCTATTGACATTCGTGTCATCGCTCCAAATCACCCATTTCAAATCTTAAACTCCTTTATACCACAGCTCTTTTTCATTTTTGCATTTCTGTTTTTCGCTCCCTTTCTTCCCAGAGCCATAACTTTTTATTTTTCTGTTAATATGGCCATGTGAGGGCTTGTTTTTTGTGGAACAAGTTGTACTTTTGAACGACACCATTGGTTTTACCATATCATGTATTTGAAAATGGGAAAAAAATTCCAAGTTCTGTGAAATTCCAAAAAAGGGCAATTCCACAACTGTTTTTTGGATTTTTTTACCGTGTTCACCAAATGCTAAAACTGACCTGCCATTATGACTCTCCAGGTCAGATTCAAGTTATTTCTGTGACCATTGTGGGTTTTTCTGTCATTAAAATAGGGGTACCAACAATTTTGACCACTTGTGTATGTAAATTAATTTATTAGCATATATGGAGAATATTAAGCAGTCAGCTTAAGGCATTTTATTAGAGACAGCTACAATCATTTTACACACATACAGTTGTTTGAAAAAGTTTGTCCCCTTCCTGATTTCCTTTTCTTTTGTATGCTTGTCACACTTAAATGTTGTATATCACCAAACAAATTGAAATATTTAACAACGATAACACAAGTAAACACAAATATAGTTTTTAAATGAAGGTATTTATTATTAAGGTAAAAAGAAATCCAAACTTACAGGGCCCTGCGTGAAAAAGTGATTCCCTCCTAAAACTAATAACTGGTTGGGCCACCCTTAGCTGCAACAACTGCAGTCATGGGTTTGTGATAACTGGCAATGAGTCTTTTACAACGCTCTGAAGGAATTTTGGCCCACTCATCTATGCAGTATTGTTGCAATTCAGCCACATTGGAGAGTTTCCGAGCATTATCCGCCTTTTTAAGATCATGCCACAGTATCTCAATCCAATTAAGGTCAGGACTTTTATTCGGGCACTCCAAAGTCTTAATTTTGTTTGTTTTTTAAAGTCATTCAAAGGTGGACTTGCTGGTGTGTTTTGGATCATTGTCCTGCTGCATAATTCAAGTGCTCTTCAGTTTGAGGTCATGAACAGATGGCCGGACATTCTCCTTCAGGATCTTAGAATCATAGAATGTTAGCATTGGAAGGGAACCCAAAGGTCATCGTGTCCAACCCCTTGCTCAAAGCAGGATTCACTAAACCATCCCAGACAGATGTCTCTCCAGCCTCTGTTTGAAGACTTCCATTGAAGGAGAACTCACTACTTCTCATGGCAGCCTGTTCCACTCATTGATCCCCCTCACTGTCAAAAAGTTTTTTCCAATATCTAATCTGGATCTTCTCCCTTTCAGTTTCATTCCATTGCTTCTCGTGTTTCTATGTGCAAATGAGATTAAGGATGATCCCTCTACACTGTTACATCCAGTCAGATATTTGTAGACAGCTATTAGGTCTCCTCTTAAGTCTTGATACATATGATACATTACCAAAATGTTTTTAGTCACTTAAGACAAAATAGTAAAAATGCTAATTTCCTTTAAATTAATTGAAAGTTTCTTTTTCTCTACAGTTGTTTTGTATGTAAATTGCCATGCAAAATTCTGAACCATAAATACAATGGCTTGCAAATGTATTTACCCCCCTTGGCGGTTTACTGAATAGTCTAAAGGCCCCGTTACACGCTTCAATGTCCCAGCGATCCCACCAATGATCCGACGTGGTCTGTCACATATACAGACTCACCAGCGATCAGGACCAGCGGTGCTTAGTTACCCGCTGTTTACCCTGGATAACAGCTCGCTGATAGTTGGTCTCTCGCTGTCACACGCAGCGATGTGTGCTGCCCAGCGGGAGACCAACGATAGATTTATGGCCCAGACCATTAGGCAGCGATTAACGATCAGCCAACTGATTGTTGATCGCTACTACGTGTCACACGCAACAATGTTGTTTCAACATCGCTGCAACGTCACCAAACTGGTGACGTTGCAACGATATCGTTCACAATATCGTTGCGTGTAACGGGGCCTTAAGTTGATGAAGTGAAGTGAGAAAATATGCGGCATAAATTAAATGTATGGGATAAAATAACTAAAAATTGGCATGGGCATATGTATTCAGCCCTTTTGCATTGAAGCCCCTAAAAATTTCTAGTACAAGCATTTACCTTCATAAGTCACATGATAAGTGAAATGAAGTCCCCCTGTGTGCAATCTAAACGTCACATGGTCTGTCAGCATATACACACCTTTTCTGAAAGACCACAGAGGCTGCAGCGTCATTACCAAGAGGCACCACTAACCACACAACACCATGAAGACCAAGGAGATCCCAAAACACGTAAGGGACAAAGTTGAGAAGTACAGGTCAGGGTTGGGTTATAAAATAAATCCCAATCTTTGATGATCCCTCGGCGCACCATCAAATCCATTATCATCAAATGGAAAGAACACAGTAACACAACAAACCTGCCAAGAGGGGGCTACCCACCAAAACGCTCACAGAGACAAAAGGTAACCCTGAAGGAGTTCCCAAGCAGAGACTGGAGTATCTGTCCATACAGCCACAATAAGCAGTAGTACACTCCATAAAGGTGGCCTTTATGAAAGAGTGGGCAGAAAAAAAGCCTTTACTTAAACACAAAAATTGTAAGGCTCATTTTGAGATTGAAAAAGACATGTGGGAGACTACTCAAATGTATGGAGAAAGGAACTGTGGTCAGATGAGACCAAAATTGCACTTTTTGGCCATCAAACACTATGTCTAGCGCAAAACCAACACCGCTCATCACCCCAAAAACACCTTCCCCACAGTGAAACATGGTGGTTGCAGAATTATGCTGTGGGGATGTTTTTCAGCAACAGGGACTGCGAAAATGGTCTGTGTCAAGGGGAAGGTTGATGGTGTGAAATATAGTGATATTCTTGAGCAAAACTTATTTCAGTCTGTCATTGATTTGAGCCTAGTACAGAGGATCACCTTCCAACAAGACAATGACCCAAAACATACTGCTTAACACTGCAACACTCGAGTGCTTTGAGGGAAAACATCTAAATGTTTTGGAGTGGACTAGTCAAAGCCCAGACCTAAACCCAATTGAGAATCTGTTGCTAGACTTCAAGATTGCTGTTAACCAGTGGAAACCATCTAACTTGAAATAGCTGGAACAGTTTTGCCTTGATGAATTGGCAAAAATCACAGTGGCAAGATATGAAAAGCTCATAAAGACTTATTCAAAGTGACTTGCAGCTATAATTGCCGTAATCGGAGGCTGTATACTGACTTTAGGGGAGTGAATAGTTATGCACAATGAAGTTTTCCGTTATTTTGTCCTATCTGCTGTTTGCTTCACAATAAAAACAGAACCATAGTTTCACAGTTGTAGGCATGTTCTTTACATGAACTGATGCAAACTCTAAAAAAAAGTGAAATTCCAGGTTGTGAGGTAGGAAAACATGAAAACTGTCAAGAGAGCGAATACTTTCGCAGGCCACTGTACTATATGAATTCCACTTTTGACTGTTATCATTACAGCAGTCCTGCAATTATCCCATAAAATGAACAGATACCTATAACTGTTTTCTATATTTTTGCCTCCCTCCCGATTGTTTAATTTAGCTATCAGTTTAGGTACACAGTTGAGTATGTACCTTGAACCTGTTTTGAACTTTATCTCTTCTACTGTGACCCTCTGCCTTTTTATTCTCTAAAGACAGACTGCACAATTCATTTAAATAATGTTATGCCCCTTCAAACAAAATTTGCTTGGATTTTGTCTATACTGCCGTTCTGAAGCATTTGCGCATATTCATTCACCTGCATAGAGGTGCTAGTAAAATCCCCAGAGACTTGTATTGGACAATGGCAAATAATTACATTAATTGCAATTTATTAGCAACTGTGACTACTGTGACTAAAGGTACTGTCACACTTAGCGATGCATCAGCGATCCCGACCAGCGATATGACGCGGTCAGGATTGCTGGTGCATCGCTAAGTGGTCGCTAGTGAGCTGCCACACAGGCAGATCTCACCAGCGACATCGCTGGGGTCGGGAGTCGCTACTTACCTGTCAGATGAGGCGATCCTGACGTCCTCCCGCCCGCGTCCACGCGCCGCTCGTCGGCGCCACAGGAGGCCCAGCGGAAGCGGCCGGCGAGAAACGGTCCAGGACGTTCTCGCGCGATCAGCGATAACCAGCGGGGGAGCTATCGGAGGTAAGTATCAGACATAGCGATATCGCTAGCAATACCGCTATAACATCACAAAACCAGTGATGTTATAGCGATATTGTTAGCGATATCGCTTAGTGTGACAGGCCCTTAAGAGTTACTTGGGATTTGAAAAACCTGTTCAGCTTTTCTTCTGATTTGCAGCATTAGATTTTTAGGCAACTATTGCATGACATAACTTTGCATTCTGTGAAAAAAGATAGAGGATACAGGGTGAAAATAATTTTTTTTAAAAGAAACCTGTCATGATATGGTTATTCTGCATGCTAAAAGCGTTCTAAAGCTGTGTGGCGCTGAAAGCCCAGGTACTGGGGAGAAAATAACTTAATTCCTCCTTGCAGCCTACAGCATTCAGTCATAGAGACGTGGCTTTATTCACCGCTCAGTATACAGTATGGCATTAACCATGGCCCATCACTGACTGATAGCAAGCTGAGCAGCGCATCAATACAAAACCGGCTCTCTGTCAGTTCCGGTGCTTGTCTACACTCACTATGTACGGATCGGTGACTGAAGCCACGCCTCTATGACTGAGAGCCCAAGGATGCCAGGAGGAATAAAGATCATTTCCTCTCAGTGGCATTTTCAGTGCAGTAGCCACAGAGCTCTAGTATGCTACTAGCCTGAAGATAACCCTATATCTGCATGTTACTAGAGTTTTTGACATGACAGATTCCATTTCACCCCTTCCCGACCTTGAATGTATGCAGAATGTCATGGTTGGGAAGTACTTCCTGACCTAATCACTACTAGGTGTTTAGAGTATATCACAGCTGACACCCAGCACTCACTGCCAGGAGCAGTGCCTGCACCACTTCCTACAGTTAAAGGGAACCTGTCACCTCATTTTTCACATATAAGTTGCGGCCACCGCCATTAGGTCCTTATCTACAGCATTCTGTAATGCTGTAGATAAGCCCCCGATGTAACTTGAAAGATAAGAAAAACAAGTTGGACTATACTCACACGGGGGCGATCCTGTCCGATGGGTGTCACAGGTCTGGGTCCGGCGCCTCCCATCTTCATGCGATGACATCCTCTTCCTTACTTCCTGCGCAGGCTTAATTCTCTGCCCTGTTAAGGGCAGAGCAAAGTACTGCAGTGCGCAGGCACCGGGAAAGGTCAGAGAGGCCAGCGCTTGCGCACTGCAGTACTTTACTCTGCCCTCAACTGGGCAAATCAGTACGCCTGCGCAGGAGCCACGCCAGGAAGCAAGGAAAAGGACGTCAATGCATGCAGATGGGAGGCGCCAGACCCGGACCTGCGACACTCATCGGTCCGGACCTCCCCCGGGTGAGTATAATCTAACTTGTTTTTCTTATATTTCAGGTTACATTGGGGGCTTACCTACAGCATTCGTTCCCTTCGAGCCTTGCCGTGCGCCCAAAAAGTCAATTCTCATCTGATCGATTTGATCATCTCTACAAATAAATACAAGAATACATGCTGCAGCTTGTGTTGTTTTTGCAATAAAATTGCACCAAAACCCTACCATAAACAGGCTAGAACCTACCAGCAAATACTGTATACGTTCTTTATATAAACCTACTAAGGTGCTAATGCTTTTTTGAAGTCTTAACTGATATGCATTCATTAGATTAAGTGTTTGTGTAAACCTTCAACCCAGAAATGGCACAACAAAGTTTGTAGTGATAAATCCCGCTTCACATTACTTTGCAAAAATGGTGCAATTAAGATGCACACTTTCCTTTGCAAAAGATGAAATTTGCTGTAACAACAGCAGCATAAATTGATATGCTGAAAATTTAAAATCCACGGTGGCATTCAATTATCTTTGAGATCATACTCTGCATCATGTGAATTAGATTTCTTAAAATCTCACACACAAAGCTGCTGCTGTAATTCACATCATATTTTCCATCCAAAAAATATGGACGCATAATTTGCGACATAACCTAAATATGGCTCACGTAACTATTTGGATTACATCTAATCATGCAATGGCTTTCCTTGTTCGTACAAGAATGTGCAAATTGTACTTTCAGAGTGAAGGTGTAGCTCCGGCGTCTCTGCCTTCTGCCCCCCTCCTCCGATGGAGACATCAGCGTACTCACCGCCGTAGCTCCCATCCTGCTCTGTATGCTCCTTTCAGGCACTGTGCTTAGGGCACGCGCACACTTCCCCTCTCTTAAAGGGGCCGCGCGCGTCCTCCTAAAGTGTCCTCAGCCAATTGCTTGTGCAATGATGTAAGTTTGTTCCTTAACACTCTTGTTAGTTCTTAGGTCCCAGTGCTTGTATTCCTGTATATCTGCCTGTCTATTAGCCGTGCCCACCAGTCTGTCTATCAGGCAGTCCAGCTCACACCTGACAGCGCTCATCCCTACATCAGCCGGCCCAGTCTGCACCTGCCAGCGCTCATCTCTATATCATCCAGTCCAGCCGCACTTGCCACTTCTTATCTTTACATCAGCTAGTCCAGCTGCACCTGCCAGAGATCATCTCTACATCAGCCGGTTCAGCCTGTACCTGCCAGTTCTCATCTCTACCTCTGCTGGTCCATCTGCACGTGCCTGTTCTCATCTCTACGTCAGCCAGTCCAGCTGCACCTGCCAATACTCATCTGTCCGGGTGTAAGGGGGTGAACAGGAACAGTGTCATCGGTCCGAGGTACGCTCTGCAACTGGAACTATCGGGGCCATCACCACGGTTGCAGGGGGGTGACTTGTCTGTGCGGAGAGAGCTCGAGCACCTGACAGAAAGAGGCTTGGGAGATTTAAAAGGAGCGGAGTTCGGGAAGGAGAGGGACTTGGCGGGAAGGCGACTACAGAGCAGGACGAAGGTTGACTCCCTCTCCTCAACTACCACTGACGCCTGGGCCCTTTACAGACTGTCCGACTCTTATACCCTTTACCGAGTGCCCCTTCACGAATGAGACCCGTAATAGGTAGTGCAGCAGACGTACCGACCTTTCCTGAACGTTGTCATTCTGTACGAGGCCTTGTCACCCCTGCGGCCTGTACGGCCGGTAATGTATCCCCTCTCTAACGGACCCAAGATCAACGGACCCAAGACCAATGGATCTGGATACTTCAGCACGGTCAGGTGACAGTGCATCTCGTTTCTACACAGCAGAGCCAGAGACTTTGTTCACGGACTGCGACGCCGTCGGGAGCTGTTCCAACCACTCCCCAACAAGAACTCCAATCGATAAGTCATTACCTTCACTTTTTCCCCTTCTTGTTGTGTTTATTGTATAGTTCACTATTTGCCTTAACACCTCCCTGCGCAGAGGTTTTCTTGAATTCGTATTCAGTAATTGCTTAAGTAAACTCTTGTTACCCCCTTCTCTGCCTCCTGCTATTTGCTGCATCCGACGAACCTTAGCACATCAGCAAGTCCCGTCTGCACCTGTGGTTCCCGTGTTTTTACAGCGCTTGCCTGGATTTACTGGACCTTCCTTTGGGCCATCCCAGCTACCCTTTCCTAGGGGGTCAGCTGCCATCTACCCAAGGTCAGTCCTGGTGTAGCACCTGGTCCACCTCCTTAGTCTCTCTTTGAATCACTGTATCATATTCAGCTGTGCTTCCGAGTTTGGATCAGTTGAGGTTCCTAGTTACTCCCCTCCAGACTTTCTTTAGGCCCCGGCACAGTGGTTCCACCACCCAACCCGTTACAGTTTGCACAGGCCATGGAATCTGCTAGCTCCCAGACCTCTCCTCTCTCCGATCTGTCTCTGGAGGGCTCCCGCCAGAAGGAGCAGCAGGATTAAATGCTCTCTTACCTACGGACTGTAACCACCTGTCTGGATGCATTGACAACTCAGGCGGCACCCGCACCCACTCAAGCTGCGACTACCTTGGCCATGATCCAACAGCCTGCCAGCTATGTGCTTGGTTCTGGACCCCGTATATCAACCACATTCGGATCCTTCAGAGGGAACCTGAAAACCCAACTCTTCAAGAAAGCCTACAACCTGCATTGACCCCACTACCTCCTCACCACTACCGGAGATATCACCTCAACCAACACCAGAACTGCTGCAACCCACCACCCTACTGTCTCCTTCCCCACCATCCTGTAGCATGTAAGCCCGAAAGGGCAGGGTCCTCTCCCCTCTGTATCAGTCTGTGATTGTAAGTTTGTTTACTGTAAGTGATATATGTAATTTGTATGTAACCCCTTCTTATGTACAGCACCATGGAATCAATGGTGCTATATAAATAAATAATAATAATAATCCCTCAAGCAGGCTTTCTCCTTGGTCCCTGTGCTGCATCTTCCAGACCATAACAAGCAATTCTTTCTGGAAGTAGATGTTTCTTCCTCTGGGGCCGATGCAGTTCTTACTCAGACGTCTTCTTCCGGTCGCATGGTAACCTGCGGCTTCTTCTTGAAGATCTTCTCTGCACTGGAATGCAATTACTCTATTGGCAATAGAGAACTGCTCATGATCAAGCTGGCTCTGGAAGAGTGGTGATACATCCTTGAAGAAGCGATGTACCCTGTGGTTATATACACTGACCATAAGAATCTTGCCTATCTGCAATCCGCACAGAGACTTAACCCTTGACAAGGCAGGTGGTCTTTTTTCTTTGCTCGCTTCAACTTCACTCTCCATTTTCGGCCGGCTGATAAAAATGTCAAGGCAGACACTATCTCCAGATCCTTCCAGGCCCCTGACCAAGAAGATAAGCTTAAACACATCATTGAGCCCTCAAAACAATTATAGTAGCTCCATTGGACCTGTCTCATCTTCACTCCGATAAGAATTTCTTAGCTGCACCTGATAGGAAGCGGGTTCTTCATGAGGTCACTCATCTAAGCTAACGAGCTATGCCGGACAGAAAAAGATGGCTCTCCTAATTTCTCAACACTATTGGTGGCCAATCCTGCCAAAAGACATTGCAGATTTCATCTCTGCCTGTCCCTCATGTGCCTAAGACGAAACCTCCAAGCAGCTTCTGTCTGGTTGGTTGATTCCCTTACCCATGCCATCTGCTCCTTGGCAGCATATTGCTATGAGTTTTATCACTGACTTGCTAGAATTGGCCAGGAGTACTGTCATTTGGGTGGTTGTGGATCGCTTCTCCAAGATGACCCACTTCACTCCGCTCTCCGGTCGTCCATCTGCGCCAGTGCTGGCAAAATAATTTATTCTTCATATTTTCTGCCTCCAAGGCCTACCGCTCCACATTGTCTCTGATAGAGGCATACAGTTTTCACTCAGATCCTGACTAATTTCCTCCAGCACTTTGTCACTGCTCACCACAGTGACTGGGTCGACCTCCTATCTTGGGCTGAGTTCTCATGTAATAACCATATAAGCGAATCTTCTGCCAAATCTCTTTTTTTTGTGCTCTACTGTCAACATCCCAAAATCCCAAAATCCCTTTTCCCTTGTTTACCACCTCCGATGTTCCGGCTGCTGTTTCACTTGTCAAGAGTTTTTGGAGATCTGAGAGGACACCAAATCATCCTTATTAAAATCCTCCGATTGGATGAAGAGACACACTGACAAGAGACATCTGGATACGTCACTGTTTCATCCTGGAGATGAGATCTGGCTCTCATCTAAGTATATCTGTCTCAAGATAACCCTCCGATAAATTGGGTCCACACTTTATCGGTCCCTTCGAGGTGTTGAAATAAATTAATATGGTAACCTACAAACTCAAACTCAATGCCTCATTACAAAATTACAATTATTTTCATGTGTCTTTACTCAATCCTGTTATGCTCAGTTCTTTATTCAAAGATGCTGGTACCATTCCAGCTCCAGTCAGCACGGAAAATATTTCAGAGAACATTCGGGCCTCCAAGAGAGTAAGAGGAAAGACCTTTTTTCTTGTGGATTAGAAGCAGTTCAGTCCTAAGGAGAGGTCCGGGGTGCCCAGGTAGAACATCCATGCCCCTCTTCCTGGAGAGATTTCTTGTTGGCTTGAAAAAGAGGGATTGTAAAGGGGGGTAGTGTAGCGCTGGTGTCTCTGCCTTCTGCCCCCCTCCTCCAGCGGAGATGCCAGCGTACTCAACGCTGCAGCTATGTCTCCTCCTTCTGGGTCTGCAGCTGCCAGGGTACGTCAGCTGGTCCAGCCGCACCTGCCAGTGCTCATCTCTATGTCAGCCGGCCCAGCTACACCTGCCAGTGCTCATCTGCACATCAGCCAGTCCCATTTGCATCCATGGTTCCTGTGTTTTTACAGTGCTTGCCTGCATCTACTGGACCTTCCTTCGGGCTGTCCCAGCTGCCCTTTCCTAGGGGGTCATCTGCCATCTACCCAAGGTCAGTCCTGGTGTAGCACCTGATCCACCTCCTTAGTCTCTCGTCGGATCATGGTATCATATGCCGCTGCTATGGACTGACCTGGGTTGGAGTAATGGTATTGCAACCACTAGGGGCATCACCAGCAGATAGCGTAGTCAGAGATAACAAGGAAGTTAGTACACTTGAGCAGCAATGTAGTTTTCAGGAGCAGAACGTAGTGTAGTCAGGGATAGCTGACTATAGGCTGGTAGCTCAATAAACTCACGAGGAAGGGAGTGCAATCCCAGGTTTAAATAGGGTGTTCAATCAGGGTAGAGCCAATCAGGAACTCAGGGTGGAGACAATCAGAAACAACACAGGTACAAGTATTTGGATTAGCGTGAAACTGTCTAGCGAGCTGAAAATCTCAGAGGGAAGAGCTGTCGCTTGGTGCACAAGAGGTGCTGGGTTCGAGTCCTGACAGCTGCTTTGTATCTGAGGTCGGATCAGGTGAAGCTTCTAGTTATGCCCCTCCAGGCTTTCCTTGGGACCCGCCACAGTGGTTCCACAACCCTGCCCATTACAGAAGGCAGAAAAATTACAAAGAAACACAAGATGTAAAGAAACTCCTTTACAAGCAGTAAAGAAACACATGTGAAGCTAACCTGAGTATGTGTTAACCCTTAGATTCCTAGTACCCCCCTCTTACTCTGATGACCGATTTACAAACAATTGGTATTCTCACAAGCAACTTCATCAGGTAATCACCTAGAATGGCTTTCCAACAGACTTGATAAAGTAGAAGCTATGAGCAAAAATAACAAGCAGGGTATTATCTGAGAATAACAATTACAGGTGCTTCTCACAAAATTAAAATATCATCAAAAAGTTAATTTATTTCAGTTCTTCAATAAAAAATAAAATATTCATTACAAACAGTATGATCTATTTCAAGTGTTTATTTCTGTTAATATTGATTATGGCTTATAGCCAATGAAAACCCAAAAATCATTATCTCGGTAAATTAGAATACTTCATAACATCAGCTTGAAAAATGATTTTAATATCCCAGATGTTGGCCTACTGAATTGTTTGTTCAGTAAATGCACTCAATACTTGGTTGGGGCTCCTTTTGCATCAATTACTGCATCAATGCGGCATAGCTTTGAGGCGATTAGCCTGTTACACTGCTGAGGTGTTATGGAAGCCCAGGTTGCTTTGATGGCAGCCTTCAGCTCATCTGCATTGTTGGGTCTGGTGTATCTCATCTTCCTCTTGACAATATCACACCGATTCTCTATTGGGTTAAGATCAGGCAAGTTTGCTGACCAATCAAGCTGTCACGCTCATGCCCTGACTGGTGGGCGTGAGCCAGGGGGTTGTGGCCCCACTGTGCCACAAACCAGATTATCCTGGAAGGGGCGTAACTAAGATAGTTGCCTTGGTTTTCACTGGAGCCTCTGATGGTGAGGTCAGGCTTGTGCGGCAGGCAGCTGTCAGGTGCCACTCCAGGGTGGTGTCTGGCTGTGGCTGCTGATCCCACTTGGGGAGACGGTGCGGGCGACAGGCACGAGTAGCAGACAGACACAGCTGAGACAGTGGCAGGCGGGCATGGCTGAGACACTGGCCGGCGGGCACGGCCGAGACACAGGCAGGCGTTCACGGCCGAGACACTGGAAGGCGGGCATGGCTGAGACACTGGGCAGGCAGGCACGGCTGAGACACAGGGCATGCAGGCACGGCTGAGACACAGAGCAGGCACGGCTGAGACACAGAGCAGGCAGGCACGGCTGAGACACAGGGCAGACAGGCACGGCTGGAACACAGGGTAGACAGGCACGGCTGAGACACAGGGCAGGTAGGCATGGCTGAGACACAGGGCAGGCAGGCACAGCTGAGACACAGGGCAGGCAGGCACAGCTGAGACACAGGGCAGGCAGGAGTGGTATATGAAGTAACAGTTAGAGACCTGTTCACACAGCAGGTGCAGGTACTGAAACAGGTAGGAAGGAGTGGAGTATGACGGAACAGGTTTGGACCTGTTCACACAGGAGGTGCAGGTACGTTAATTTGACAGGAAGGAGTGGAGTATGACGGAACAGGTTTGGACCTGTTCTCACAGGAGGAGCAGGTATGGGTACTGACAGAACGGAGTGGAGTATGACTGAACAGATTTGGACCTGTTCACACAGGAGGAGCAGGTACGGGTACTGACAGGAAGGAGTGGAGTATGACTGAACAGGTTTGGACCTGTTCACACAGAAGAACCGGAAGGCTGCGGAGAAGAGCTGGAGAACAGTAAGAGGTTCTGCAGCAGCAGAAGCAGAACAAAGCAGAACCGCAAGAGTATGGAACACAAGCAGACAGAGAGGACACAAGGAAAGACACAGCAGGGAAAGGAGCCACAGACAAGGAGACTGACAGACAGAGGTAGGACAGAGTTCAGACAAGGTATCGGTGCGAGACAAGGTACAGGACCAAGGACACAGGGACCAGGATGTACTGCCTCCTGGTGGGCAGAGAGGATAGGTACAAGACAAGGCTAGGACAAAGACACAGACCAGGATAAGACAAGGCAAGGATTAATAGCACAGGGACCAGGATATTTTGCCTCCTGGAGGCTGGACAGAGATACTAGGCAAGGTACAGAGACTAGGAATAAAGCCTCCAGAGAAGGTGAAACATAGTATAGGACCTGGCTTACTCAGCAGTAAGAAACTAACTGAGTTAACACATTGCACAGGCAAGATCCACTGGGTGGAGCTGCCCTAAATACTAGAGAGCTTTTGGTTATTGGTCAGGGACACATTAGACAGGTGTACCCTGATTCCATAAGAACCAGAGAGTTCTGGTGCCACCCCCCTATGCACACAGCCAGGAAACATGCACAGAGCAGACAGGAGACAAGAGGCACAGAGCATGGAGGTGACAGCAGACAGAAGTCACAGCATGGCCTGGAGTAGTGCGTAAGTTGGTGTGTGGGGGATCGGAGGCCAGGCAGTGATGCCAGCAGGGTTGTTATACAAGCACAGTGATACTGTTGTTTTTACACCAGGTACTGGTTCTTTTGCAGTGTGAACAGGTGCCAAGTCCTGCTGGAGAATTAAATTTCCATCTCTAAAAAGCTTGTCAGGAGAGGGAAGCATGAAGTGCTCTAACATTTCCTGGTAGACAGCTGCACTGACTTTGGTCTTGATAAAACACAGTGGAGCTACACCAGCAGATGACATTGCTCCCCAAACCATCACTGATTGTGGAAACTTCACACTAGACCTCAAGCAGCTTGGATTTTGTGCCTCTCTACTCTTCCTTCAGACTCTGGGACATTGATTTCCAAATGAAATGCAAAATTTACTATCATCTGAAAACAACACCTTGGACCACTGAGCAACAGTCCAGTTCTTTTTCTCCTTGGCCCAGGTAAGACACTTCTGGCGTTGTCTATTGGTCATGAGTGGTTTGACACAAGGAATGCAACACTTGTAGCTCATGTCCTGGATATGTCTGTGTGTGGTGGCTCTTGAAGCAATGACTCCAGCAGCAGTCCACCCCTTATGAATTTCCTCCAAATTTTTCAATGGCCTTTTCTTAACAATCCTTTCAAGGCTGCGGTTATCCCGGTTGTGTGTGCACCTTTTTCTACCACCCTTTTGCCTTCCACTCAACTTTCCATTAAAATGCTTGGATACAGCACTCTGTGAACAGCCAGCTTCTTTAGCAGTGACCTTTTGTGGCTTGCCCTCCTTGTGGAGTGTGTCAATAACTGCTTTTTGGACATCTGTCAAGTCAGCAGTCTTCCCCGTGATTGTGGAGCCTACTGAAACAGACTAAGGGACCTTTTTAAATGCTTAGGAAGCCTTTGCAGGTTTTATTGTACTTTATTCTAATTTACTGAGATAATGACTTTTGGGTTTTGATTGGCTGTAAGCCATAATCATCAACGTTAACAGAAATAAACACGTGAAATAGATCAGTCTGTTTTAAATGACTCTATATGATATATGAGTTTCACTTTTTGTATTGAAGAACTGAAATAAATTAACTTTTTGATGATATTCTAATTTTGTGAGAAGCATCTGTATGTCAAATAAAATTATGCTAACCTGATAAGTTTGTGTGACACAGAACAATGCATACGCATGAAACAGCTGCTGCAGATCCACGGTTCTTCCAACCAGGAAAGAGGGAAAAAAAGGAGCCACATGTGGTTTAGCCCCACTGCTGGTAGGCAATAATGATCCAGATGGAAGTATAATAATAATAATAATAAAGGATGTTTATTCCAGGTTTTTCAGTCAAGGTGTTTAAAAGTCATTCTAGGAAGAAGTCTGGAATTACTTTGAAATGCGTTGACTGAAAAACCTGAAATAAAAGTCCTTTATTATTATACTTCTATCTGGATCTTCATTGTCTAACAGCAGCGCGGATAAACCACATTTGGCTCCATTTTCTCCTTCCAACAGACTTGAACAGTTTCCCAGAAGTGCTGAATACTTGTTGACTGGTTTGCCATCACTCTTGGGTTCAGCTCATCCAAAAACATCTCAACTGGGTTGAGGTCAGGTGTTTGGGGAGGCAATGTGTCACGGAGTGACTGACCCAGTGTGACATGATACAACAGTTGGTCGGTCACCAAACAGCACAACACACAAGGGAACACCAGGGAAATTATAACAACGGTTGTCCCAGTCGGCAGGTGACCGGGAATGGACACCTCCTGCACTCACCTGAGAATGTGCCCTGATCTCACTATCGTTCCTATACGGGTTCTTTCACCCCGTCGCCGAGCAGGATACCTAATCCCTCACCTGCCCTGTTCTTATCCCTAAGTAGGGAACTGGTAGGTGAGAGCACTGGTCCCACCGCTGCACTAATACAACAAAAGGAATGGAAAAACAGACACCAAAAGGAACAAGGTAACTAAAATACAACACTTAGCTTGTGCACACCACTGCTTAACTCCACATACAGCACAGCAACAGGACTTCAAACACCAGACTTGGCTGACAAAAGAGAGCTGCTTCTGCAAAGGTTGGTCTCCAAAGAAAACTGTATCACCAACAGTCAGCTAATGCATCAAGTGACCTTTTAAAGGATGTGGGAGTGGTCACCAGCAACATCAGCTGACCCAGCAGCACTGCAGTAACACCAGTTTCCCAGCAGGGAAAAGATGCATTTAACCCCCGCTGGCCTGAAAGGAAAAAAGTTTTAATGTGAGGGGAACCAGAGCTGCCACAAATCCAAAAATGGATACAATGTCATCTGACAAGGAACTCCATCCATGTCCTTCTTGGTAACATAGAGTTTACATAGTCTGGAGGTGTGTTTTGAGTCATTGTTCTGTTGCAACACAATTAATAGTCCCATTCTGCAGTGTGTATCCTAGAAGTGTGTATCTTAAAAGTGTGAGATGATATGAAAATATGAATTAATCCAGAATGAAGCATACAGACTGTGCCCTCTCATCTGCCACCATTGCACTCTAACCAGCATGTTTATCTATTCTCCCTACAGGTATGTCACTCAGCTTTCCACAAAGACTTCTTACCTCTGCACATAGCATTCACTTGGTACGTCACTCAGCTTTCCACAAAGACTTCTTACCTGTGCACATAGCATTCACTTGGTATGTCACTCAGCTTTCCACAAAGACTTCTTACCTCTGCACATAGCATTCACTTGGTACGTCACTCAGCTTTCCACAAAGACTTCTTACCTCTGCACATAGCATTCACTTGGTACGTCACTCAGCTTTCCACAAAGACTTCTTACCTCTGCACATAGCATTCACTTGGTACGTCACTCAGCTCTCCACAAAGACTTCTTAGGCTACTTTCACACTTGCGTTTTTTTGCGGTGCGTTTTTTGCGCACACAAACGCATGAAAAAAACGCATCATGCGTTTTGTGTGCGTTTTTTTGCGGGTTTTGGTGTGTTTTTTTGCGCATACGTGCACATTACAATGCGCACGTATGCGCACCCATAGACTATAATGGGTGTGTTGCTGTAAAAAAATGCATTGCGTGCACATGCGTTTTTTGGGGGCAAGTCGGACGCACAAAAAATGCAGCAGGATGCATTTTGTGCGCCCGAGCGCACACTACAAAAAAACGCATGCGCATACAAACGCATGTGTATGCGCACCTATGCGCACCCATTTAAAAGATAGGGAAAAAACGCATGCGTTTTTTTGCGCTAAAAAACAGCGCAAAGAAAACGCAAGTGTGAAACCAGCCTTACCTCTGCACATAGCATTCACTAGGTACGTCACTCAGCTCTCCACAAAGACTTCCTACCTCTGCACATAGCATTCACTTGGTACATCACTCAGCTCTCCACAAAGACTTCCTACCTCTGCACATAGCATTCACTTGGTACGTCACTCAGCTTTCCACAAAGACTTCTTACCTCTGCACATAGCATTCACTTGGTACGTCACTCAGCTTTCCACAAAGACTTCTTACCTCTGCACATAGCATTCACTTGGTATGTCTCTCAACTAACCCCCTGCTTTACCCCAGTATTATTTATGACCTTGTTTACTTTGGCTTGATCATATGCATCTGGTCCACTCTTAATTATCTGACCAAGAGGAGCACAGACCTCTTCTCTCAGCTTCACACCTGAATGCATTTTGTAGCACATATATTGCATAGCACAAGTCTGCCAAGACTTTAGTCTGCAGTGTGCATCCTAGAAGTGTGAGATGATATGAAAATATGAAATAATCCAGAATTGAACCAGAAGGGAACAGACGGTAACTGGAAAGAGTCACTGTAAACAATGTTTCTGTTTGTTTCCACTCTAACCCCTATAATCCTTCACTTTCTGATAACCCCACTAATCCCTACACCTAGTAAGGAACTGTTCATCTCTTCTTCAATCCTTCCAATCCATCTCGCCTCTTCCTCAGATCTGTTCCTCAACATACAAGCCTCTGTCTCCAAACACAGACAGCCCCCTCATGCCCTCTCCTGCTCCCACCTGCTAACTCTCTGCTCCTCTTCACTGACTGCGATATCTCTCCAAATCCTGGTCCTCCTCACCACATTCCCACTGTCATTTCTACCTCCCATCCACACCCAATCACAACTTTCCGTAACCACTCCAACCTTATACACATTCGCTCAGCCCCAGCTTCCCCAGTCCCATTAACATGAGCTCTGTGGAACGCTCGCTCTGTCTGCAACAAACTTTCTTTCATCCATGATCTTTTTATTACTAACAAACTTTCCTTCCTCGCCATCACCGAAACCTGGCTCACCTCCTCTGACACAGCCTCTCCTGCTGCACTCTCGTATGGTGGATTCCACCTTTCCCACACCCCCCGCCCCAGCTGCAAGCATGGTGGAGGAGTTGGTTTTCTCCTGTCAGATAACTGCTCCTTCACCCCAATCCCACTGCCGCCCTCTGTTACCCTCCCTTCCTTTGAGAGGCACTCTGTGCACATCTACTCCCCCTCCAACCTCCAACTAGCTGTTATATACCGCCCTCCAGGGTCAGCCACCACCTTCTTTGACCACTTCACCACCTGGCTACTTCATTTCCTTTCCACTGATATCTCCAATATCATCTTGGGCGACTTCAACATCCCCATTGACACTTCCCTCGCAGCTGCCACTAAACTTCTATCTCTCACTTCCTCCTTCGGCCTCACTCAATGGTCTTCGGCAGCCACTCACAAAGATGGCCACACACTAGACCTCATCTTCACCCACCACTGCTCCCTATCTAGCCTCTCTAACTCACCTCTTCCTCTCTCTGTCCACAACCTACTTACATTCTCTTCCCTCTCCTCAGGTCCACAATCCCCACCTCAAAAACTTGCACACCCTCGCAGAAATCTTCAACACCTCGATCTACATTCACTCCTCACTCCTCTTGGTATTTGTTATAATCTACTGTATGTGATTATTGTTATGCTGTAATGTCTATTGTCTGTACAAATCCCCTCTGAAATGTAAAGTGCTGCGGAATATGTCGGCGCTATAAAAATAAAATTTATTATTATTATTATTATCTACACTCACTGTCTGAATTCCTCCTCCCTCTTACAGACATAAGTTCCCTACACAATGCGGATGCCGCTCTATATAACACCACAATAGCTGTAGCTTTGGAATCAGTTGCCCCTCTCAAACATAACAAAACTCGCAAAATCAACAGACAGCCATGGCACACCAGTCTGACCAAAGAACTGAGGCGGGCTTCCAGGGCTGCTGAGCGGAGATGGAAAAAATCCCACTCCAATGAGGACTTCATCACATTCAAACAGTCCCTCACTACTTTCAAGGCCACACTCGCTGCAGCAAAACAAACCTACTTCTCATCTCTCATATCCTCCCTGTCTCACAACCCTAGACAGTTATTCAACACCTTCAATTCTCTCGTCTGCCCCCCAGCACCTCCTCCCTCTCCACTCATCTCAGCTAAAGACTTTGCCTCATTTTTCAAGGAGAAGATTGATAACATCAGAGACAGTTTTGGTCAACAACCCCCAGTGCCCTTCCTCCTACCTGCCCTGCCCTCCTCCCCCAAAACCAACTTCTCCACCATTACAGAAGATTGACTCTCCACTCTACTCTTAAGATCACTTTCACTACCTGTGCACTTGACCCGATCCCATCCCACTTCATCCCAAACCTCACCACAGTCTGCAGCCCAACCCTAACCCATCTCTTCAACCTATTACTAACAACTGGTGTTTTCCCCTCAATCTTTAAACATGCCTCAATCACACCTATCCTCAAAAAGCCCTCTCTTGACCCATCCTCTGTATCTAGCTTTCGCCCTATATCACTTCTCCCCTATGCCTCAAAACTACTGGAACAACACGTCCATCTTGAACTATTCTCCCACCTCTCTTCTTGCTCCCTCCTTGATCACTTGCAATCCGGCTTCTGGCCACACCACTTCACTGAAACTGCCCTAACTAAGGTCACCAATGACCTACTAGCTGCCCAGACCAAGCGACACTACTCTGTCCTCCTCCTCCTGGACCTGTCCTCTGCCTTTGACACAGTGGACCATTCCCTATTACTACAGACCCTCTCATCTCGTGGTATCACAGACTTGGCCCTATCTTGGATTGCGTCATACCGAGCAGACTGGACATTCAGCGTCTCCTATTCGCACACCACCTCCTCACCGCGCCCCCTATCCGTCGGAGTCCCGCAAAGTTCAGTCCTAGGGACCCTGCTCTTCTCCGTTTACACCTTCGGCCTCGGACAGCTCATAGAATCTCATGGCTTTCAGTATCATCTCTATGCTGATGACACACAGATCTACATCTCTGGACCAGATATCACCTCCCTACTAAACAGAATCCCTCAATGTCTATCTGCTATTTCATTCTTCTTCTTCGCTAGATTTCTAAAACTTAATATGGACAAAACAGAATTAATCATATTTCGCCCATCTCACGTGACCCCCCCGACAGACCTATCCATTAAAGTAAACGGCTGCCCACTCTCTCCAGTCCCACAAGCTCGCTGCCTCGGGGTTATCCTTGACACTGATCTCTCTTTCAAACCACATATCCAAGCCCTTTCCACATCCTGCCGACTTCAACTCAAAAATATTTCACGGATCCGTACATTCCTCAACTAAGAATCTGCAAAAACCCTAGTCCATGCCCTCATCATCTCCCGCCTTGACTACTGAAACCTCCTGCTCTGTGGCCTCCCCTCTAACACTCTCGCACCCCTCCAATCTATTAACTCTGCTGCCCGACTAATCCACTTGTCCCCCCGCTATTCCCTGGCCTCTCCCCTCTGTCAATCCCTGCACTGGCTCCCCATTACCCAAAGACTCCACTTCAAAACCCTAACCATGACATACAAAGCCATCCACAACCTGAGTCCTCCATACATCTGTGACCTAGTCTCCCGGTACTTACCTGCATGAAACCTCCGATCCTCACAAGATCTCCTTCTGTACTCCCCTCTTATCTTCTCTTCCGACAATCGCATACAAGATTTCTCCCGCGCATCCCCTCTACTCTGGAACTCTCTACCACAACATATCAGACTCTCGCCTACCATGGAAACCTTCAAAAAGAACTTGAAGACCTACCTCTTCCGACAAGCCTACAACTTGCAGTAACCACCGATCCACCAAACCGCTGCACGACCAGCTCTACCCTCGCCTACTGTATCCTCACCCATCCCATTGTAGATTGTGAGCCCTCGCGGGCAGGGTCCTCTCTCATCCTGTACCAGTCGTGACTTGTATTGTTTAAGATTACTGTACTTGTATGTATTATGTATACCCCTCCTCACATGTAAAGCGCCATGGAATAAATGGCGCTTTAATAATAAATAATAATAATAATTAAGTGAAAAATAGATGGGATGGCATGTCATTGCAGAATGCTGTGGTAGTCATGCTGTATAATTGTCTTGAATTTGGAATAAATCACCAACACTGTCACCCACTAAGCACCATCACACCTCCCCCTCCTTGCTTCACAGTGGGAACCACACATGCAAAAACCATTTGCTCACCTTTATGTTTGTCTCTCCATTTCTTTCATTTAGTACGAAAAATCTAAAATTTATTTATCAGACCACAGTACAGATTTTCACTAATCCAATGTCCAGTTTTTGTGTTACATAGGTTGAAAAAAAGACTCAGGTCCATGAATTTCAACATTTCTCCACCAATTATATCTTCTTTGTCTCTAAATTATCTATATCCCACAATTGCATTTTTTGCTGAGGAAAGCACCCAGCCCTTACAGTGGGGGAAATAAGTATTTGATCCCATGCTGTTTTTGTAAGTTTGCCCACTGACAAAAACATGAACAGTTTAGAATTTTAAGGGTACGTTAATTTTAACATTGAGTGATAGAATATCAAAAATAAAATCCAGAAAATCACATTGTATAAAATAAATTATATAAATTTATTTGCATTGTGCAGTGAGAAAAAAGTATTTGATCCCCTACCAACCATTAAGAGGTCTGGCTCCTACAGACCAGTTAGACGCTCCTAATCGACTTGTTACCTGCATTAAAGACAGCGGTCTTACGTAGTCACTTTTATTGACAACCAACGAAGAAAAGAAACGATCAGAAGTCCCAAAATTAGTGAAAAAATACAAAATGTACTTTATTAAATGTCACAGGATATAGGGATAAAAGGTTAAAGGCATAAATCTAACCAAATAACACATGTAAGGCAAAAAGCAGGACCACACATGGGTGGGAATAAAGGGAAAGAATTGAATGTAAATAACATTTCAATAAAGGCGGCTATAATATGTGCTCCTATGCATATTGCATCAATCCCAAATGGCCTAACGTACAGCAAACAAAGTGCATGATATAACTAGGTATGGAAATGAAAGTGATAATCCATTACCTGTGCCAGCCACAAGCTGCCGACCCAGTGCGTCCTCCCCTCACCTTTATGCAGAAAAGGATTTCCAGTTTGTCAAGAAGCGTTTCCAGCTGATTCATTAATTACTCCGAATATTTCAAGGAATATCCAGTTTATTATTAGACATAAAAACACAACGCGTTTTGTCTATACATAAAATTAGCCTTCATCAGGTAAAATCGTATATACAGTCATATGTTAAAGTTTGGGCACCCCTATTAATGTTAACCTTTTTTCTTTATAACAATTTTGGTTTTTGCAACAGCTATTTCAGTTTCATATATCTAATAACTGATGGACTCAGTTATATTTCTGCATTCAAATGAGGTTTATTGTACTAACAGAAAATGTGCAATCTGCATTTGAACAAAATTTGACCAGTGCAAAAGTATGAGCACCTGAACATAAAAGTGACATTAATATTTCGTAGATCCTCCTTTTGCAAAAATAACAGCCTCTAGTCGCTTCCTGTAGCTATTAATGCGTTCCTGGATCCTGGATGAAGGTATTTGTGACCATTCCTGCTTACAAAACAATTCCAGATCAGTTAAGTTTGATGGTCGCCGAGCATGGACAGCCCGCTTCAAATCATCCCACAGATGTTCAATGATATACAGGACTGGGGACAGGGATGGCCATTCCAGAACATTGTAATTGTTCCTCTGCATGAATGCCTGAGTAGATTTGGAGCGGTGTTTTGGATCATTGTCTTGCTGAAATATCCATCCCCTGCGTAACTTCAACTTCGTCACTGATTCTTGCACATTATTGTCAAGAATCTGCTGATACTGAGTTGAATCCATGCGACCCTCAACTTTAACAAGATTCCCGGTGCCGGCATTGGTCACACAGCCTCAAAGCATGATGGAACCTCCACCAAATTTTACTGTGGGTAGCAAGTGTTTTTCTTGGAATGCTGTGTTTTTTAGCCTCCATGCATAACGCCTTTTTGTATGACCAAACAACTCAATCTTTGTTTCATCAGTCCACAGGACCTTCTTCCAAAATGTAACTGGCTTGTCCAAATGTGCTTTTGCAGACCTCAGGCGACTCTGTTTGTGGCGTGCTTGCAGAAACGGCTTCATTCGCATCACTCTCCCATACAGCTTCTCCTTGTGCAAAGTGCGCTGTATTGTTGACCGATGCACAGTGACACCATCTGCAGCAAGATGATGCTGCAGGTCTTTGGAGGTGGTCTGTGGATTGTCCTTGACTGTTCTCACCATTATTCTTCTCTGCCTTTCTGATATTTTTCTTGGCCTGCCACTTCTGGGCTTAACAAGAACTGTACCTGTGTTCTTCCATTTCCTTACTATGTTCCTCACAGTGGAAACTGACAGGTTAAATCTCTGAGACAACTTTTTGTATCCTTCCCCTGAAAAGCTATGTTGAATAATCTTTGTTTTCAGATCATTTGAGAGTTGTTTTGAGGAGCCCATGATGCCACTCTTCATGGGAGAATCAAATAGGAGAACTACTTGCAAGTGGCCATCTTAAATACCTTTTCTCATGATTTGATACACCTGGCTATGAAGTTCAAAGCTCAATGAGGTTACAAAACCAATTTAGTGCTTCAGGAAGTCAGTAAAAAGTAGTTAGGAGTGTTCAAATCAAGAAAATGATAAGGGTGCCCATGCACTGGTCAAATTTTGTTTAAATGCAGATTGCACATTTTCTGCAATAAACCTCATTTGAATCCAGAAATATAACTGAGTCCATCAGTTATTAAATATATGAAACTGAAATAGCTGTTGCAAAAACCAAAATTGTTATAAAGAAAAAAGGTTAACATTAATAGGGGTGCCCAAACTTTAACATATGACTGTATCTTCTCCTTGTACACTGCCCCTATTGGTCAAACAATCAGTAGATTTGGCTTCCAGTACCATCTCTATGTTGATGACACCCAATTATACGCTTCTTCTCCTGACATCACGCCAGCCTTTCTAGAAAACACTGGCGATTGTCTAAACGCTGTGTCTAACATCATGTCCTCACTATATCTGAAACTAAACCTGTCAAAGACTGAACTCCTTGTGTTTCCTCCCTTTACTAATGTACCTATACCCGACATTGCCATTTCTGTGTGTGGCTCCACTATTACTCCCCAGCAACATGCCCGCTGTCTTGGGGTCATACTTGACTCCGAGCTTTCCTTTGTCCCCCACATTCGATCACTGGCTCGCTCTTGTCATCTGCACCTCAAAAACATTTCTATAATTCGACCTTTTCTTACTTTTGAGTCTGCAAAAACTCTTACTGTTTCTCTTATTCATTCTCGTCTCGACTATTGTAACTCTCTTCTAATCAGTCTCCCTCTTACCAAACTCTCCCCTCTCCAATCTTTCTTGAATGCTGCAGCCAGGATCATATTCCTCACCAATCGTTACACCGATGCCTCTACCTTGTGCCAGTCATTACACTGGCTACCCATCCACTCCAGAATCCAGTACAAACTTATTACCCTCACCCACAAAGCCCTCCATTGGTCAGCACCACCCTACATCTCCCTTGTTTCAGTATACCACCCTACCCGCGCCCTCCATTCTGCTGATGACCTGAGGTTAGCATCCTCAATAATCAGAACCTCCCACTCCCGTCTCCAAGACTTTACACGTGCTGCGCCAATTCTTTGGAATGCACTTCCCAGGTCAATACGATTAGTCCCCAATCCCTACAATTTTAAGCGTGCCCTGAAAACGCATTTATTCAGACTGGCCTACCGCCTCAGCACATTAACCTAATCTATCCCTGTGTGACACAGCCAAAAGTTTTACCATAACCAGGTTCCCCGCATCATGTTCTCACATGCTTTGTGCATCTATTAGCCCTCTGCATCTGTACTGTTACACACTTAACATTATGGCTGGTCCATACAATCAGGGCAACTGTTAACACCCACTGTTCGTGTCTACCTCTTTCCTCATAGACTGTAAGCTTGCGAGCAGGGCCCTCATTCCTCTTGGTATTAGTTATAATCTATGTGATTATTGTTATGCTGTAATGTCTATTGTCTGTACAAGTCCCTTCTAAAATGTAAAGTGCTGCGGAATATGTCGGCGCTATAGAAATAACATTTATTATTATTATTATCTTTAAAAGACACATTTATATAGGGAAAAAAAAAGAGGAGAAAAAAATGTGATCATATTCCATTTCTGATGAGATGTTTTCTCCAGTATATAATAATGATTTGTGTGGAACACAAATATCCCCGGCTAGAAATCAATGGCTAAAAACCCCATTGAAAGAAACTAAGCACCCAGAGACCAAACATGTGGGTGGCTCTGTAGAGTAAATATGTAAGTACGATAAAGATATAGGGAATATGAATGCATGAGTTCTAGTCTCGACAGATACTAGTTAATCTGATGGTCCCTAGTGATGAAACTAATAAAATTAAATTATCTACGGGTTGGAAAAATAGTTTTGACTCATCATAGATATATACAAATTCTTTAATATTGATGCTAAATGACAAGTAACTTTACTAATTTTATTAATTTTAAACATGGAAGAAATATATATATGTATATAAGAAAAAAGAAAAAAAAAGAAAAGGAAAAAGAATGGCAAAAAAAAAAAAAAGAAAAACACATAGAAATTTATTTATTTATTTTTTATTAGATTCCAAGTAACATAGATTCCACCTACAACTAGCCTCCCAACAGTTTGGAGAGGTGTGCATGTGTTTTTAATCGATGATAATTGATTGAAGGGTGGAACTTTTTTTTCTCCTCTTTTTTTCCCCTATATAAATGTGTCTTTTAAAGATATAAATGATTTCACCTGATGAAGGTTAATTTTATGTATAGCCGAAACGCGTTGTGTTTTTATGTCTGACAATAAACTGGATATTCCTTGAAATATTCGGAGTAATTAATGAATCAGCTGGAAGCGCTCCTTGACAAAATGGAAATCCTTTTCTGCATTCTCTGACGAATCTCCTACAAGGTAGTTCGTTCCACCTGTTTTGAGCTGCAGGCCAGCAGATCCAGACGATTACTCCAGTACCCAAACACAGGGTTATACGCTGAGCAACAAGACACCAAAAAGGTGAGAAGAATTTTTTATTTCTATCTGACATAATTAAAACTCTGCACTTAGATCTGCACCTCCCTTCTTTTTCTGGATATTCCTTGAAATATTCGGAGTAATTAATGAATCAGCCGGAAGCGCTCCTTGACAAACTGGAAATCCTTTTCTGTGGTCACCTTTATAAAAGACTCCTGTCCACAGACTTAAGTAATCAGTCAGACTCTAACCACTACAACATGGGCAAGACCAAAGAGCTTTATAAGGATGTCAGGGATAAGATCATAGACCTGCACAAAGCTGGAATGGGCTACAAAACCATACGTAAGGAACTGGGTGAGAAGAAGACAACTGTTGGTGCGATAGTAAGAAAATGGAAGAAATACAAAATGACTGTCAATCAACAGCGATCTGGGGCACCATGCAAAATCTCACCTCGTGGGTATCCTTGATCATGAGGATGGTGAGAGATTAGCATAAACTACACGGGGGGGGGGAACTTGTTAATGATCTCAAGGCAGCTGGGACAACAGTCACTAAGAAAACCATTGGTAACACATTATGCCGTAAAGGTTTAATATCCTGCAGTGCTTGCAAGATCCCCCTGCTCAGGAAGGCACATGTGCAGGCCTGTCTGTAGTTTGCCAATGAACACCTGGATGATTCTGTGAGTGAATGGGAGAAGGTGCTGTGGTCAGATGAGAAAAAAATTGAGCTCTTTGGCATTAACTCAACTCGCCATGTTTGGAGGAAGAGAAATGCTGCCTGTGAACCAAAGAACACCGTCCCCACTGTCAAACATGGAGGTGGAAACATTATGTTTTGGGCGTGTTTCTCTGCTAAGGGCACAGGACTACTTCACTGCATCAATGGGAGAATGGAGCCATGTACCGTAAAATCCTGAATGACAACCTCCTTGTGTATCATTTATACAATGTGATTTTATGGATTTTATTTTGGATATTCTATCTCTCAATGTTAAAATTAACCTACCCTTAAAATTATAGACTCTTCATGTCTATGTCAGTGGGAAACTTACAAAGTCAGCAAGGGATCAAATAATTATTTCCTTTACTGTATATTATATTATATATTCCTAATTTAAATCAGCAAATTTATGTAATAATCTTTGAAGTTTTGGAATAATGGTTTTATAAAACATAGGGAATGTGGATTGTTCGCCCCAATGGAGACAGTGCTGATAATGTCTGTAAAGAGCTGTGGAATTTATGGTGCTATAAGAGTGAGTAAAGTAAATAAATAAGAAACAAATTGGATAATTATTCAGAACAGGGTAGACTGCTTTATCTAAAATGTCTGTAGGGAAGCCCCCCTGTTAAAAAATTTCAGTAAAGGAGACAATGTACACATTTATTATTAATATAATAACTTGGTGAGGTGCACTTAATCCTAAAATAAGATGTCAGTTGTCACAAAGTTTTTGGAGCCCTCCCTGTCAACTTATTCAAAATTTTATTCAACCATTTATATAGCTGGTAATACACTGAAGCAGAGTTTGGACAGCAGTTATACCTAATAAGCCCCCCTCATGCACATGGATGCTGATAAGATGGGAATAAAACTGCTCAATGTCACCTCGATGATAGTTTATCTCCCATGGGATAAGAATCCCGATGTTCAAATGTAATATTTCTGATCCTTTTGTGTTGTGATGTCGTCTGTACAAGCAGAGTTTGGAGATTCCTTATAACTTATAATCCCTTCTTGCCCTCTATCCCCCACACAAAAGAACATCATATGGTCAACTGGACCAAGTAAGATGAGGATAGCCTGACTTATGATGTGATTTTTACACAATATTGGTGGGGAATTATTGTTTAAGTTTCAAAAACGTAACATTTGTAGTTACTTTTCATAAAGTAAGTTGTCTGTGGACAGGTTTAGGCTAAGCTATAGCTCTGTCTCTGGGAAGAGTATCATTAAAGTTTGTTCTTCCAGGGAGGTATCTTGAGCATATACATTATGTAATGTTTCTAGCAATTTGCATCCTAAGTATTATATTAGATAACTGTAGTAGAAACGCTGATGATAGGTTAGTTACCAATGCAAATAGTTTAGACGCTCTCATTTGAACTGTGTTGCCTGCAACTAACTATGCTTTAATATAAGACGACCTGCGGCACTAGATAAAAACCAATCAGCTACTTGTTTGCCGAACGGCGGTAATTTAATTGCCTGTTTGCCCATGCTGACCGCACTTCAGTTGCGCACTGCATGATTTGTAATAGATCGTTCATATAAATCATTCAGTGTGCATAGACTGCCATTGTCCTCAGAAGCACAGGTCCTATTTACACAGGACGATGCACTAGTGCGAGAACAATAATCGTTTCTGCAAACCGAAAGATCAGTTCACCTGATGACAAGAGTTTTTCTTATTCGTGGGATGATCAGCAGCATATTTAGACTGCATGATTATGATGCATTGTAAATGCAGCTTGGAGGGAATATATCATTAGAATCACCTCTCCTAAGCCGTTTATATTGGCACTAGATGGAGGCCCGATGCTATGGCATCAGGAGGGCACAGTGCTCTGTACTTGGGATTTCCGTTACAAACAGAGAGATATACTCACCTTCCGACGGCCCCCGATCTCCTCTCCATGCTCCTGGCATTTTCCAGTCCCAGTAACGCTTAGCGCGAAGGACCACAGCTGACGTAACTCTCGCGAGAGTGCAACGTCATCATTACTGGAACCAGAAGATGCACGGCGCGTGGTGAGAGGAGGGCCGTCGGAAGATGAGTATATCACTATTTTTTATTTTAGTTCTATTTTTTACAGGTTTAGGCTGTGTGCCCACGTAGAGTTTTTTAAGCGTTTCTGCAGGGCTTTTAGACAAGCGATTCTGCTGCAGAAACGCTAAAGAAAAGCATCCAATTGATTTTTAATGAAAAATGCACATGTTGTGCCAATGGTGCATTATTAACCGCTGCGGAAACGCTTAGCGATTAAAAACGCAGCATGTTCATTAATTTTGCGGAATCGCATGCGATTCCGTATACCATCAATTATATTGGCAAAAAAGCTTAGGAAAACGCATGCAAAAACGCTTGACAAACGCGCGTCAAAAAACGCATGCGTTTTCCCGGGAGCAGGGTATGCGATTCTGCTCAGGTTTATTCTGCTTCAGAATCGCTACGTGGGCACATAGCCTTATGGTACCCAGGGCCTGGAGGAGAGTCTCCTCTCCTCCGGACCCTGGGTACCATCCGCACATTGAGCGCTGCGCCGGTCATCTCCCAGCTGCGTCGCCGCTGACCTCCGTGTGGCAGGAGATGACCGCCGCAGATCTCCCGACATTAGTGGTGGCGTGCATCGTTCGAATTACGTGCCAATTCGCGGCCGGACTGCGCCGGTCGCTGATTGGTCGTGGCCGGCCGGGCGTGACCAATCAGCGACGCGGGATTTCCGTTACAGACAGACAGAATTAGACGATTATATAGTAGATTTGGGCATGTAAGTCACAGGAATCTGAATAAAGTGATACCTTGATATCTGCGATCTGATGTTTTATTCCAGAGAATCTAATTTGTTTTATATGTTAATGAATTGTTAAGATCTATGGACCAGACACTGATCTGCATGAGAGTCTTCCTCCAGAGCTTATTCTAAATGAAAGGGAGCGTTACGAGTGTGAGACATGTAATGACTGACAGTCTGCTCTCCTGATCTACATGTCCCATACTAGTAACGCCCCCTTTAGTTTCAAACAGATCAGTGTCCTCAACATAGCCCGGAACAGCTCATTTACGTATAATAAAAATATGGATTTCTCTGGAATAAGACATCGGATCACAGATGTCAAGGTATCATTTAATTCAGCTTCCTATGACCTCCATATAGATGGCTGAGGAGGGTTGATCCTACTGACAGATTCTCTAGTAGTACAAATTAGATGAGTAATAAACATTTAGGATCGACCATGTTTTTGGTTCTTTCAATCATATGCAAAAAGTGTTTCTCTATACGGCTGGTGTAAAATCATTACATAGAAAAAATTATAAAGAAAAGAAAACATTGTTGCACCCAACGATGGCAAACGTGGATTTGTGGACCCAGGACAAAGCATTTTAATGTGAAATGCATGTCGGGTGTGGTTCATGCCTGGATTACTTCCCCTTCTTAGTTAATATGTATGGTTCTCCTGCCCTCTAGCACTCTGACACCACTCCAGTCCATCCTACACTCTGCTGCCTGACTAATCCACCTGTCTCCCCGCTATTCCCCAGCCTCCCCCCTATGCCAGGCCCTTCACTGACTTCCTATTGCCCAGAGGCTCCAATTCAAAACCCTAACCATGACATACAAAGCCATCCACAACCTGTCTCCTCCATACATCTGTGACATGGTCTCCAGGTACCTACCCGCATGCAACCTTCGATCGTCTCAAGATCTCCTTCTCTACTCTCCCCTTATCTCGTCTTCCCACAACCGCATACAAGACTTCTCCCGTGCTTCCCCCATACTCTGGAACTCTCTGCCGCAACACATCAGACTCTCACCTGTTGTGAGTTCATTTTCCCCTTCACTACTGAGGCCCGAGGAACTCCCTCTTCTGGTAAAGAAAGGTAGTGAGCCTGATTATCAAACACCTGAGGCTGATGATGATGACTGGCTGAGTGGAGTTACTGACTGGATATAAGGCTGCCGACGCCCTTCTGCCCTGCGGGTGATTTCTCTGTGGGATCCTTGGAGACCAGTCTGAATTCCTGCTCCTCTAAAGCTAAGTTTGCTGCTCGGCTTTTTGCATTTGTGCTTTGACTTTGTTTTGCTTTGTTTTTCTGGATTTCTGCCATTCCCTGCTGGGGTGTGCTGAATTCCTTTAGCTCTGTCTTCTGAAAATACCTGAGTGCTGATTTATTTTTTGAAGCCTAGCTGCTTCAGGGTCTTTTTCATATCAGCTTGTTGGCTTATGTCTTTGATAGGGTTTTTGCAGATTGCAGACAGCAGCCTTCCTGTCCTTTCCTATCTAGGTAGTTTTGGGCCCCGGCTTTGCTCAGTCTATCTTTCTGTCTGTGTTAGTGTTTTCATCTTGCTTCACCGTCATTATATGTTGGGGGCTGCCTATTGCTTTGGGGTCTGCTCTGGGGCAGTTTAGATTTCCCCTTTCTTTCTTTAGGCCTATTTAATTCTCCGGCTGTGATCGAGGGGTCTAGGGCATCGTAGGAACCCCCCACAGCTACTGCTAGTTGTGTTGATAGGTTCAGGGGTCTGCAATCTGATAGTTGCCAACTTCTCTGGTTTTCTGGACTTAGCTTGTATTTCTGTTTTTGCCTCCTACGGTGACTCAATCATAACACTCACCATCATCAGAAACCTTCAAGAAGAACCTGAAGACCCACCTGTTTCGACAAGCCTACAGCCTGCAATGATCCTCGGTCTACTGAACCACCGCACGACCTGCTCTACCCCCTCCTACTGTATCCTCACCCATCCCTGTAGACTGTGAGCCCTCGCGGGCAGGGTCCTCTCTCCTTATGTACTTGTGTGTCCCTTGTCTTACACATGTTTATTATTCTTGTCTATATTTCCCCTTTTCACATGCAAAGCGCCATGGAATAAATGGCGCTATATAAATGCATAATAATAAATTATGTTGGGGGTATGCACTTAAATGGGAAACATTGATACTTATCGGGCATGATGCATATATATATTATTAAGCAATCACTGTTAGTGTTTTGTTACACACTTATTGTTTATCATTGCCCTGGTATTGCATATATGTACTCTCATCTGGCATTATCTACTCTAACATGATACACTGTAATATATAAACTTTAGCCAAAAGATGATGGTGTTTTGAAGCCATACTCCTATTTGGTATTTATACCTCTACATATACGTTTCACATCATATCCAGGTTAACCAACCCATGGTTCTATTTGTGGTGTTTCTCTGGTTGTTTTAACAAATACTGTACATATTTTATATGTTTCACACTCTCTATTGACTTTACATGTTTTTATTGTCTAATAAAGTTTTTTTTGGCCTTTTCTATTTTGGATTTGTTGGATTTCCTTTTGTTGTGTTTATCTAACAGATTTTTCATTGCATAGGTGAATTCACCAACCAGGAGGAACTTCAGTTGGTTCTTTAATCCTCCGTGGTGGTAGCTGATCTCAACGAATGGAGAGAGACTTCCCAAAGCTCAATTCTGGTACTATGCCCCCTTTGACCTATACTGTGGAAGGCTTGATGGACAGAAGCATCCTAGTAGAGGAGATGGTGAGATGTGTCACTTTTCTTCTAGTAGACAGAAGAATTCGTGGTCCTGAAGAGAAGTTGTGGAAGTCCGTGAATAGGTGTCAGCCTCCAACCTCTGCAGAGAGTTCTCGTGAGATTGAAGAGGAGGGTGTGTAAGGGGGTCGATGGACCAGCATTGTGTCCCCATTTCCTTCCATGCAAGGATGCCAGTTTACTCAGCGCCCTGGCACAGCGGCATGGTTCCCCATTCTGCTTCTGCTGCGCCTTTGTGCATGCATGTGAAAAACCACAAAAAAGAAAAATGCATAAAGGCAGGGATCGCCATAAAAATATTATATTTTATTAAATATGTATACACCACACTCAATTTCTAAAACCATTTAAAAACAAAAAAGATACACTAATCATGCCCAAAAGAGGTACAGGGTATAGATTACCAGCCAGCCACCTGGAGAGTAAACTCCAATAGGCTCACATGTTCAAATACTTAGATGTTTTTCACTGTTACTGTGTAGCAACCTGAGCATTACATGATTCAGATATCATTAAATATCTTTGGTTATATACCTTAACAAACAAATGACCTCATGATCATGAAATAGAGTGAAAGGAAAAGCAAATACATAAACACATATTGATTTGTACCCAATATAAATATTTACCTAGTCATATCACACTTCGCCCACATGATGAAACAATTAGATTTTTTTTTCCAGAATAACATGATTCAGATATCTTTAAATATCATTAAATATCCTTGGTTATACACTTTAGCAAATAAATTCCCTCATAATCATGGAATAGAGTGAAAGGGAAAATAAATAAACACATACTGATTGGTCCCCAATATAAATGTTTATCTAGTCATATCACACATTGCCCACATAGTCAGGAACAAATGGTCAAACACTGATAGATATATGACTATATTAGCCCACAATTTTCCCAAACACATAAAAAAGGCAGAGGTTGGCATTGATATCCATGGTAAATATGCTCACAGAACAGGACACATTATATCTGGCAGGTGCAGAGGCTGGATACCGCTTTCATTAACCCAACACGTATCATCACACACCTTCTACCCCTGATGAAGTCACCTTTGTGACGATACACATTGGGATAATGAGAGCGGTTTCCAACCTCTGCACCTGCCAGATATAATGTGTCCTGTTCTGTGAGCATATTTACCATGCATGGATATCAATGCCAACCTTTGCCTTTTTTATGTGTTTGGGAAAATTGTGGGCTAATTTTTTTTGTGTGTGCATGTGTCACTCCCCTGCTCTTAATGGGACAGCATGTGCATATAGTAAATGCCCTCAGCTTGTTGCTGAGAGGCAGATAGTTTAATTTTGTAAACCTGCAAGATTCAGTTGTGGCCAAAAGTATTGACACCCCTGCAATTTTGTCAGATAATACTCAGTTTCTTCCTGAAAATGATTGCAAACACAAATTCTTTGGTATTATTATCTTCATTTAATTTGTCTTAAATGAAAAAACACAAAAGAGAATGAAGCAAAAAGCAAAACATTGATCATTTCACA
The DNA here is from genome assembly GCF_039654945.1 of Dendrobates tinctorius. Lineage (NCBI taxonomy): Eukaryota > Metazoa > Chordata > Amphibia > Anura > Dendrobatidae > Dendrobates > Dendrobates tinctorius. Next base: position 12,626,331 of record NW_027361932.1, read on the forward strand.
CAAAACTCCAAAAATGGGCCAGACAAAAGTATTGGCACCCTAAGCCTAATACTTGATTGCACAACCTTTAGCCAAAATAACTGCGACCAACCGCTTCCGGTAACCATCAATGAGTTTCTTACAATGCTCGGCTGGAATTTTAGACCATTCTTCTTTGGCAAACTGCTCCAGGTCCCTGATATTAGAAGGGTGCCTTCTCCAAACTGCCATTTTTAGATCTCTCCACAGGTGTTCTATGAGATTCAGGTCTGGACTCATTGCTGGCCACCTTAGAAGTCTCCAGTGCTTTCTCTCAAACCATTTTCTAGTGCTTTTTGAAGTGTGTTTTGGGTCATTGTCCTGCTGGAAGACCCATGACCTCTGAGGGAGACCCAGCTTTCCCACACTGGGCCCTACATTATGCTGCAAAATTTGTTGGTAGTCTTCAGACTTCATAATGCCATGCACACTGTCAAGCAGTCCAGTGACAGAGGCAGCAAAGCAACCCCAAAACATCAGGGAACCTCTCCCATGTTTGACTGTAGGGACCATGTTTTTTTCTTTGAATGCCTCTTTTTTCTCCTGTAAACTCTATGTTGATGCCTTTGCCCAAAAAGCTCTACTTTTGTCTCATCTGACCACAGAACATTCTTCCAAAGCATTTTAGGCTTTTTCAGGTAAGTTTTGGCAAACTCCAGCCTGGCTTTTTTATGTCTCGGGGTAAGAAGTGGGGTCTTCCTGGGTCTCCTACCATACAGTCCCTTTTCATTCAGACGCCGACGGATAGTACGGGTTGACACTGTTGTACCCTCGGACTGCAGGGCAGCTTGAAATTTTTTGGGTATTAGTCAAGGTTTATCCAACATCCGCACAATCTTGCGTTGAAATCTCTTGACAATTTTTCTTTTCCGTCCACATCTAGGGAGGTTAGCCTCAGTGCCATGGGCTTTAAACTTCTTGATGACACTGCGCACGGTAGACACAGGAACATTCAGGTCTTTGGAGATGGACTTGTAGCCTTGAGATTGCTCATGCTTCCTCACAATTTGGTTTCTCAAGTCCTCAGACAGTTCTTTGGTCTTCTTTCTTTTCTCCATGCTCAATGTGGTACACACAAGGACACAGCACAGAGGTTGAGTCAACTTTAATCCATGTCAACTGGCTGCAAGTGTGATTTAGTTATTGCCAACACCTGTTAGGTGCCATAGATAAGTTACAGGTGCTGCTAATTACACAAATTAGAGAAGCATCACATGATTTTTCGAACAGTGCCAATACTTTTGTCCACCCTCTTTTTTATGTTTGGTGTGGAATTATATCCAATTTGGCTTTAGGACAATTCTTTTTGTGTTTTTTCATTTAAGACAAATTAAATGAAGAAAATAATACCAAAGAATTTGTGTTTGCAATCATTTTCAGGAAGAAACTGAGTATTATCTGACAAAATTGCAGGGGTGTCAATACTTTTGGCCACAACTGTAGCTCCCAGTCAATTGCTGGGAGTCATCCTGTGAAAAAGGATCTAGCTAAAAGCCTGACACACATCGGTTGTGTATCATGATATCTCATGGTGACAAGTGCATTTTCTTGTTAATACTGGATCTATAAAGATGGTTTTTCTATTTTTTTAACTGACTTTGTGATTCCTGGAGGAAACTTTTCTTCTCTTTTGCTCTGATGTTCACATCTCAGACTAGGACGGCTCTGTGAGATGATCTCCATTGAAACAAAGTGCATCTCAACGTGGTGAGCTAACTTTCCCTATCCCATTTACTTCTGCCATCTATCCTCTGCAAAAAATTCCCATTCCCTTAGGGAGTCACCAAGCAATGAGTTAAGTCATTAGGTAGTGTGGTGTTCTACCAGAGCAGTTGTGAGGTCCCCAGTGTCATGAATCCAAATCCCTGGTCTCGATACAGCCAGTGCCAGATCGTTGTCCCTGGGTCCCAGTGCGGCCAGTGCCTGAATGTTGTCCCCTTGTCCCGGTGCTGACAGTTATGCTCCTGAAGTCCCCTGGTCCCACTGCGGCCAGTGCCTGAACATTGTCCCCCGGTCCGTGTGCGATAAGTCCCTGATCCAGTATCCTAGCCCGGTGTGTCTGAACATAGCTTTAGTCAGTGTCAGCGAACCTGACCACTGTGGTCAGCAGCTGCAGTACCAGGTTCTACCCAGGAGTGGTACCTGGGGGCTATCTGCAGCCCTGTCTGTCTCTACCATCAGGAGCTCCAGTGAACACCTGGTAGTCATTTAACTAAGCCTTTTTCTAGGCAGGCCTGGTCCTGTGGCACAGTGGGTCCACAAATCCACATGTGCCACCATCGTTGAACGTAACAAATCCTTTTTTTGGGGGGGGGGTTGTTACCACAAACTTAGAGCAGTTCATTATTCATTCTCCTTTATAGTACCAGTCACCAGGGACATGAAATTCAAGACACTGATCTAAGCAATTATCTCTTCACATCATACACCTGTCTGAGCTGCACAAATTCCAAGAATAAATAAAGATGCACACTGTTACTTAAACATATGTCAGTCTTTACACAGTGGAATTAACTAATTAGCTGAGCAAAGTAATAATATTGTAGCAGAATAAAATGCTAATGTTCTGCTGGCATCTTACATGCTCAAGTGCTAAAAAAAAAATCTTAATTGTTAAAGAAGTAATACATACACTGCAGGTACGGACTGGGGCTGAAATTCAGTCCTGGCATTTGAAATCACACAGGCCCATGTTGTCCATGCTCCCATGCACCAGCTGGGATATATTACTAATATTACCCTGGATGGAGGAAAGGAAGATTTACTACAAGACCGATATTTCTAATGATACCCATGGCCTGCTGGGGTAAGTGACGGAGCCAGCAACTTTGTGTTCCATCACAACTCTTAACAGTACGGGTGTCTTGAGAACACCGATTTTGTTAACAACATAGCAGATAAGGCAGATAATGACCAGACAGGCCCTTCTGGCATTTGCCAGAATTGCTAGATGGCCAGTCTGGCCCTAATACACTGTGTGCACAAGTATTAGGCAATTTGTATTTTTGATGATTCATTTTATTGTTAGTCATTCTAAAAGATTAACAAACCTGAATATTTAAGACCATTAAAAGGAGGTTTTGTCTTTCTTAGGCGAATATCTATGTTTGCGGAACTATCGGGCAACTATTTGTGTGCAGAATCATTATGAAACTAAATGTTTCCATCTCAATTGTTTATTTTAATTTGTTAAAGTGAGAATAATAATCAAACAGCTCAATGTACAAAAATACATTTAAAAAAAAATCTCAGTGATCAATATATCCACCTTGTTTCCAATAACAGTCATAAGCCTTCTATCCATGGAGTCTGTCAGATTCATAACCTCTTAATGACTGCCGATATGCCTTTTAAAGGCGGCAATTAAGGGTACTTATGCTTCAGCGCTGCTTTTTAACGGCACTGAAAAATAAGTGTAAAATGCCCCCCAGCTTCGGAATTTCTATGGCGTCTCGGCTACTGGGGTAACTGAGACCCCAGAGAACATGATTCGGGATGGATTTTACTGACCCCAGTGTTGCGATTGCCGTCATTAACAGAATAACGGCGATGCGCAAAAAAAGTCTGATTTCCCATTTAATTTCTCTCTTCTCTGATGTGATCGCGCATCAGAAGAGAGGAAACCGATTCTCCCCCAGTACCTTCGGTGTACCTGCATCCCCGTGAAGTCCCACTGCCCATGGTGTCTTCTTCCGGGAAGAAAATGGCGGGAGCATACGCAGTGCGTTCGCTTAGATCTGCTAGCCGCCACCTGGCAACAATAGGAAATTTTTGGTTCATTTTGATCACTGTGATAGGGTCTATCATAGTGATCAAAAGAAAAAAATCGTAAATCAACCCCCCCTTATTACTCCCTTAGTAAAAAATAATTCAATAAAAACATGTTTTTTTTTCCATTTTTCTAATAAAGTTAGAGTTGGGCTAAAGTTAGGGTTGGGCGAAATTTAAGGTTGGGCTAAAGTTAGGGTTAGGGTTGGGCTAGGGCTAGGATTGGGGTTAGGGTTAGGGTGGAGGCTAAAGTTAGGGTTGGGATAGGGTTAGGGGTTGTGGTTATGGTTTGGATTACGGTTAGGGTTGGAATTAGGGTTTGGGGTGTGTTAGGGTTAGGTTTGTGGTTAGGGTTATGGTTAGGGTTGGGATTAGGGTTAGGGGTGTGTTGGGGTTAGGGTTATGTTTAGGGTTATGTTGGGGTTGGCATTAGGGTTAGGGCTATGTTGGGGTTAGGGTTGGAGTTAGAATTGGGGGATTTCAGAGGGTCTCCAAATGCAACATGGTACCACCATTGATTCCAGACAATTTTGTGTTCAAAAAGTCAAACTGTGCTCCCTCACTTCTGAGCCCTGCCACACACTCAAACAGTGGCTTTCCCCCACATATGTGGTATTGGCGCACTCAGAAGAAATTGCACAACAAACTTTGTGATTCATTTTCTTCTGATCCTTGTGAAAATATAAAAAATGGTTCCAAAGTAAATTTTTGGTGAAAAAGTAAAATGTTCATTTTTTTCCTTCCACATTGCTTTAGCTCTCGTGGAGCACCTTAAGGGTTAATAAATGTCTTGAATGTGGTTTTGCGCACGTAATGGGGTGCAGTTTTTAGAATAGTATCATTTTTGGGTATTTTCTGTTATGTTGACCCCCCAAACTCACTTCAAATATGAGGTTGTCCCTAAAAAATGGTTTTGTAAATTTTGTTTGAAAAATGAGAAATCGCTGGTTAATTTTTAACCCTTATAACATCCTAACAAAAAAAATTATGTTTCCAAAATTGTGCTGATGTAAAGCAGACATGTGGGAAATGTTATTTATTAACTATTTTGTGTGACTTGTCTGATTTAAGGGCACAAAAATTAAAAATTTCAAAATTTTGAAAAATTGTGCCAAATTTCCTTTTTTTCATAAATAAATACAAGTCATATCAAATAAATTTTACCACTAACATGAAGTACAATATGTCATGAAAAAAGAGTGGGATACGTTAAACTGTTCTAGAGCTATAACATCATAGAGTGACAGTGGTCAGAATTGTAAAAATTGGCTTGGTCATCAAGTACCAAATTGGCTCTGTCACTAAACGGTTAATCTGTTGACAATCAGCTTTTTGGGACGCACTAACCATAGCCTCCCAGACACTGTTTGGAGAGGTGTATTGTTTTACTTCATCGTATAGCTCCCATTTAAGAAGGGCCCACAAGTTCTCAATATGGTTTAGGTCAGGTGAGGAAATGGGTCATGCCATTATTCTTTTCACCAAGGCTATTACTGGTTTCCCAAGCAACGGAGTACTTTGATGCATGTGATGGAGCATTGTCATTCACAAAAATCATGGTTTTCTTGAATGATATAGACTTTTTCCTCTGCCAGTGCTTGAAAAAGTGTCTTCTAAAAACAGCCAGTAGGTTTGGGAGATGATTTTGAGTCCATCTTCAACCTAAAAAGGTGCAACTATCTCATCTTTAATAATACCAGCTTATCCGCCCCTACATTCGACTGAAACTGCACTCATCAAAGTTACCAATGACCTTCTGACAGCAAAATGTAATGGTGAACACTCTCTTCTCATTCTTCTCGACCTTTCTGCAGCTTTTGACACTGTTGACCACCGTCTCCTACTCCCTAGGCTCCAGTCACTAGGCATTAGGGATACTGCTCTCTCCTTGTTCTCTTCCTATCTATCTGACCACTCCTTCAGTGTTTTGTTCGCTGGTTCCACTTCATCTCCTCTTCCTCTCACTGTTGGAGTACCTCAGGGCTCTGTCCTTGGCCCCCTTCTCTTCTCTCTCTATAAGACCCCAATTGTACAGGCCATCAGGAGATTTGGCTTTCAGTACCATCTTTATGTTGATGACACACAACTATACACATCATCCCCTGACCTTACCCCCGCTGTACTACAGAATGCCAGTGACTGTCTGTCAGCAGTCTCCAACACTATGTCCGCCCTCTATCTGAAACTCAACCTCCCCAAAACTGAACTTCTTCTGCTCCTGCCATCTACTAACTTCCCTAAACCTGACATTTCCCACTTCGTAAGTGGCACCATAATAACACCCCGGCAGCAGGCATGCTGTCTGAGTATTATATTTGACACCAATCTCTCCTTCACATCCCATATACAATCTCTTGCCCACTCTTGTCGCTTACACCTAAAGAACATCTCTAGAATCCGCCCTTTTCTCAGTATGGAAACAACAAAAACCCTTAAGGCCCTGTCACACTAAGCGAGATCGCTAGCGAGATCGCTGCTGAGTCACTAGAACTGTGACGTTATAGCGATCTTACCAGCGAGATCGCTGTGTGTGAGTGACCAGCGACCAGCCCCCCTGCCGGGTATCGCTAATCGTGCCCGAAATGTCTGGACATTTCTTTGGTCGCTCATGTCCCGCTGAGTCCCTTGTATCGTCACGTTTGACACCTAGCCTAACGACCTCGTTAGCGACTCAGAAGCAAGACAAGCGTTCCCGTTTCCACGCCTACCTCGGCTCCGATTGGTGGTTACTACAGAGTCCTGATTGGCGGGCTTCCTTTTAAAAGCAGCTAACAAAGTAGCGCTTCAGTTCTTTGTTCCTGACCCGGGTGTGTCCAAGTTGAGATCCTGTTTTTGTCCAACGGCTGCGACTCCATTTTGGATCATCTGCTTTTCCATCTTCGTTGCTTCTCTAGCCAGTTAATGGTAGGTATTTTTTGAATGAAATGGAGCGCTAGTACGTCACCTTCTTTTAAATGCACCGCCAATCAGGACGCGGTAGCATCCACCATTCAGAGCTGAGAGGGCATGAGAAAGGGAGCGCATTCCACGCCTGTGTAAATACAGCGTCACACAGTACATCCCTCATCGAGGTGTGAATCGTCAATGGAACATGAAATGTGACAGGGTCCCAACGACCACCGACATCGTTACAAAGGTCGCTATGACACGCTAGATCATTGCTCCGTCGTTGTTTAGATTGGACTGTCTGACATCTCAATAGCGACCACATAGCGATGCGGCAACGATCCCTGTCATGTCGTATCGCTGTCGGGATCGTTATAGCGTCGCTAGGTGTGACGGGACCATTACTGTCTCGTTGATCCACTCCCACCTGGGTTACTGCAACGCTCTATTAATTGGTCTCCCTGTTACTCGACTTTTCCCTCTCCAGTTCATCCTTAATGCAGCAGCCAGGGTCATCCATCTGGCTGATCGGTACTCGGAAGTGTCCGCTCTTCGACAATCGTTACATTGGCTGCCCATTCATTTTAGGATCCAATTAAAAGTACTTGTTCTCACCCACAAAGCTCTCCACAGTGCGGCACCCCCCTATATCTCCTCCCTCATTTCTGTCTATCGGCCTAACCGACCGCTGCACTCTGCAAACGACTTTCGACTAACCTCCGTACTAATCTTTATCTCCCACTCCCGACTCCAAGGCTTCTCCCGTGCTGTGCCAATCCGTGCCATAAATAGTGTTTCACGCAGAAAAATCCCATCATAATGACCCCAATTCTCCTCATCCCATACCCCAAACAAGCAGACCAGTGGTTCAAGAGGAACTGGAGCCTGCATCAAGGATGACAAAAGCAAGGTTACCTCTTTCCAGTAATGTAAAATGGATCGCCCTCCCAGGGCTGTGGGGTACTCGGTACCGGGCCCGATGAGCTTCAATAGGAGATGTCACGGCAGCTGTGACCCGGCCCGTGGCTCTGGGCGCCCATTGTAAAAGGGGTTGTTTCAGTGTGCTCGTAGTGATGAAAGTTTATAAGAGATTCGTGACGCCACCTGTGGTGTTCGGCAATGAAGATATAAGCCGATGCTGCAGACAAATCCTCTGGGACAGATGGTGTGGTGCAGCAGTGATGATATAGCCCTCCACAGGCAGGGCTGTAGTCCCAGGCCAGAGTAAATGGAGTGACACGTAGATGGTGCAGTGTCAGGTGCAAGGGATGTAGCAGTGCTGGGCAGGTTGGCGCAGGAATAAGTGGAGGACACCAGGGCATGTAGTTCCAAAGCTTTACTCACAGGAACTGGATCAGGAAAGAACCACTTTCTGGGAGAGAGTTTGTGAAACAGGTGTCTTGTATCATCCAGCTGTAGGAAAGGATATACGTATGCTAAAAGAGGCAATTCTAAAACCTATGAGAGGTTGTGGAATCCCTGCCTACAATACGGTACAGTTAACTGATGGGAATGTGCTTTATTTTACAATGCTGGTGTTGTGGATAGGCCATTAATACCCAGCCATAGGAACATTTCTGTTTTGTATGGTTTGATTGACAATATGGGTAAAAAGGATGACTAATGGTAAATTACGGTGTAAGAGAAATCTTATGGAGAAAAGAGTTATATATGCTGTCTACATGGGGGGGTGGGAGGGGGGGAACAGGGATGTTCAATTTGTAAATCTATTGTTTGTGGAAGATTTACTGTATATTCTGTATTTTGAATTCTGATTAATAAAAATCTATTTCATCAAAAAAACAAACTGGTGCCTGCCTCCGTGCCGTGTACTCCGGGTCAGGGATTCGGTCAACCTCCAGGCCCGATGGAATACTCCTTTCCAACACTCTGCCAACATGTACCTTTCTGAACGTCTCCTCTTTTAGCGCCTTTAGGTGAAGTACTCCTAGTACTGAGTTACACTGGAGTTCCTCCTGTCCGATGTTCTTATGAACTCTACTTGTACGGCAGACAGCTGTAGCCTGCTTCGGGGACTCCTTGCTACTAAGTCCCAGCTCCCTATTATGTTGCTGTTGTGCCCCCAAGTCTTGTGTGGGAATAAAGTGGTCACTACTTCTATTCCTCCGGTGTCTGCTGCAGGACCATTAGTATCCGTACAACCTCGGGGACCGGGCCCCGGCCTTGCGCTTAGAACTTCTAGGAAGGGTTCTCTTCTAACCCAAGTCCTCTGTTCTCTTTTACTCCTCACGTTCCGTACTGATCTTCCTCTCTATACAGTCTACGTTGCTCTCTCTCTCTTCCTTTCCCGTGCCAGCAGACCCAGGTCACTGGGATCTGCTGCAGCACTTCCATTCATCTATCCCTCTCTCTGGGGATCTTCTCTCCAACTCTCTAACCAACTGACTGCCTGACTAATCCTAAACTCTTCCTGCTCTTTGTAATGTCATCTAACTCCACCCACCTCCCAGCACGTTTCGTGTTCCAAGCAGGGAGCCACCAATGGGTGCTTTGCTATACTCCAAGCAGGGAGCCGCCGAAGGTGCTTTGCTACACTACTTTGTGGTGTGGGGTGCAGGTGTTGGAGCGTGGTCAGGAGTCTCCACCTTACCTGGATGGTGGGATACCACACCTCAGGAGGAGGTGCAGTACCTCTGTGGCGACTGAGCCTCAAGTGCGCCACAAAAATAATGGGACATTGCCAGATCATTTGAACAAAATCTGCATCTGGTGAATGACATTGCAGACATTCTGATGACTGAAGTCGACCCATCCTGAAAAGTCGTGTCGGAGTTAAGTATGATTGATTAATTATATACAGCTGTATTATTCTATTATTAATAGATGGTGATACTCCAATTGGAGACTCCAGGATCCCCTCCTACTCCTCTCCCTGAGTATCAGGGATGAGTTTCTCCCATTTCCTTTTAATAGAGCTTATAGCAGATTCCGTTCCCACCGACAGCATGTAAGTGTATAAAGAGGAGATGAGACCCTGGGGACCCTGCGAATTAAGGATTCCTATCAGAGGCAGAGATGAGATAGTACAGTCCACACCCCTACATCTTATGGGTGACTGAAGAGCCGATCTCAGCTGTAAATAACGGAAAAACTGGGATCTCGGAATATCATATGCAACCTGTAATTGCTCAAAAGACACCAAGGTCCCCTGGTTATACAAGTCTCCCATCGAAGAGACATTATGTTATATCCAAAAATCAGTGGATGGGTGGTGCAGTAGCCCCGGGAGATAATCATTATTCCACAGGGGCAGTTCAGCTATAAAATCTTTAAACCCAATCGCTTTTTTAATCTGTCTCCATACTAATCGCGCCAGTCGGAGCAAGGGTAGTAGACGAGGGACATTAGTCCTCTCTAACTCAAGGAAGCCTTGTGGGCAGTCAGTTCGTGCAGCATGGAGTAGGTGGCTTTCAAAATTGGGGAGGCAGTTACCCGGCATCCATTTATTTAAAGCTTTAGCTTGCTCAGCCAAATTGTATAAGAAAAAAATCTGGTAACGCCGCCCCACCTCCCTTTTTTGGTCTCTGCAGGGTGGTCAATTTAAGTTTGGGCCTAGTTTCCCCCAAATGAAAGATGTGATCTGAGAATTGAGATTTACAAAGAAGGATTTGTGTACCACTACGGCACTATGCTGAAGGGAGTAGCTAAGCTTGGGGAGTAATATCATTTTAATCAGGTTAATACGTCCGGCCACAGACAGCGGGGGTTTGCTCCAAGTTGTAAATTTCACTTTAACTAGTTCCAGCAGTGGGTGAATATTGAGTTGTGAGTCAAGCGTACTATTTTGAGATATGTATATACCCAAATATTTAAAACTAGATACAATAGACAGCGAGGAGAGAGTTTCTAGCTGGGGCATCGGGGTATGGGAAAGGGGTAACAGAGCGGACTTCTCCCAATTTATATATAGACCTGAGTATTTACTGAATCTATCTATAATGGCAATTACTTGTGGTAGAGTCTCCTCCACTTCATACATAAATATCACCATATCGTCAGCATATAGACCAATGGTATCTACCCGACCGGCTATATTTATACCTCTAATGCCAGGGGAAGACCTAATATGTATTACTAGTGCCTCAATCGCAAGGGCAAATAGGGCTGGGGAAAGAGGGCAACCTTGACGAGTCCCCCTATGTAATGGAAAAGACTCAGACACGGAGCTATTCACTATAATACGGGCTTTGGGCTTCATATATAGTATTTTGATCCATTTTATAAATTTATCACCAAAACCATATCTTTGTAAGCACGCGGAGAGGAAAGGCCACTCAAGAGAGTCAAAAGCTTTGGCAGCATCTAACGATGCCAGTGCCCACTTGTTGTCTGGCACTAGGGAGCTATATTGGGCTATTGACTGGACCCGTCTGATGTTAATGGAAGTGCTCTTACCAGGCATAAAGCCTGTTTGATCAGAATGTATAAGGCTCAATATAATCGAATTCAGTCTGGTAGCTAGAATCTTAGGGTACCGTTACACCTAGCGATGCACCAGCGATCCCGACCAGCGATATGACGCTGTCAGGATCGCTGGTGCATTGCTAGGTGGTCGCTAGTGAGCTGCCACACAGGCAGATCTCACCAGCGACATCGCTGGGGACGGGGATCGCTACTTACCTGTCAGACGCGGTGATCCTGCGTCCTCCCGCCCGGCTCCACGTGTCGCTCGTCGGCGCCACAGGAAGCGCCGCAGGAAGTGACCGACGAGGAATGGTCCAGGAGCTTCTCGCGCGATCAGCGATAACCAGCGGGGGAGCCGGTCGGAGGTAAGTATCACATGCAGCGATATCGCTAGCAATATCGCTGCAACGTCACAAAATTGGTGACTTTACAGCGATATTGCTAGCGATATCGCAGTGTGTAACGGCGGCTTTAGTGAAAATTTTATAGTCCACATTCACTAACGAGATAGGGCGGTAGGATCCACATTCCAAAGGGTCCTTCCCCTCTTTCTTAAGCACTATGATATTGGCTTCGTAAAAGGATTCAGGCATAGATTTCCCTTCCCAAACTCCCCGAAATACTTTAACCAAAAGTGGCGTTAATATATCCCGATATTTCCTGTATAATTCAATAGGGAATCCGTCCGGCCCAGGGGCCTTCCAGGAGGCCATGTCCGTTATAGCATTTTCTAGCTCCTCCGCAGTAAATTCAGCATCCATAAGGGCCCGTTGTTCAGGTTCTAATGTAGAGAATGTCACATCTCACAAATAGTCTAAACACCCCAAGCTGTCAAAGTCACTTTTAGATTCATAATAATAATAAAATGAAATAATCATAAAAACAGCCATGTATTTCTTCAGTTGAAGATACCAATGAATCATCCGGCTTACGAATCTGTAGTATTGTGTTTGAGGTGTTGTGTTGGCGCAGCAAATAAGCTAAGAGTTTGCTTGCCTGGTTTCCCAGCTCAAAATAAGATTGGCGAGTAAAGAATAGTTTACGCTTGGACTTAGTGACCGTATGTTGAGCATATAACCTCTGAGCAGCCAACCACTCAGTCCTGTTACCGCTAGTTTGGTTAGATATATATGCAGCCTCTGAATCTTTCAATCGCCGCTCCATCTCATCATCCTCCCTTGAGGTTACCCTTTTAATATAAGAAATCGTGGAGGATAAGCAACCCCTCAGATATACCTTAAGGGCATCCCAAAATAAATTGATATCTTGAGGCTCTGGGTGGGACGAGATGAAACAATGCAATTGATCGATCTTTCTATCTGGAGTCACCATCAACTTTAACCAAAAAGGATTCAACTTCCAAAACATCCTATTATTTGGTTGCCCATATTTAAGTTTAAGAATGACCGGACTATGGTCTGAAATCCCCCTACTGCCATGTTCTATATCGTCTACCCACATCGCCAGACCGCTGAATCCGAATATATAGTCTATGCGCGATAGAGTGGATGAGTGGCAGGTATACTCCCTTGATTCAGAGTGACGCATCCTCCATAAATCTAGCCACCCACTATCCTCCATAAATAGTGACAGTTGAGTCACATTCAGCGAAGAGACTCCCCCAGACGTGCCTCCCTCTAATCTCAATTTGTCAAGGTAGGTATTCATGACCATATTAAAGTCTCCCATACAGATAACGTCCACGTCTGGATAATTTAGGGCAAAGCTCATTGCTTTTTGAAGAATGGACGCATTGGCCGGGGGGGGGGTTATAAACACATAGGATTACGTATTTCCTGGTATTTATCAATGCATGTACAAAAACAAAGCAACCTTCAGGATCTCTCCGGGTCTCCCTGGCTTCCCATCTAACATCTCTACGTACCAGCAGTGAAACCCCTCTCAAATAACTAGTGTGAAATGCATGGAAAGACCATTGTACCCAAGGTTTCTGCACGCACCGAGCAGTATCTCTGGTCAGATGGGTCTCCACCAAGGCCATAATGTGAGGACGATAATGTCTGATCTGCGAAAAGACCTTGATCTTTTTCCGAGGGGCCTTTATACCTCTCACGTTCCATGTCATACATATCAACTCAGACCCCATGCTTACTCCATTGAATATGGCATACAGTACTACCCAAGCAGAATTTAGAGGCACCACATAGAGACTGAGATTGGCTGTGACTTTTACCTAAGTAACAATCAAAACTGTTGTGAAAAAGAAAACAAAACAGGAACCAAACATTAGTGGAGCAAAGTCTCACGCTCCTAGCAAAAGGGGATACCATCACTGGTCTCAGTGTCCGGTATAGTTGGTAAACTCGGTACCTGCAAGGAGAGCCCCCATTAGACCACTAATAAAAGAATTTAGGTTAGCAGTAAGTATATTAGGATTCCTTTGCAGGGGATCCAATATGAGACCGCAGCCACTCAGCCGCCTCCGCTGGATCAGTGAAAAACACAGAGGAGACCCCGTGTGCAACCCAGAGCCAGGCTGGATAGATCATTGAGTATATAACATTTCTCTCTCTGAGCCGCTTCTTTACTTCGATGAATTGTGCTCTCTGTTTCTGAAGTTCCATGGAAAAAACAGGAAAATCGAAATCACAGCATTGTTGAACTTGATGGGGCCTTTTTGCCATGCAAGGCGCAGAATAGTGCCTCTGTCTTTACAGTTGAGGAGATGTGCCAGAAAAGGTCTAGATAGGGCTCCCGGAGGAAGGGGTTTTGTAGGGACCCTGAGAGCCCTTTCGACGGCAAACATTGGAGAGAATTCATCTCCCAAAGAAGCCTTAAGACAACCTTCCAGAAATTGCTCAGGATATTGACCTTCTGAGCATTCCGGCAGACCAATGACACGAATAATATTCCGACACATTCTATACTCCAGGTCGTCTGCTTTCTGCCTCCAGGCGTTCACAGAACCTGCCGCGATGGTGTCGTCCACCCGGGATACTCTTGTCTCCACTTCTGTAATGCGTCCCCTCATGGTTTGCATATCCTGTCGAAGTCGTCCCACCTCGGTGTATACGTCCTCTATTTTCTCAGTCAGGGATGTCCTAGTTAATGAGATGGCCTGCATCAACTGTTCGGACGCCTGTTTGAGGGTCAGTTCTTCCTGCTCAGATTCTTCTTCTTCCCCAGATGTCCGATTTTTACGCTGAGCTTGAGAGGGATTGGTTCTAAGAGATCGTGCACTTTCAGAGGGATCGAGTCTGGCATACTCTTTCAATTTTTCTGCTGCTCCTGATCCCCCTAGAACGATTCATGATCAATGGCAGTATGGCACAGCAAGATAACTAGAGGTATATGCTCCGGTGATTTCCCACGTCAGATGATGAACACAGCAGGGCTATTATTAGATGATTATAGCCCAGGAATAATTCTCACACAGAGGAGCCATGTGAGCTTCTGAGGACAGCGTCCGGTGCCGAGTCAATAGGATTTCTTGCGGCGGGGAGGAGGGATCCGCAGCACCCACAGAGACAGCAGCAGTGAAGGGAGTCCACAGGCTCCCACAGTAATAGCGCCAACGGGTATAGCGAGTATATCAGTGGGGGAGAGAGCACAAGGCCCAATCTTTCAAGGCACTCACCGCGTGTCCCCTCTAGTCCTCAGAATGGATGTTCACTGCCCGGGTGGCGCTGCAGCTGTTTAGGCCGACGCCGCAGCTCTCACTGCCAGAGCGCGCATTTAAGATAGCCGCCGCCTCGTGCAGGCCCTGCCGCCCGTCCCGGCCTCCCCGACCATTAGCTCACCAGAGTCGCTCCGCGTCCTCCCACGGGAGTCCAGGGGGGTCCCGATTTTCAGGGGTCCAAGTACCGCCAGGTATGTTGCAGTGATAAGGTCCTAATTGCAGGATAAAGGCAGGATTCTTGGGAGCTCTCCCAACATGCGTCCTCTCTCTTCAGCTACATAGCCACGCCCCCACCATGACTTATGTTTTGAAACTGTTAAGCCTAAAGAGCTGCGGAATATGTTGGCGCTATATAAATACTTTAAAGATTATTATTACAGTATCCCATCTCCATCTTGCTAGCGTATAAATCAAAGTGAAGGTCTGTGCCAGTTTCTGATCAGGCCAACCGTCCATCCAACTGGTCCATCAAGAGTCACTCTTATCTCATCAGTCTATAAAATGTTTCAGAAACTGCAGGGCTGGTGTGAATAAAAGCCACAGCACGACCATTGCATGAGAACGTAGCTGTACACAGCCATATAAAAAGCACTTTGTCTTCAGATAATGAGGAGCAGATGTCAGTGGTAAAACTGGACTTTTAGGCCATGCTCACATGTTGCAACCAGGCATTCTTGCCATATCAAAAACTGTATTTGTAATTTTAACCTTAGCTAAAAATGAAGTTAGCTCCGTGGTCAATGCCAGATAACAGGAGTGGCAGCAGAGACTCGCTGGTAGACCTTAGGAAGGTGAATACATTTCAATCTGCTGTTTTTTTTACAAACTGCAGCTGGAGCAGACCATTTTGTGAAAGGGAACAACCCCTTTAAGCAGAAGCCCAAATTGGATTCAAAAGTAATATGAAATCTAAAGCAAGGAGATGTTGGCTAGTAGTCAACTTAAAATTATAAAATGCAGTACACCTGTTTCGTCTTTTCAAGCGGCTTTTTCACAACATGTACATTTTTTTATTGTTGCAGCAGAAGACGCTGAAATGGATTACTGGAATGGGAGTTGGATCTTTGTCTCTCTGAACTAGCTCACCTGTCTGTCAAAAGACATACAGGCAAACCAGAGAACTGGGCTTTCAGATTGAACAGGAAAACCATTGGACAATATAGCAGGCAGAATGCTGATGAAAAAGACAAGCCCACTTTAAGAGTGTATGGAAAGATAGAGAACATGAAAATTGGGATAGTTCCTCTACTGGCATGTTTACCAAAAGCAGTTATAACTTGTTGTGAAGCATGTAAATTGTTTAAAGAGGACTTTTCCACAAATTTTTTAGGTTGAACTGGACATCCGATGTAATAGTGGCTGCAGAGCAGAATAAACTGTTGTTTTTTTCTTATTTTCACCCTTCAGTTGAAGAGATATTAGCAATCAAAGTATCTGGCATCTAATTAGTTTACTTTTGTTAAGTCCAAGGGAATGTTGTTAGATATTTTTCAATGGAGGTGTGTACTTCCTCTCACTGCATGAGTTTTCCAATCATAAGCAGGCAGAAACAAAGCAGAAAAAGAACCCCCCCCACACACACACACACAATAGTTTAGGCTTCTCAAGGTACTGTCACACTTAGCGATGCACCAGCGATCCCGACCATCGATATGACGCTGTCAGGTTCGCTGGTACATCGCTAAGTGGTCGCTAGTGAGCTGCTACACAGGCAGATCTCACCAGCGACATCGCTGGGGACGGGGGTCGCTACTTACCTGTCACACTAGGCGATCCTGCGTCCTCCCGCCCGGCTCCACGCGTCGCTCGTCGTCACAGCAGGAAGCGCCGCAGGAAGCTGACGACGAGAAACAGTCCAGGACGTTCTCGCACGATCAGCAATAACCAGCGGGGGAGCGGGTCGTAGGTAAGTATCACACATAGCGATATCGCTAGCAATATCGCTATAACGTCACAAGTTATAGCGATATTGCTAGCGATATCTCTTAGTGTGACAGTACCTTCATTGCGTGAGATGTAAGGATACAATTATGACTTCTTGCTCTATCCTCCTGCATGATTAGAAAGTGCAGTTGAGTTAAGCTGTGTCAGATTACAAACCCTTCTATCAGCTTTCATCCATTCATAGCACTGTCAGCTCTGCATTTCTGCCCTCCCATCACAACTGTTGTGCTCACTGCATCTTGTAATCCTTCTGCAGTGAGAGCAGAGTTGTGTGTCATTACATCTCACACAGAAGTAGGATGTCATACTCTTAATCTCACAAGTACAATCTTACAAGTTGCCCTTAACATATCATGCATAATTGTGATTACTTATACATCTCCGGAGAGCTGGTGTGAAGGAAAGGGCAGCTCAGCAAATCTGACAGTGCTGTGAGAGAAGAGCTGATAAAAGGGTTTGTATTCACGGTGGCTCAGTGGTTAGCACTGCAGCCTTGCAGCGCTGGGGTCCTGGGTTCAAAACATCTGCAATTAGTTTGTATGTTCTCCCTGTGTTTGCATGGGTTTCCTCTAGGTACTCCAGTTTCCTCCCACACTTCAAAAACATACTGATAGGGAATCTAGATTGTGAGCCCCAGTGGGGACAGTGTCAATAGCGTATGTGGAGTTATATAAGTGAGAAAAATAAATAAATAATATGACAGTTAAATTCAGCTGTGCTGCTACTTCCTTCAAAGGGACCTTATTTGAAATGTGTGCATTGTCTGGGTTGTAAGCTCCCAGCACTTTCCTACCTGTTGTTTAGACCAGGAGATCAAAGCTGTGTCTCGCACACACTGAGAAACCTAAGCTATGGTGAGGGTGTGCTATTTTCTGTTGTGTTGCTGCCTGCTTATAATTGGGCAACCCATACTGGGGGAAGAAGAACATGCCCACAGTTAAAAATATCTGTAAACAACTACTTGGACTTAACAAAATTTACAACATTGGAAGCTAAATACTTTGATTGCAATATCTCCGCCAAGGAGAGTCAAAATAAAAATAAAAAACTTTATTCCACTCTGCAGCCGCTATTACATAATGTCAAAAAACTGACCATCACATCCAAACAAGAATCATGTGTGAACAGGTGCCTACCTAGAGTCGCCAACTCATATACAATCAAACAAACAAGGCAGCACACTGCAGCGCTATAGCATGCAAACATGAAACATGAAAATTGAACTGCCTTCTTTGTTTGCTGTTACATAATGTGTCCAGCTTAGCATGAAAAATGTGGTGAAAAGTCCTCTTTAAGCCTTTTTTCCTTCCTTGCATGTCCCATTCCAATGCTTATCCTGTTTCCACTGACTCCTTCCTTAATACACCAAAAGATGCCTCCTAAGCCAATCACTGAGTCGCCGCTGCAGCCAGTAATTGGACGAGTGGGCATTCCCAACCATGTCCACTTTGTGTTGAGGAGGAAACCCGAAAGCACAGACCAGCTCCAAAATGGGGATTGATGTGGCTAAATGTTATTTTATTTTTTTAAACAGATGGAGACCTTTGAACTAGAATTTTTATTCCCCTGCTGCTGCAACCCACCAACCTACTGTCTCCTTCTCCATCATCCAGGAAAATGTAGGCCCTCAAGGGCCAGGTCCTCTCCCCTCTGTATCAGTCTGTGATTGTTAGTTTGTTTACTGTAAGTGATATATGTAATTTGTATGTAACCCCTTCTTATGTACAGCACCATGGAATCAATGGTGCCATATAAATAAATAATAATAATTCCCCCCAAAATCTCTTTTAACTATCATCAAACAGGTCTGTTCTGTTCAATAGAGGTTGAACTAGTTGTTCGTTATGTTTTAAAATTTTGGGAGGAAGTATTGGTGGTATTAATGAGTATCTCACAGATCCCTGCCCAACACAAACAAGAGGTCTGCTTTTTGGGTCTTCTGAATGAAACTGTATGGCTCCATTTTACCCATATCTTATGAGCTACAATTGTTCACTTTTCCACAAATTTTTGTGCTGCTTGGCCTCGACATGTGGGTATATATTTCATTTGTATCATCTCTTTGTATATTCTTAAAGAACTCTTTAACATTGTTTGTTTTGTAAGTTACACATTCCCACTTTGTATGTTCTTGTGTTGTTTTATTGTGTTGTTTCCTTAAACTGTGAGTTCAATAAAATAAGTTAAAAAAATAAATAAATTAGTGTTGAGTTAATTGTGTTGACCCACAGAATAAAGTAAACATTATAATGTATAACTTCCTGTTCTTTGCATTCCTAATACTCCAAAAGCTTGTGATTTATAATATTGAAAAAGTTAAATTCAGAGTTTGAACCTGAGCCTGATTCACCATTAAATGCCTAAATTGCCTTTGAGATCTTCCAAAGCATAGAAGCGTGAGTATTGGTTTTATCAGCTGTTTTGTTTATCACAAAATGTCTTAATTTGTCAAAGAATTTCTTTGCCTGCTTTTCCTTATTTCCACAGTATCACTTAAGCCCCCGTCACACACAGCGATCTGCTGAGTCACAATTTTTGTGACGTAACAGCGATCTCACCAGCGAGATCGCTGTGTGTGACACTTCTCAGCGACCGGCCCTCCTGCCAGGTACTGCTGATCGTCCTGGAATGGCCAGGACATTTTTTTGATCGCTGGTCTCCCGCTGGCCAGCACGCATCACTGCGTGTGACAGGCGGGAGATCAGCGATCAGCAAGCTGGCGCTGGTAACTAAGGTACTCATCGGGTTTCTAAGCGGCGAGAAACCCTCTGTGTACCTTAGTTACCAGCGCGCTGGTGCAGGGAGCTAGTAACCAAGGTACACATCGGGTTTCTAAGCGTCGCGCACCGCTTAGAAACCCGATGTGTACCTTGGTTACCAGCTCCCTGCACCAGCGCGCTGGTAACTAAGGTACACAGTGGGTAACTAAGCGACATGCGTCGCTTGTTACCCGTGTGTCGCTGGTGCTGATCGCTGGTGAAGCTCACCAGCGATCATGTAGCGACACACCAGCGATCCTGACAAGGTCATATCGTTGTCGGGATCGCTCGTGCGTCACTATGTGTGACGGGGCCCTTAGTTCTAGAGCAATAAGTTATTGTAATTGTTCAATCCATAAGATCAAAGATCAGAAGCATAGTGGATAATAAGTAATGTGAGAAATGTAATCTCAGCTATTACATGTAATAAAGAAGGGATCTTACTAAAGGTTGGAGCACCTAAATCTGCAGAAGATATTGAGTGGATGTTAAGGTTTATAGCAAGGATATCTGGATGTTTATGTACATGGAAACTTGAGTTAAAGTATGTTTCCCAACACTTTTCATTAGTGATTGTTTCCTCTCATTTTCCCACTTCTACAGAATTTTCTTACAGTATGTGTTTCCAATTCCTTAGTTTTTTCTCTACTGACTTAGACAACTACCTAGGATAGATAGATGACATACAATCAAGCAAGGATTGATGTAGTGAAGCGATAGTATGCATGAAATCCTAGTATCCTACAAGGTTGTTAAATAGGTTATCCACAGTTTCATTCTGAGGAAGGTTGAGGTGGGCCCTACAGAATGAAATGATGTGTATGTATTGAAAATAATTATGACTTAATATATTAAAACTGGAAGAGATTTCCTGGAGCTACAACATCTTTTGTGCTACGTGTTTTATTGTTGTAGGTGGTGGTTTATTTCTTTGGTCTTCCATATATTCTTGAGTTCATTATACATCCTGCTGAGAACTCCGGGTGTCCCCATAAAAACGTGTATTTTCAAAGCAAAAAAGGAAGCTTAAAGCATTTCCTCAGCTCTTTCCAGGAGACAATACTATCCATTAGCGCAGTGGATAATTTTGCCTGCTTTGGCAAATTTGATTTAATGGCATCTACCCAGGAAAGTTAGAAAAAGATTCTGCCATGTCATTCATCAATTTTCAGCAGATTTTGGCAAAGGTGGGTGAGTAGTTTTAATTGTATCCTGAGGTTTTTCCTCTCTTTATGCCCAGGTAGGACATGTGTGACTCTCTTGGGAAAGTGAAGTGTCAAAAGACTTCCAAAATGACTGGGTGCAAGGCCTCCCTAACTCTTAAATCTTACTTCTTGCTACATTGACTTAATATCCTGAGAACATCCTGCATTCATCAAATCAATACACAATTTATTTAAGACAGTTCTGAGGGACGTTAAAGGGTTATTCTCCAGTTGTATCTTGTACACCTCACATCTCTTAAGTCTCCTCATTCCCTGGTTTCTTGCAGGGCCAGCTTTCCTCCTTCAGCATCATCGTACTGGAGAACCTTGGGTCCACCAGAGAAAATCGTTCTTGGGTCCCACTATGAAGCTTCATAGAAATAAATACAACACCACCAATTGTGTGGTAAAACATGATAATATCAGGGTATGATATAAGTTAGCACACTTCTTAATAAAAATACAATAATTATTATTTTATTTTATATATTTTATATATTTTATTTATATTCAGCATTTTACAACTAAGCTGGGACAGTTCTTCATGTGGTAGAAACAGATAGCTCCCACATTTTGTTGCAAACTCAATGATAAATGTCCTGATGTGTATTAACCACTAAACCAATGTTTTATAGCATCAGCGTAGTGGATGAGATTTTATGACATCTCATCCATACGCTGAGAAAATCCACAGCGTGAATTAACTGGCCTTGCGGATTTGGCATGAAAATTGTGTCAATTCATGCTGCGGATATTCAACACTGATTTCATCCTTTGCAATTCAAAGGATCAAGTCAGTGGTAAAGTTACATCATTACATAGCAATAAATGCCGCAATATCAGCACAATATCTGCGCAATATCTGTGTGGATATTACCGATGTTAATTTCCATTGTAGAAATTCAGTAGCAAATACATTATGTGAATGTACCCACTAATAGTGAATAGTGGTGGGGGCCCTAAAAAAGTTATGCATGACATTGGAGTAATATCAAAAGAGCTTTCCCTCACATCCCCCCATACACTTTTTACGGAAATCTCTCTGCTACCTATAAGACCATAACTTTTTTTGAAGGGACCCATTTTGTTAGCAGTGGGGGAAGAAAGCTTTTAGCCAGTTAAGGGTGATACAGTGGGAGAGGGTTCAGCGAGGGCTCAGTCAGTTAGGGGTTATATAGTGTGAGGGGGTGCAGTCAGTCGGGTGATATAGGGGGAGAGGGGCTCAGCGAGGGCTCAGTCACTTAGTAGTGATACAGGGAGAAGATTCACGGGGATGGGGCGCAGTCACGCATGATACGGGGGAGAGGGGTTCAATCAGTTGGGTGTAATACAGTGAGATGGGGCTCAGTCAGTCGGGGGTGATACAGGGAGAAGGGGGGCATTCAGGGGTGATACAGGGACAAGATGCACAGTCACTTAGGGATCATACAGGTGGAGAGGGTCCAAAAAGGGGGGATACAGCTGGAGTTAGCACTGTCAAGGGGATATAGACGTAGACGGAGAAGGGGTTCAGTCAATTGTGGGTAATACAGGTAGAAGATCCACAATCAGTCAGGGGAGATACAGGGAGAGGGGGCCCAGTCAGTCAGGGGTGATACAAGGGGAGTGAATGTAGTTAGTCAGGGGTGTTACAGAGAGATGGTGCTCAGTCAGTTTGGTGTGATACACGGAGAGGAGGTTCAGTCAGTTAGGTGTAAAAAAGTGAGAAGGGGCTCAGTCAGTCGGGTTGATACAGGGAGAAGATGCACAGTCACTTAGGGGTGATACAATCGGAGGTTGCTCAATAAGGTGGTTAGAGGATGGAGCAATGTCATGAGGGATATAGGGGAGAGGGGGTTCAGTCAATTGTGGGTAATACAGGTAGAAGATGCTTAGTCAGTCAGGGGAGATACAAGGAGAGGGTGCTCAGTCAGTCAGGGGTGATAAAGGGAAAGGGGCTCAGTCAGTGGTGATACAAGGGGAGAGGGGCTCAGTCAGTCAGGAGTGATACAGGGAGAAAGGGCTCAGTCACGGGTGATATAGGGGAGGGGCTAAGTCAGTCAGTGCTGATAAAGGGAGAGGGGTCTCAGTCAGTCAGGGGTGATAAAGGGGTAGTGGATGCAGTTACTCAGGGGTGATACAGAGAGACATTGCTCAGTCAGTTGGGTGTGATACACGCAGAGCGGGTTCAGTCAGTTGGGTGTAATACAGTGAAAAGGGGCTCAGTCAGTCGGGGGTGATACAGGAAGAAGGGAATCAGTCGAGTGATACAGGGAAAAGGGGTGCAGTCAGGGGTGATACAAGGAAAAGATGCACAGTTACTTAGGGGTGATACAAGTGGAGGGGGTTCAATAAGGTGGATACAGGTGGATGGAGCACTGTCTTGAGGGATATAGGGGGAGAGGGGGTTCAGTCAATTGTGGGTAATACAGGTAAAAGATGCTCAGTCAGTCAGGGGAGATACAGGGACAGTGGGCTCAGTCAGTCAGGGGTGATAAAGGGAAAGGAGCTCAGTCAGTGGTGATACATGGGGAGAGGGGCTCAGTCAGTCATAAGTGATACAGAAAGAAAGGATTCAGTCCCGGGTGATTTGGGGAGGGGCTAAGTCAGTCAGGGGTGATAAATGTAGAGGGGGCTCAGTCAGTTGGGGGTCATACAGAGAAAGGGGACCCAGTCGGTCAGGGGTGATACAAGGGGAGTGGATGCAGTCAGTCAGGGGTGATACAGAGAGATGGTGCTCAGTACAGGGTGGTACATGGGAAGGGGTGCAGTCATGGGTGATACGGGAACGGGGTTCAGTCAGGGGGATATAGGGAGAAAGGACTCAGTCAAGGGTGATATGGGGATGGGCTCAGTCAGGAGAGATAAAGGGAGAGGGCTCAGTCAGTCAGGGGTGATTCATTGAGAGGGGACTCGCTCAGTCAGGGGTGATATAGGGGAGGGGGCCCAGTCAGGGGTGATACAAAAGGAGTGGGTGCAGTAAGGGATGATACAGGGGAGGGGATGCAGTTAGTTAGGGGTGATACAAAGATAGCGGGCTCAGTCAGTTGGGGGTGATACATGAAGAGGGGGCTCAGTCAGTCGGGGGTGAGACAGGGAGAGTGGGCTCATTCAGGGGTGATATGGGGAAGGGGGTGCCATACAGGGTGATACAGGGGAAGGGTTTCAGTCAGTAGTGATACGGCAAAGGCGTTCAGTCATGGGTGATATAGGGTGAAGGAGATCAGTCAGGGGGGATATGGAGAGAGGGTACAATCAGGGCTTACATAGGGGGAAAGGCTCAGTAAGTGGTGATATGTTGGAAGGGGTACAGTCAGGCAGGGGTGAAAGGAGAGATAGGGGAGTGAGGCCCTCATTCATCCCTAAGAAACGCAGCCCCTTCCCCTCTATCACCCCTGACTTAAGGCCCCCCATTTGCAGTTGCTCACTGTTAGGCTTTCAGGAGGGCCCTCCTTCAATCATTGCAGTTGTAGCAAGGAGTCATCTAACTCCCTATGTTGCTTACATTGTGTGGGAGGTGAGCGTGCCTTATGAATGACAGCACAGCTCATTACCTGAGCTGTGCTGTACAGCAGGGGAGAAGAGGACACAAACAAAGCTAACACTGCTTGGCTGTGCTGCGGCCAGTCAGTGTTAGCATTAGCAAGAGCTGCACCATTCTCCTTGCTTGTTCAACGCATGCAAGAGCGGGTCATAAACAGTCATCAGGGCGCAACAGCAGTCTGTTACTTACAAATAGTGAGCCGCAGTCTGCAGCAGGTGAGTGTGTCATTAGTGTTATTAGTGATGCAGGCACTGCTCTCCCAGATTGTCTAACTCTGGGAAGAAGTGATGTACATGCTGGGAGGATGTCCTGCTCGTGGGTCCTCTCAGAGTTAGACAACCCAGGATAACAATGTGAGTATCACTGATGACACTGATGACACGCTCGCCTGCTGCAGACTGTGACTCACTATTTGTAAGTAACAGAGCACTGTTGCACCCTGATTGCTTTTTATGTCACTGCTCCCAGTTAGAAAACCATGGAGAGCGGTCGGTATGCGCATCACTGGCACAAGTGACTTATGTTCACTATGCCAGTGCCTGGGCCCACCGGAGAATCTTCTGGTTCTCAGATGGGCAAGCTTGACCCTGTCCTTCAGTGTCAGTTATGGTGAGTAGAAGAAGTGTAGTATTAGTAGAATTATAAAGCTTAGCACAAGTTCTGCTGTAACACATACAGCCCATCAGTGGACTGCTATCACTTTATGTACACATAGAGATATCAGGGTCTTTGAACAAGCACAGGAAAGTGAGAGCCGTGATCATGAGACATGTTCTGAAAGCAACCGATAGTAGGGGCTGGTGATTTTGCAAGATTTATAACCATAAGGGAAGGTAAGAAGGTAACATCTGTATAGAAATCAATCAGCGGAAGAGAACTGACTGGGAAGTTAGGCGTTAACTTCTGTCACGTATGCAGGTGGCGCACATAGTTCATGGACCCACTGTGCCACAAAGCCAGGCTTACCTAGGAAGGAGCATAGCTAAATGGCTACATGTTGTTCACTGCAGCTTCTGATGTAGTCAGGCTTTAGCTGCCGGATGCCACCAGGTACCACTCCTAGGCAGTCCCTGTTTCTGCGGCTGTTCACTGCCACCGATACGGGCTTCGTTCAGACTCCTAGGTTCTGTATCTTCTGGCAGAATGGTTACTAACACGGACGTGGACTCGGGTGCCATTAAGACTACTAGTCTCAGGATACTCTGTAGAACACTTACTGACATGGAGTCTCAGCCCGGGTTGATTCAGAGACTGGTTTTAGCAGTCCGGATATACGGAGTACACAGATAGACATATGTTCAGACACTATCAGGTACCGCTTGAGTGGCTTCAGGGTTCAGGACTGGCCACACAAGGACTAGAGACTATGGGTTCAGGACTGGCCACGCGAGGACCAGGGACTTCGGGTTCAGGACTCTGGCTACACCAGGAACAGGGGACCTAACAACTCGCTAGTTGCACCACTAACACTCTAATGAAACATGTTGCTTCAGCACCTCCCTATTGGCTAGGTTGCGATTTAAATATCTATTTGCAGAGGACATCTTAGCAGGTGGATGCTGCCCCTTTAAGAACAGGGGAGAACATGCGTGCGCACTAGGCATGCTGCCGTAAACAGTGCACCGGGGCAGGAAGCAGGGAGCACGCTGTGCTGAGCGCAGGGGAGATGACAATGCAGCGGCTGCGGCGTATGTCAGCATCCCTGCATAGAGGGGGAAGGAGAACCATGCAGAGGCATTGACATGTGTTACAACTCCTCTCCTGGAATGTAACCCCTGCGCACAGGTTGCATTTAGTGTATGCGTAATAAATTGGCATATCTTGTAGTATATACATTTTTTATTTTGTTTTGCTGGCTTGTTAAATAGTGATAATAATAATCGTTATTTATATAGCACCAACACATTCTGCAACACTTTACCATTGAGAGGGAAGAGCTGCAAACAATACCAAGTAACACATCATTCCACAATTAGCCTGAGGAGTGAGGGCTCTGCTTGCAAGCTTACAATCTATAAGGAAATAGGTTCAGTCATGGATATAATGAATACTTAGGGTTATTCAAATAATGCTGCATAATCCAGTCATCAGCCAGTTTCTGTATATGTCCAGATACAAAATACTATTCAGTTCATGTAGGCTGTGGAAACAGATGATACGAGGAACCAGATTTCTGATGAAAATGTAGGAATGGAGACTAGGGAACAGTTATATTAGTTAGGTTATGTGATAAGACAGTCTTAAAAAAAATGCATTTTAGAGCATTCATGAAACTGTGGAGATAGGTAATTAATCAGATTGTCTGGTGTAGCGTATTCCTGATCACTGCCTCAGCTCAAGAGATGTCTTCGAGCTGGACCGTGACAGAGCAGATGAATGGGACATGGCTGGATCAGTACTGGGCACAGACCTCCACTTCGACTCAACACCAGCAAGGTGGAGTTGGGGTACTGCTATAGGCTGGTATTATTAAAGGTGAGCTATTTGGAGCTTTTTGGGGTTGAGGTTGAACTTAAAATCAACTCCCAAATCTACTACCAGTTTTTTCAAGACACTTTATTCAAGCAGTGGTACAGTAAAAAATCTGTATCTTTCAAGAAAACCATGATTTTTATGCAGGACAATGCTCCATCACATGCATCAAAATCTCCACTGCATGGCTAGCCAGTAAAGTCCTTTAAGATGAAAGAGTAATGACATGGTCCCTTCCACACCTGACCTAAATCCTATTGAAAACTTGTGTGTTCTTAAACAGGAGATTTATGAAGCAGTCTGTGAACAGTGTCTGGCAGGCTGTGGTTGGTGCTCCCTATAAAGTTGATCATCAACAGATTAAGAAACTCCATAGATGGAAGGTTTATAATAATAATAATAATAATAATAAATTTTATTTTTATAGCGCCGACATATTCCGCAGCACTTTACATTTCAGAGGGGATTTGTACAGACAATAGACATTACAGCATAACAATAATCACATACAGTAGATTATAACAAATACCAAGAGGAGTGAGGGCCCTGCTCGCAAGCTTACAGTCTATGAGATGACTGTTATTAAAAAGAAGGGTGGCTATATTCACCACTGAGATTTTGGGGAAATGTCAGAAATGTATTTTTGTACATTGAGTTGTTTGGTTATTTTTCTCACTTTACCAGATGAAAATAAACAATTGAGTTGACAACATTTATGTTTTTCCTTCAGTTACAAAATAATGCTGCACATTAGCAGTTGCCCAATAATTCCGCACACAGATATATTCTAAGAAAGATAAAACCTCACTTTTTATTTCCTTAAATATTCAGGTTTAAGGTTGATTAACCCTTTGGAATTATAGACAGCACTGTAGTTGTTCAAAAATAAAAGTAATGATCAAAAATACCAATTGCATATAATTGTACCCACAGTGTAAACTATGTTTTTTATGAAACGCGGAAGAGTTTTTCCAAAAAACATACCTAGCTGTAATAATGTAGCCAGGCTCTGATTCATGCTGCCCGTGGTTACCCTAATAAATAAATCTATATAGGTGACTGTTGTGAGTTCATTTTCCCCTTCACTACTGAGGCCCGAGGAACTCCCTCTTCTGGTGAAGAAAGGTAGTGAGCCTGATTGTCAAACACCTGGGGCTGATTATGATGACTGGCTGAGTGGAGTTAATGACTGGATATAAGGCTGCCGACGCCCTTCTGGCCTGCGGGTAATTTCTCTGTGGACTTCTAGGAAACCAGTCTGATTCCTGCTCATCTAAAGCTAAGATTTCTGCTTTGCCTTTTTGCATTAGTGTTTTGTTTTCCTTGCTTTTCTGGATTCTGCCATTCCCTGCTGGGGTGAGCTGAATCTCCTTTTGCCTGTTGCTCTGTCTTCAGAATATTCCTGAGTACTGACATAGCTTTTTTGAAGCCTAGCGTCTTCAGGGCCTTTTTTACTGTCAGTTTGTTGGCTCTTATTTTCATAGGATTTTTTCACAGATTCCAGACAGCAGCCTTCCTGTCCTTTCCTATCTAAGCTAGCGTGGGCCCCATCTTTGCTCAGTCTATCTTTCTGTCTGTGTTTTGTTCTTTCTTCTTGCTTCACCGTCATTATATGCTCATTATATGCTCATTCACATGCTGCTGAACCAAAGATTCCTACACCTGATGTATTTTTTGGGGATCGGTCTAAATTTTTGAATTTCAAAAATAATTGTAAATTATTTTTTGCCTTGAAGCCTAACTTGTCAGGGAGCTCCGCGCAGCAGGTTAAAATTGTCATCTCTTTGCTGCGTGGCGATCCCCAGGATTGGGCGTTTTCTTTGAAACCAGATGATCCTATTCTGACTAATGTGAACGCATTTTTTCAGGCCTTGGGGTTGTTGTATGACGAACCTAATGCCATTGATCAGGCTGAAAAGACCCTGCTGGCATTGAACCAGGGTCGTGATTCTGCAGAATTGTACTGTCAAAAATTCCGAAAGTGGGCAGTACTTACTACCTGGAATGATAATGCCTTGGCTGCTCTCTTTCGGAAGGGGTTGTCAGAAGCCATAAAAGATACTATGGTGGGATTTCCTGTTCCCTCTGGTCTTGACGATTCTATGTCTTTAGCCATTCAGGTTGATCGGCGTTTACGCGAACGCAGAGCTGCACGAGAGGTGTTGCCACCTGTTGAACAGATGTCTGAACCTATGCAATGTGATGGAGTTTTTTCCAGAGAGCAGCGTCAGGAGTTCAGAAGGCGTAATAAGTTGTGTTTTTTCTGTGGAGATGCCTCGCATATTATTTCTGTCTGTCCTAAACGCGAGAAACGCTTTGCACACACGTTTTCTGTTGGTGGTGTTCAACCTAAGTTTCTTCTGGCTATTACTCTGATCTGCTCCCTGTCCACATTTTCCGCCAAGGCTTTTGTGGATTCGGGAGCAGCTCTAAACCTAATGGACTTGGATTTTGCTAAACCTTGTGGATTTCCGATGACACCTCTGCAGACGCCTATCCCTTTGAGGGGGATTGATGCTACTCCTTTGGCTAAAAATAAACCTCAGTTTTGGACCCAGGTGGTAATGCGGGTCGCCCCAGACCATCAAGAAAATTGCAGGTTTTTGGTGTTACATAATCTGCATAATACTATTGTTCTGGGGTTTCCCTGGTTACAAATTCATAATCCAGTTTTGGATTGGAAATCTGTGTCTGTGGTGAGTTGGGGTTGTCGGTGTGCCTTTAGTGAGGCTCCGGTGTTTTTCACCTCTCCTCAGTCGCATGATGTTCCTGATTATTTGGCGGACTTTTATGATGTATTTAGTGAGAATGAGTCTGCATCTCTGCCTCCTCATAGGAGTTATGACTGTGCTATTGAACTGAGCCCGGGGTGTAAATTTCCCAAGGGTCGGCTCTTCAATTTATCTGTACCCGAGCACGAGGCTATGCGATCCTATATTAAGGAGGCGTTGGAGAAGGGTCATATTAGACCATCCACGTCACCCTTAGGTGCCGGATTTTTTTTTTGTAGCCAAAAAGGATGGATCATTAAGACCTTGTATTGATTATCATGCTCTCAACAAAATTACTGTTAAATATCAGTATCCGTTACCCCTGATTTCTGATCTATTCTCCAGAGTTAAAGGTGCTTGCTGGTTTACCAAACTCCGGAGGGACATTTTGAGTACCTGGTGATGCCTTTTGGGCTCACTAATGCCCCTTCTGTCTTCCAGTGCTTCACAAATGATATTTTCCGAGATTTTGTCGATAAATTTTTGATTATCTATCTGGATGATATTTTGATCTTCTCCAAGGATTGGGATTCTCATGTGGAACATATTCGGACTGTGTTCCGGATCTTGAGGGAGAATTCCCTGTATGTCAAAGGATCTAAATGCCTTTTTGGAGTACAGAGGATTTCTTTTTTGGGATTTATTTTGTCCCCGTCAACTATTGAAATGGACCCGGCCAAGGTACAGGCCATTTACGATTGGGTTCAGCCCACTTCTTTGAAGGCCCTCCAGAAGTTTTTGGGTTTTGCTAATTTTTATCGGAAATGTATAGCAAAATTTTCTAGTATTGCCAAACCATTGACTGATTTGACTAAGAAGGGTGCTGATGTGTTAAATTGGTCTCCGGAGGCTGTTTCTTCCTTTCAGGAAGCGGCAACCTGATGTCTCACTTCCGATCCAAGTAGAGGTGGATGCTTCTGAGATTGGGGCAGGAGCTGTTTTGTCCCAAAAGGATCCTGTAACATCTAAAATGAATCCCTGTGCTTTCTTTTCCCAAAAGTTCTCTCCATCTGAACGTAACTATGATGTGGGGAATCGGGAACTGTTAGCCATGAAATGGGCATTTGAGGAGTGGAGACATTGGTTGGAGGGAGCTAAGCAGCAAGTCGTGATCCTCACTGACCGCAAGAATTTGATTTACCTAGAGTCGGCTAAGCGCTTGAACCCTAGACAGGCTAGGTGGGCCTTGTTTTTTACACGTTTTGATTTTGTGGTTTCTTTTCTTCCTGGAACTAAGAATGTCAAGGCTGACGCCCTCTCTAGGAGCTTCCTTGCTGATTCTCCTGTGGTGACCAAGCCTGCTACCATCTTAGGCGAAAGGGTAGTTCTTTCTGCCATCTCGCCCGATTTGAGACGTGCTCTGGAAGAGTTCCAGGAGGACAAACCTGAGCGTTGTCCCAGTGGAAAGTTGTATGTTCCTGACCAGTGGAAGAAGAGAGTGATGTCTGAAGTTCATTGATCTGCTTTGGCTGGTCATCCAGGTATTTTTGGTACTAGAGATCTGGTGAGTCGGTCTTTTTGGTGGCCCTCCTTGTCTCGTGATGTCAGGAATTTTGTGCAGTCCTGTGGGACGTGCTCCCGGTCTAAATCGTGTTCTCGCTCTAGTGGGTTGTTGATGCCTTTGCCTGTCCCCAAGAGGCCATGGACCCATA
The DNA here is from genome assembly GCF_039654945.1 of Dendrobates tinctorius. Lineage (NCBI taxonomy): Eukaryota > Metazoa > Chordata > Amphibia > Anura > Dendrobatidae > Dendrobates > Dendrobates tinctorius. Next base: position 12,657,394 of record NW_027361932.1, read on the forward strand.
TTTCAATGGATTTCATCTCTGATATGCCTGTCTCTCAAAGGATGACTGTTATTTGGGTGATTTGTGATAGGTTCTCTAAGATGGTTCATCTTGTACCACTCCACTCCCTAAGTTGCCGTCTTCCTCTGAATTGGTGCCCCTGTTTTTACAACAGGTGGTTCGCTTGCACGGGATTCCTGAGAACATTGTATCTGACAGAGGAGTCCAGTTTGTGTCTAGATTTTGGAGAACTTTCTGTTCCAAGCTCGGAATTCAGTTGTCCTTCTCCTCTGCTTTTCACCCTCAGACCAATGGGCAGACAGAGAGAACAAACCAGACCTTGGAGTCATATTTGAGATGTTTTATTTCTGCTGATCAGGATGATTGGGTTTCATTTTTGCCCTTGGCCGAATTTGCTTTAAATAATAGAGCTAGTTCTGCCACTTTGATGTCTCCTTTTTTTTGTAACTTTGGGTTTCATCCTCGATTTTCTTCAGGGCAGGTGGAGCCCTCTGCCTGCCCAGGGGTTGACACGGTGGTGGAGAGAATGCACCAGATCTGGGACCAAGTGGTGGATAAGTTATCTCTCTCCCAGGAAAATGCCCAGCGGTTTTCCAACCGACATAGGACCATTGGTCCCCAATTTAAAGTTGGTGATATGGTGTGGTTATCATCAAACATTATTGCTATGAAGGTGGCTTCTCCTAAGTTTAAGCCTAGATTTATTGGACCTTACAAGATTTTGGAGATTATTAATCCGGTCTCTTTTCGTTTGGCTCTTCCTGTCACATTTAAAATCCATAATGTGTTCCATAAATCTTTGTTGAAGAGGTTTGTTGAACCTGTTGTTCCGGGGGTTGCACCTCCAGACCCTGTATTGGTTGAAGGTAACATGGAATATGAGGTAGAGAAAGTACTGGATTCCCGTCTGGCTAGACGGAGACTCCAGTATTTGGTTAAGTGGAAGGGTTATGGTCAGGAGGATAATTCCTGGGTCTCTGCCTCTGATATTCATGCCAAAAGATTGGTGCGTGCCTTTCATCGGGCTCACCCTGATCGCCCTGGTGGCGTGGTTGAGGGTTCGGTGACCCCTCCTCAAGGGGGAGGTACTGTTGTGAGTTCATTTTCCCCTTCACTACTGAGGCCCGAGGAACTAGCTCTTCTGGTGAAGAAAGGTATTGAGCTTGATTGTCAAACACCTGGGGCTGATTATGATGACTGGCTGAGTGGAGTTAATGACTGGATATAAGGCTGCCGATGCCCTTCTGGCCTGCGGGTGATTTCTCTGTGGACTTCTAGGAAACCAGTCTGATTCCTGCTCATCTAAAGCTAAGATTTCTGCTTTGCCTTTTTGCATTAGTGTTTTGTTTTCCTTGCTTTTCTGGATTCTGCCATTCCCTGCTGGGGTGAGCTGAATCTCCTTTTGCCTGTTGCTCTGTCTTCAGAATATTCCTGAGTACTGACATAGCTTTTTTGAAGCCTAGCGTCTTCAGGGCCTTTTTTACTGTCAGTTTGTTGGCTCTTATTTTCATAGGGTTTTTTCACCGATTGCAGACAGCAGCCTTCCTGTCCTTTCCTATCTAAGCTAGCGTGGGCCCCATCTTTGCTCAGTCTATCTTTCTGTCTGTGTTTTGTTCTTTCTTCTTGCTTCACCGTCATTATATGTGGGGGGCTGCCTTTTGCTTTGGGGTCTGCTCTGGGGCAGTTTAGATTTCCCTTTCTGTCTTTAGGCTATGTAGTCCTCCGGCTGTGATCGAGGGGCCTAGGGCATCGTAGGAGCCCCCCACGGCTACTGCTAGTTGTGTTGATAGGTTCAGGGGTCTGCAATCCGATAGCTGCCAACTTCTCTGGTTTTCTGGACTTAGCTAGCATTTCTATTTTTGCCTCCTACGGTGACTCAATCATAACAGGTGACACATTCCCAGATTGTTTAGATGTTACCATCTTGGACTCTATTGCTTCACATTGTTTTACGCTTGAATATAATTCTCACCTAAACTTACTTGTAGACACTGTAAGGTAGCGCTTGTTATTCATGTTGGGGACACTCGCTTGGCAGCCGATTAATCAGGTCCGGCACAGGTTTTTCAACATAAACAGTCCATGCGGTTTATTAATCAGCATAAACCATATACTGCAACAGGCTTATATCCAGCAACAGAAAGTTCATGATAGAGCTCCGCTCCCTCAGTCCTGTGGTCACACAGGTTGTGCAATGTCCAGCAATCAGGCTCTACAGTCTCACAGTTATTTTCCCCTGTCCAGGGTTACCTCTTAGTTGCTTCTCTCTCCGGATGTCCATTCCTTCCTGGGAACTGTCACACACATGCAGGCCATTATACACAGGCCTCCCTGGGTCAGCGGCCTCCGCACGTGCTCTTCAGGAAGGCAGCACCTCTTCCAGCACGTCGGCCTTCCGGGACCTTCCACACGGGCCAATCAGATCCAGGCACTCTCTCTCATGTGACCTTCCCTGGTCACCTTATATGGTCCGTAGCCATGCCCACCGGATAACATGGCTATGACCTCATCGCAGGTCCTATTTCAGACACCCAGCCATACACACACATATACAGGCTTACTATGGGCGTTTAGACACACGCCCCTGGTTGGGTTTGTAGGTGACTGGTCCCTCCTGTCTCACCAGCCACCTGGAAACTCTCCCTGATACACTGTAACAAAAACCTTAGCAGTACCTCTGCTGATCAACACACATTCAATAACGGTCATTTACCATCCTATCTCCATTACCACAATGGATATGCCTGTGTGCATGACCCATACATCGCCCCCTAGCTGTCACTGCACCACAACACTTTAAAGTCATTATAAGGATTTTACCATTCAGTGGGATAGTTTGAACCTAATAGTAGAATTTTTTCAGCTGTTGTCGTTACCCAATTATCATTCTCTATGTAGATAACATAATCCTTTTAAAGGGAAACTGTCAACAGTTTTGACTGTGGAAAATGGCTAAAGTGATAAAATGGAGAACTGAAGATTTACATAAACAAATGTAGATAGTGTTTTGGTCATGGGATAAGTTTTGAAATACAGTTTTACTACCGCAAGTGCATTGGCGATGGATTGTAGCTGTGAAGTGCACTCCACGGTCCGTACTTAGTGCTCCCTAACCCCTCCCAAATGCTTTAATTGATTGACTAGAATCCTGATTAAATACTATATATAATATGTCCATAGTGTTTCTGTGGAGAACCATCAAAGGGACACAGCACAAGGCTTCAGAAACTAGTAGGAAGCTCAGGTCTAACAGTTAATTCCACTCTATTTTTAAGATCTGTTTTTACTTTCAGTGACTTAACCCCTTCCCGATTATTCATTTTTGAGCTTTGTTTTTTTCCTCCACTACTTCCAAGAGCCACTTTTTTTTCAGTCAACATAGTCATATGATGGCTTTTTACGGGTGAGTTGTACTTTTGAATTAAACCATCTACTTTATCATGTAATGTACTAGAAAGTGGGAATTTTTATACAGCATTCATCATATGGTAAAAATGACCTGGCAATGTGATTCTTCGGGTCAGTATGATTATAGTGATATCAAACATGCATAATATTTTTTTTTCTTTACACAGTCATCATTTGCTGGCAAATATGCTTGCTCAGTTCCTCAAAGACAGGGAGTGTAAGGATTCCAGATGTTTCCATGGAGCCTGTTTTGCCCTTGTCCAAGATGGAGTCTGGTACTTCACACTGTCCTGGAACTTCCTGTCTGCCCTGCTATTTAAGTCCAGGTCAGGAGATCCTCCTTGCCTGAGTATTTTGTTGCTGTTTGCTTCCGAGCTTCCTCCTGGCTTGCCGCTGGAGTTTCTGCTGCTGCTTGTTACTCGGTGCTCTGCCTCACCCCTTCCAGTTGCCTTAAGTCTTCTAAGCTTTTTCTGGACCTGGCTGGGGTTACCTGCTGTCCTGACTTCTGAGACTGTGTTCTGTTGCGGGCTGCTTTGCGGGACTTGAGCGGGACTTCTCAGCCCAGCCCAAAAGGTAAATTTAAGGACCTACTCCCTGTTATACTCCACCTATGTATTTCCGGACTTCAACGAAAAGGTGTCATCTCATCTATTTGCATAGTTCTGGACTTCCATGTATAAGTGCCCGTTGCACTCTAGTTTGCATACTACTGCTGGACTTCCACGTATAAGTGCCCATCGCTCTCTTGCTACATACTACTGCTGGACTTCCACTTATAAATGCGGGTTGCACTCTTGTTTGCATACTACTGCTGGACTTCCACATAAAAGTGCCGGTCGCACTTTTGTTTGCATACTACTGCTGGACTTCCACGGATAAGTGCCGGTTGCACTCTTGCTGCATATTACTGCTTGACTTATTTGTATGAGCGGTCGCGCCCCTCTACTAAGTATGCTGACATTTCTGTTTTGTGCTGTCACTTTGTTACAATTGTAGGATAGTCTCTGCTTGTTCATGTTCTACTTCTTGCCTTGTGAAATACATTTATTTGTCTCAGCTTTAGTCTCAGACTTGTTTTATCCCACGCAATCAGATTCCATAGTACCCACATAATTGCTACAGGGAGTTGACATATGACAAAATATTATGTCATATGCTGGTAATGGGTTAAATATCAATCTTTACATCCAAAAACAGAGAAAAACTGATGCTTCCTCCTCCGCAATACTTCCTCGGTGTCTGACGTCTCTGTGCAGTGGGCACAATGATGTCACTTTATCACACCTGCTGTGCAGAGCAGTGAAGACAATGTTCCATAACCCTTGCTGCAGAGAAGGGAGCAGCGGGGGAACAAGGAGGAGAGGTAAGTATTGTATTTTTTATGGGGAGTGCATAATACTATGTGGAGGACTATTGTGAGTGCGTTAAACTGTATGAAGGACTATGGGAGTTCATTATACTGTATGAAGGACTAGGGGAGTGCATTATACTATAGGGAGGACTATGGGGAGTGCATTATACTATATGGAGGACTATGGGATGCATTATACTATGCTGAGGACTATGGGATGCATTATACTATATTGAGGGCTGTGGGTAGTGCAATATACTATATTGAGTACTATGGGGAGTGCATTATGCAATATTGAGGACTATGAGATGCATTATACTACAGCGAGGACTATGGAATGCGTTATACTATATTGAGGACTATGGGATGTATTATACTTTATTGAGTACTGTGGCATTCATTATACTATAGCGAGGACAATTTGATGCATCATGCTATATTGAGGACTATGGGATGCATTATAGTATACTGAGGACTATGAGATGCATTGTACTAAACTGAGGACTTTTGGGAGTACATTATACTATATTGAGGACTAAGGGGAGTGCATTATACAATATTGAGTGCTATGGGATGCATCATACTATATTCCAGACTATGGGATGCATTATACTATTGTGAGGACTATGGGATGCATTATACTATATTGAGGACTATTGGGAGTGCATTATACTATATTGAGGAACATGGGGCTGCATTATACTGTATGAAGAACTATGGGGTGCATTACACTATACGGGGGACTATGGGATGCATTATACTATATGGAAGCTACTTATGTGCCATCATACAGTGTGAGGGCTACTGAGAGGGCCATCATATAGTGAAGGACTACTTTGAGGGGGTCATCATACAGTGAGTTGGCCATCATACAGTGTGGAAGCTAATGTGGGGCCTTTGTACAGTGTGACGGCCATCATACAGTGTTTGGGCCATTAACAGTATGGGGGTTACTACGGGGTCAGTATACTGTGTGGGAGGGTACTATACAGAGTGGGGGCATTATACTGTGTATAAGAGAGCATCATATTGTGTAGCGGAGAGCTGTACAGGGGTGAGACTCAGGACATTATTAAATGTTAAAAGGGCACTTATTTTTATGGGGCATGCAGGTTATTGTGACTGTCAAAGGGGTACACAGAGGGCAATATTACTTTCTGGGCAGCAGAATGTAGGCACTATTTTCTAGGGCACTTGCACAGAGCATTAATATATTCTAGAGGGTTGTTTTATCATCTAGAGGGCACACAGTACCACGCAGTTGGTGCAGTAATAGGGACACATACCGCAACAGTGGCTCAGCATTGGTGTATCAGATAAATAAGGAGTTTGTACAGGCTGGGAATAGATGGTGCTGGACATGTCAGTAGTGATGAGAGAGTATACTCGTTACTCGGGTTTCCCCGAGTATGCTTGGGTGGTCTTCGAATATTTTGTTTGTGTCACCGCAGCTGCATGATTTCCGGCTGCTAGACAGACTGAATACATGTGGGAGTTGCCTGTTTGTTAGGCAATCCCCTCATGTATTCAGGCTGTCTAGCAGCCACAAATCATGCAGCTACGTCGACAAACACTAATTCTCCGAGCACGCCAAAATACTCGGTGGACACCCGAGCATGCTCAGGATAACCTGAGCAACGAGTATACTCGCTCATCACTATTAATCACATTACACATCAAGTAAAAATAAAACAGTAAAATTGAGTCCAGAAATATTCTTTATTAAGCCAGAGCAAAACAAATTGCTTTTTTATGTGATAAATAAAGTATGCTTCTAAGATATAATTCTTGTTCCTTGGATTCTTATAACTTCTTTACTCCGCAGTTTGGTGGAGTGCCATACCAACCTATGCTCGGAGCAATGTGAGTGGTGCATGGGAATTCTACCATATATCTGGCTGGATCTTTGCGTCAGATTGGAGTTCTCTCCCAAAGATTTACCTAGACTGGATGCAATTGTTGTAAATTCTCAGTTGCGAGACATAATAGATACACATTAGATAAAAAATAGATTCTTGAGTGAGCAATTGTCATTCATCCAAACCATACACACTATAGGTGATATTGGACAGTGGCCCCATTCATTGTAGACATACATGGCCGATGTAATTAGTGATGTCATCTAGAGCGTTTTCAGCCTCTCAAAGTAAACAAATATGCAGAAATAGTTTAAATAGTAAATTGAAATAAAGAATATTTAAATGTTGTACAACTTTTTATTAAAAAGTATTAAATAATAGACACGTTGACATTAGGGTTTTTAGCTGTCTAATAAAGATTTTAATAATGTGCCGAAGATAACCTATTTTTTAGTGTTGGTAAACTGTTTCAGTCTTGATTCCTAGCTTCCAATAATTATCAACATACAGAGATCTCAAGTATGTGGAAGTATTGAAATAGAGGTTGTACCCAAATGTTGCAGGATTTTCCATTATACAATTAATAATCTTAATTTTAAGTCAGAGACAATCCCCTGGATGCACTGTTCTTCAAATGAAAGCGGTGCATTGGTCATAGATCAGGCATATTGTACGCGATGGTGAAATGTATCTTTTTGGAAAACTAAGCAATTTTTTCCCTACAAACCCCACATAGGAAGAAGTCAATTAATTGTTTTACACAGGTCCATCTCTGACACTACAATCTTCATGTATTTTATATGTATTTTTCTCCACTATACAATAGGCTAAATAACCATTTTAGTGCGTGGAAAAACCTTCTTCTTGATGTTAAAGTTTTCCTAATACTTTTGACAACCTGCAGCCTAGATGCCTTTCTCTTTTTCATAAACTTGCAATTGGTAAAGTTTCCAGACAACAGTTTGTGTGCACAGTCCTTCCCATCTCTGCCATACAAGCGTGTTACTTCCTCAGAGTTATCAAAAGGATTTAGTAGTCTTCCTCATTTCTAAAACTAATTACCAGTACCAGTAATATATGGGTGCTATAAACTTGGTTGGGATAGTTCTACATTCAGTTATTTTGTGTTTAATTATTGCAATTAGTGTAGCACATTTTATAGATTTTTTTTTATTCTTTGCCATTAAAAAAATATTTTTCTAAAAATAAATAATGAAGTACAATGAAGAATATGCTAGTGATTATGTACTAGTCATTACCAACCCTATTACAATAGAAATTACCACAAAATAATTTCTTGATTGCAGAGTAACCCATTTGTCATGTGTCTTGGTTTGAGCCTGTGCTTTGCGGTCAGCTTCTCTATCCACTGAGCCACAGCAGATACACCTTTTCTCTGGGTGTTCATTGTCTGTTAGGGTTGGGTCAAAAGCTATAGACGGGGCATGTTCTTTCTCCTGAGTGTTGCTGCTTGCTTATGATTGGTCAATGTCAAAGAGTGGGAGAAGAATATGCACCTAGTGAAAACTATCTGATAACTCCCGTTTAGACGTAACAAAAATTAACTCAATAGGGACCAAATACTTTTATTGCTAATATCTCTGCAACAGGGAGGTGAAATTAAAACAAAAAAATGTTTTATTCCACTATGCATCTAATAGTGTGTCTAGTTCAACATGAAAAATTTGATGAAAGGTGCTCTTAAGGGACATACTAGGTGTTGTAGAACCATGTGATACCAATGAATATTGTGAAGCTGACTTGACATTGCAATTTATAGCTGTGGTAAGCTTGGCGATGTATTCATGAACTGATGGTGATTCTGGTGATATATTCATCTACTGATGGTTGTTCTGGTGCTTGATATCTGTACTGATTGTAATTCTGGTGCTGTATTCCTTTATAGAAGACACAGTGATTTGTTCTATATACTGCAATATTATATACTCTTATATATTTAAGCTAATGCAAACCGGCCAGACCAGTGTTGTACAGACAATGGCAGCAGACCCTGCACCTGCTATAGGGCCCGTATGATGTGGGTCCCCCGCCATCACACTTTTAACAGAGTCTTGGGGATGCCAATACAGTTGAAAGCAATGATGGAAGAGAGGGCCTTCCACTACTTTACCCATCATTCTTTCTTTGTCTCTGAGCTCTGACATCTCAGAACATCGGGAACGATGATGTCACTACATCGGACCTGCTGTGGCGAGCAGTGAAGAGCTTCAGAATACACACTGGAGAACGGAGCTGTGGGACACAAAGAAAGATGAGAACGTTGTGGGTCCCATGATACTACATGCAAGGCTATGTGGGGCTCATTATACTACATGGAAGGCTATGTGGGGCCCATTATACTAAAATTTAAGGTAATGTGGTTCCCATTATACTATATTGACCGCTATGTGGGGCCCATTATATTATATGAAAGGCGATGTGGACCAGCTCACCCCAAACCATCTCGATTGGGTTCAGGTCTGGTGACTGTGGACGCCAGGTCATCTGGCGTAGCACCCCATCACTCTCCTCCTTGGTCAAATAGCCCTTACACAGCCTGGAGGTGTGTTTGGGGTCATTGTCATGTTGAAAAATAAATGATGGTCCAACTAAACGCAAACCGGATGGAATAGCATGCCGCTGCAAGATGCTGTGGTAGCCATGCTGGTTCAGTATGCCTTCAATTTTGAATAAAACCCCAACAGTGTCACCAGCAAAGTACCCCCACACCTTCACACCTCCTCCTCCATACTTCATGGTCCATCCGTTCACCTTTTCTGCGTCACACAAAGACACGGTGGTTGGAACCAAAGATCTCAAATTTGGACTCATCAGACCAAAGCACAGATTTCCACTGGTCTAATGTCCATTCCTTGTGTTCTTTAGCCCAAACAAGTCTCTTCTGCTTGTTGCCTGTCCTTAGCAGTGGTTTCCTAGTAGCTATTTTACCATAAAGGCCTGCTGCACAAAGTCTCCTCTTAACAGTTGTTGTAGAGATGTGTCTGCTGCTAGAACTCTGTGTGGCATTGACCTGGTCTCTAATCTGAGCTGCTGTTAACCTGCGATTTCTGAGGCTGGTGACTCAGATGAACTTATCCTCCGCAGCAGAGGTGACTCTTGGTCTTCCTTTCCTGGGGCGGTCCTCATGTGAGCCTGTTTCTTTGTAGTGCTTAATGGTTTTTGCCACTGCACTTGGGGACACTTTCAAAGTTTTCCCAATTTTTCGGACTGACTGACCTTCATTTCTTAAAGTAATGATGGCCACTCGTTTTTCTTTACTGCTGCTTTTTTCTTGCCATAATACAAATTCTAACTGTCTATTCTGTAAGACAATCAGCTTCGTATCCACCAGACTTCTGCACAACACAACTGATGGTCCCAACCCCATTTATAAGGCAAGAAATCCCACTTGTTAAACCCGACAGGGCACACCTGTGAAGTGAAAACCATTTCCGGTGACAACCTCTTGAAGCTCATCAAGAGAATGCCAAGAGTGTGCAAAGCAGTAATCAAAGCAAAAGGTGGCTACTTTGAAGAACCTAGAATATAAGACATATTTTCAGTTGTCTCACACTTTTTTGTTAATTATATAATTCCACATGTGTAAATTCATAGTTTTGATGCCTTCAGAGTGAATCTACAATTTTCATAGTCATGAAAATAAAGAAAACTCTTTGAATGAGGTGTGTCCAAACTTTTGGTCTGTACTGTATATAAATGTAGGCTATCAGCCCAGGAAAGGAGTCACATTAGGTTAGATTACCAGCAAAGAAGATCGCCTTGTCATGGCTGATGGGCACACATGAACTGGCTAATTTATGCGTTAAGAATCTTCTTTTTTTCCTATTTTCTAGAGCAGTAATGCAATTCCAATTTCATATATTTCTTGTTCATATGTTATAGTGTTACAGAGTGAAAATGTATTTGTTAGTTAATATTATGCAAGTGATAGAAAAAATGGAAACAAAATTTTCTAAACATATTAATTTATTCATTATCACGTATAAACGCCACATGCAGAAATAAATACACTTTTACAAGCTTGGCTGCTATCAATGAAGTTATTAATGGTTGTCTGAGAAATGTTCTGCCAGGCAGAATGCACTTGGGCAAATCATCAAGATCCTCTGCTGGCAGCTCCCTCAGCAATTGTTGATCATTGACGTTCCAGATGTGTTTAGTGGGAGAGCAGATTTCTTTCAGAAGTCCATATTCTTTCTTTCAGAAGTCCTGATTTATTTGAAAATGGTCTGCTGGATAATTAGGTGTTAGTTACTGTATATATTTCCTCTTTTCTTAAGGGTGATCAGAAAAATATGTACTGTTTGTTAATCTTATTGCTATTTAGGTGTGACTTTGTAATACTATTACAATGTGAAGTACACTTACATGCTTCTTCGATATAGCAAAAACGGATTACGTCATGCAATAAAAGGATGTAAAAAAAACACATGATCTTGTACTATTGTGTGGCCATTGATGTTTATAATATGAGCAGCTGAATGAGAGTGGGACTGAGTCTATAATATCCTGGTATCTTATGGCCCCCATTAACAATAAACTAAGTGTTCATGTACACTGGACGATTATTTGGAACGAAAGTCCGCTATTCTAAACAGGCTGCCAATCACCTGATGGACAAGCATGAAAGTGCAGTCAGCATGTCTAAACAGACTATTAAAAAATCGCTGATTGGCTTGCTTTTAGCCAATTAGCAGTCATTTAATGGCCTCAGGTCAGCAATTGTACCCCCTCTATAAAGTAGATCTAACTTGCCGACATTGTCGGGATTGACCGACTCTCTAATGTGTATGTAGACCTCCTGTTTCTCCTGTGACAGATTTTGTCAAATGAAATTAGGATCCAGGTCGATCCTTTTGTTCTCTGGAAGATAAACTGCATGGGCGGACATATTATTGGTGCAACCACACAGGTGCCCAGCAGGTAAGGGGGTCCATTTCTACCTCTAAAACAGGTGGGATTGTGCAATTATGATGAGTTATTGGACTTCAAATGTCCCATATATTGTTCTTGCACAGGGGCCGTCTTCTGCACATGGTCTACAGTTCCTATATACGAAGGAGTCCGCCGAGATAGTTGTTGTCCAAACTATGGTTCGAAAGACAGCTATCTAAAGTGTACGGTTAGCTTTACAGTTCTGGGATGTAGGGCATCGCAGCAGAAAGTCTGCAGCACTGTTGTCATAATCTCCATGTTTTCAACCATGTATAAATACTAAAAAAACAAGGGCTGTACCACCATGCCATAACAATAATCAGAAGGATCCCCGGTACCAAATCCAACCATAAACACCTACACGTTACTCGAACAATTACCTAAACAAGCAAAATTTTAAAAAATCTATTTTTATTAGATGTACAAGAATTGCTGGACACAATCTCATTATAGGCACATACCCAAATACATAGACATAATGAAAACTAACATGAGGTGGAGGAACATGGCTCAGTGTAGTAACAGTAAGGTAAATATAGCATATATCTTGTGATACAATGCAGAGAGTAAGGGCGCTGCATTTCACAATGCGTTTTGGCACCTGTTCATTGGTCCTGTTGGGGCTTACGTCCGAACCCCCCACAAAATGGGATTTGAGCGTATGCGCCTACAGGGCCACAGACTAAAATGGTGCCGACAAAGCTAACATGCGCTCTGTCGTGTATCATTTTCGAGCAAGTACACCTACTGGAGGAGGACACTCAGAAGTAGTAGACTGCGTCTGAAGGTCTCTTCAGCCCACCGCAATTATTGAATGACAAAATTAAAAAAAACATTAACCTTTCCCATTTCCCTGATGGGCTGCTCTGGTCAGTGTGTGGGCTAAGGCCCTGTGCAGAAAGCGCAATCTAGTGATGTCATTGCACCTGCTGTGCTGAGATTCAGATGCGCAGATTGAATGGCGGAGCAGAAAGGCAATGCATCCTGTTTTCCACCATTTTATTCAACTGTATCTTAATCCTGAGGATGCGGATACAGATGAAATCGAGACACCGGGAGGAGAGTGCTTTCCCCAAACTGTTCAACCAAGTTAGAAGAATACAATTATCTAGAATGTTTTGGTATGCTGATTAGTGATGAGCGAGTATACTCGTTGTTCCGGTTTTCCCGTGCATGCTCGGGTGTCCTCTAAGTATTTTGGCGTGCTCGGAGATTTAGTTTTCGTTGTCTCATCTGCATGATTTGTGACTTGTAGACAGGCTGAATACATGTGGGAATTCCCTAACAAACAGGCATTCCACACATGTATTCAAGCTGTCTAGCAGTCGCAAATCATGCAGCTGAGACGACGAAAACTAAATCTCTGAGCACGCCGAAATACTCGGAGATCACCTGAGCATGCTCAGGGAGACCGGAGTAACGAGTATACTCGCTCATCACTAATGCTGATCCATTAAAATTTCCCTTCACTGAAACTAAGTGGCTGAAAAACTGACATGTATGTATCTGTGAAGATGATGATGGAAATATTGCTACAGGTAGTCAGGGGACCTTGTTCTCATAGCCCATGAACATATATGATAACCAGACCCAAGCATGCTTGTATACTTCTGCAGTAGCACTACTGTAATGATTGAAGTGGAATACAATATACATTTTAAGAGATGTTACGGTTATAAATCCTGACAGTGAAATGTTACATACTAGAAACTGTTTTCACTCATATTTCTATACTGTGGTATATCTATTATTAACAATTAAATATCTGAATTGGAAAAAGTTTGGTATAATCTGGGCAACATGACTATGCCAGCCTACTTTACACCTATGGCTAATCTGGCATGCTCTCGGCTGTGTAATTTAATGCCAAACAGCCAATTTCACCTTTAGGTGATTAGGTGGATTATGTGAAATGTATGGCCAGCTTTCCTAGACTTATCTTCTTTATAAACAGAACATACTAAATATTTGTGTCAAATATTACTATTGGTGTAATTTATTTATTGATATTAGATAGTACAGTAGGTCATGCAGATGAGGTTGGTTGGGGAGATACATCTACACTGTCTAGCCAATGCCCGCTGTACAACTATACAAGCAACAACGCACATGGACAATAAGGTAGTCATACAAATTCATTTTCTCTCTCTCAGTAAATATAAGTACGCACTACACAATATGAAGGCACAAATTGACTGTAAATTTATGCTTATTCTACATCCAAGCTGTTCCTGTCCTGAAGTGGGTGATAATATAAGACCATAACTGAAGTACTCATACATGAGACAAGCTAAACCTTATCTACCATGTCATAGCACTAATTATTATGATATAGGATGGTTTTACATATAAACATATGTTATAGGTATCATGGCCCTATAATGCTTCAATTCAGGAACTGACCATTGTCATGTCACATATATTTCTACATCTATAATAATACATTGTTAATCACCCTTCACCATGGGGCACTGGCATTCATATTACCATTCAACCAAGTTACACCCTAAAATGTGGAATCAGAGGTCAGCCGGGTTTGTACACACAGGTTTTTGATTAATCAGATCAACTAGGAATACCTGGATGGTTGGTTGAGTTGAGCACATATACACAGATATTTTGTAAGGACTGTGCCAATCTTTTTATTCTTTTCTAATTTTAGCAAACTAAATCTTGTTTATCATTTGTAATGAAGCTGATTTATTTATTCATGTTACTCACCTATATAGCGCCTTTCATTCCATAGCACTGTACAGACATTACCATCGCAGTTCCTATTGGGGATCACAATCTAAATTCCCTACCAGTATGTCTTTGGAATGTGGGAGGAAACCGGAGAACCCGGAGGAAACTCACACAAACACGGGGAGAACATACAAACTCCTTGTTTTACATCACTATTTTTCATGCTACAAGCATAATAAAAATAAAGATAATATTTTTTTTAGCAGATCCGATACATTTTACCAAAATAAAGAGATTTCAAATTCATCACTTGACCATTTTCACACATTAAGGTAGTCTGTGATATCGGTGTAAACCCAGGATCACATACTTATAACCAACTGGGCTTTTTGTCTTTTTTTTTTTTCATTTTGCACATATAAACAGCAGAATAAACTCAAGTGTGGTTTTTTTTTTAGATTGAATTCAATTATGACTTAACACTAAATACTACCGTGGACATATTTAAATGAAGTGATGAAGCAAATCCAGTATTTGAGTACGCAAACCCATTGTCTGTGTATATTATTCTATAATATTGTGATCATTTATTCACTTTGAATCAGTTATTGTTCTCTCTATTGATTTATTTTTAAGTTAATGTATATACAGAGAGAGAGAAAGGGAACTTATGTCAGTATAAGGGTGATAAGGGTAACTGCTACCCAAAAGTTCCTTGACCTCCTGCTTGTGATGCAAAGATCTCACATAAATGCTTTTTTGGCGGAAAATATGCAAAACCTCTCATTTAAACAGATGGACCAATAGATGACTACAAATTTTGGATGGATGAATAGATAGATAGATAGATAATGGATAGGTAGATAGATAATGGATAGATAGATAGATAGATAGATAGATAGATGTATAGAAAAATAGAAGCCACACAAACACAATGTAAGGGTGCAAGTCCAAGTCTGA
Organism: Dendrobates tinctorius; assembly: GCF_039654945.1. Lineage (NCBI taxonomy): Eukaryota > Metazoa > Chordata > Amphibia > Anura > Dendrobatidae > Dendrobates > Dendrobates tinctorius. The sequence goes on from NW_027361932.1 coordinate 12,672,613, forward strand.
CCTTGACCAGCTCTATAATAGATAATATAAAAAACTAGCATTCCTCCAATGACTGAAAAAAATAAGGTGCCTTTATTAGTGTACATTCAATAGCAACATTTCAGTTCCTCCTGTAAAGAGAAAGGTTCCTGGAGGAACTAAAACGATGCTATTGGATATGTATTAATAAAGGCACCTTATTTTTTCACTTATTGGAAGAGTGCTGTCATTTTTTTGGATGATAGATAGATAGATAGATAGATGAACAGATTTGATTTAGATAGATAGATATATATAAAAAAATGAAAGCAGCACACCATAGTAGAATCAATTCACGTGCAATTTATTTGCCCATCTGGCGACGTTTCAGTCCAAAAAATGTGGACCTTTCTCAAGACCTTTCTCTATGGTGTGCTGCTTTCATTTTTTTTGGATATATCTACTTACGTTTGGTACATACTTGGAAGGCTTTTGCACCCGATGATTGTTCTTTGTGCTGCTTTTTCACTTTTTTTCTTTAGATAGAGGGATAGATAGATTTAGAGGGATGACCATATACGATTTAGATAGATGGATATGAGATAGAGAGATAGATATAGAGATAGATAGGTAGATAGATGGGTAGATAGATATGAGATAGATAGAGAGATAGATAGGTAGATAGATGGATATGAGATAGAAAGATATAGAGATAGATAGATAGATAGATAGATATGAGATAGATAGATATAGAGATAGATAGGTAGATAGATGGATATGAGATAGATAGATAGATGAGAAGTTTATCTTTTATTTTAAATAAAGAGTAATGAATATCAATATGTATGTTACTTTAGCAAAAAAGAATAATGTAAATGGGGAAAAGAGATGTTCCCTGATATGTCTGACTTTATACTGGTACTGACTCTTAATGGATAACATGAAGCAAAATGTTAGGATCATGTAACTCTTTTGTTTTTATCTACTTGGATATTATTTACTTCACAATCAGAGCACAAAATAAATGTTATGTTTACCAGTTATTACAGCACAGAAGTGTGTGTTGTGTATAGCACAGAAGTTTGTGTGTATTTGGGTGTGTGTGTATATATATATATATATGGATATATATATGTCCTGTGCTTTTTCTTCTGTTCGCAACACAGATTTTAACATTTTATATACAATCCAGAAGCTGAAATTGTAGGTATCTGCTAAATATTTACTACTGCAAATAAAACACAACCTGCAGAGTTTTCTAGTGTTTTTCACAGAGACCTGCTACAGTATTATGTAAATTACTTAATTTACAAACTAAAGCTCAAAACCACTTGAATTTGGTTGATTTACAATTAAAACTTGTAAGAAGACTTATCATAACAAATGTTTACATGAATAAATTCTGATTGCTAAGTGATGAATTTTAACTTGCACTTTAGTTTATTTCCTCTAATCATAAACCAGGACATTTTCATCATATAAGTTTACTTTTTATATTGAACTAATTAGAATTCGTTTCATAAAGATTAACAAATATTTATTTTCTCTTTTACTAATATGAATGAACTGTAAGTTTTTTTCTACATAAATCTGAATTATTCGTTTGTAAAAGATATGGAACTATAGGGAAGTAATAAAATTCCAAAGCATATGACCTCTCCAGAGTTTGGTATGTAGACTTGTTTGTATAGACATTATGTCTGTTAAGTCATTTGCTCATTAAAATGTTCATCCTCTAGTACTTTTCGTTCACTCTTGTGAGATTTTTTCTTAAGGGTACATTTCAAATAAACTAGTTTTAAAATTACATGTGCAATAAAATAGAGCAAGTATATATTTCTTAACAAAACGATCATGTATGAATTACAGTAAAAGAAAAATAGCTTTTCCTGTAGTTTTGCATTAACTTTATTTTATGTTTTTTGCAATTACATGGCAGAATTTATTTGTTAACACAGACAAAAACTGTTCACATTGATAGTTTATGTTATTAAAAAGTAAATAGGATACTGAAGATATGTGATACCATGAAAATAATTTTGTATTTCTTTTAACAAGTCGGAATGTAATTGTTTAATTTCTAAGTTTAAATGTGTTTGTTTTGTTCATTAATAAAAAGGAAATATAGAATCAGCCATCGCTCTTTTTATTTTTTTTTATTAATGTGAACATTTAGAGTTTATAAAAATGCACTTACAGTAATGCATACACATGTACAAAAAAAATCAAAGTTAATAATTGTTTAGCAGTTATTATTCCATTTTCCCCCAACTTTATGAACATTTTGCAAGTTCCCAATTCCCTAGAGAATTTATCCTCTAATTAAAATTCCATTGAAAGTTGCACATAGCAAATGAGTATACTTATTACCAAATAATACAAAATCATGATTAATGTACCGTACATTAACTACATAAATGTAATTGTGTTACATGACAATATATGAATATATTTATCATTTTAGTTTATTGTACATGTTATTTACTAATGTATATGTAAATTATTAAAAGATATAATTTGGCAAAGTTAAACTTAAAGTAATATTATAAAAGAAATGTAAAATATATTTAACAATTGTTCTGATATTCTATTCTGTGTAATAAAGATATTTAAATATCAATTTAATGGCAAATATAATTGAATGCACAAGATTAAATATGTTGGGTTTTAGACTAATTATCCTACTTAAGTAAATAGGACATCTATAGAATTCATATACATCTGGATTAAATGGTAAACAATGTAATTATAGTGTCAATATATCAACATATGTAAATAATAGACCCCTATGATATAAGCCAGTAACTACTTCTAGAAACTAAACCTAATTATCGTGATGCACTATACAGACATATAAAGTTTCATGAACAAACATTGTAATTGTACATATTCTATATTAGTAAGAAAATTGAAACATTTCTGGTCGGAGGTGAAGATCTTGTAGACCAGCCCTCATTTCAGCACATAATGTGGGTCCCACAGATTAGCCAGACTGCATTTGATAGGTATGATTTCGTGACCTTAAATAACCTTGGCAAGTCATAGACAACTAGTTGGCCGCAAAGAGGAGATTGATACAGTTATATTCATGAGGACTAAACTAGCTGACATCTGCAGTTTAATAGAATAACCTGAAATAAATTGTGGCTACTGTTTATTAAAAGAATAAAAGAAAAAAGCCACAATTAAAATAAGAACATTGACGTTTCTTGCCCCTACAGAACAGTCTGCCCTTTAAGCAGAGGACAACATGACTTCATTTTAAATGGCAATAAACATTGGAAATAAAACTAATGACTTTGCTGCAAACTGGAAGCATTTATAACAGTCCTGAGAACAATTGGGTTTCAACAGATTTGAAAGCACTTAACATTCTCTTTAGTGGCAAATTCATTTAACTAGCCTACTAAGTGACTTAATCAGACACCAGTTAAGAACACCCCATTTCCCCACACGTAGAAAGTGTGGAAATCTGTTTGGTTGTGCCATATGCAAACAATTATTTTTGTTCACACTTTGTAAACATTTATATTAAATAATGTTCTGCTTGAAGCACCTATGTGAGAGAGACACACAAAGACACAGTCACAGAAATAGTGGAAAACTCCTTTACCTTCTGCTGTCCTTATATTGCATTCATTTTATAGAACACTGACAAGTCCTGGGTATTGATTTTTTTTTCGGAGACATGAAAGAGGTTTTTTTTTTTTTTTTTTTTTTTTTACAGGCCTTCCCTGTGGAAAGGACCAGAATTAAAAGGTGATACCACCCACCCAGAAGGAATGGCATGCATGCAATTAGGACCAAGCTCCCAGCTAGGAGGGGGGAGAGGGAGAATTCAAAGTAGAAGGGAAAAAAGCAGAGATCTCCCACCTCCCACAAACAACAAATCCATTTAAACTTCCACAGCCATCAATATTGATCAATGTTCCCAGAGACTGATTAACCCTCTGTTGTTCAGCAGTCCTCAACCGAGAAAGGATATAAAAGCAGCATTGTCGTTTTTTTTCTTTTTAACAGTTATATTTTTATATTGTGAAGGAAATCTGACAAAATCTCATATAAATGTTTTGGTGGTTTCTTTGCAATAAAATACAATGCACATAAGTTAGACAAAGTGTCTGATATTTGTCTTATCAGTAGTTTATCAATAGCATCTTGGTGAGAGTGGACAGGAGGGTTTAGCAGAACACAGGCTACAATATCCTGATTAAGAGAAAGACAAAAAAGGAAAATTCCAAACATTCTGGGAAAGATCTTAAACAGTCTATCAATGGACCTCAGTGGCATACCTCTGTGCAACATTGTGGGAAACACAATACAGATCTCTTAACATATTTGTGTAGAATATATTTCTACAATTTTAGACAAACATTTTATATATAAATTATGCATATTTTTTTCCGAATATTATACAGACATGCAGCATAAAAATATTAAAGAGTATTTATTGTACCTTAAGTGAAAAAAATAATAATAGACAGATAGATAAATAGATAGATAAATAGATTGATAGATAGATGATAGATAGATAAATAGATAGATTGATAAATAGATAGATAATAGATACATAGATACCTTTGTAACATTCTGAAAGAATGTGTGTGGTATTAATGTATTTTAATTACTCAATTAGCCTACAGGCTGTTTCATAATACCTCCCCTTTAGTCTTAGTGTACTACTACTACTAATACTACTACTAATAATAATATTCTTGCAATTTAGCCCTCTACTTACAATTATAGTTACATAGTTTAATAAGAACATGTAAAATATTGTTCAAGTATTCCATCTCCAAGTAAGTTGCATATTGCATAACTATATTAATAAAATAATGTACATAAAACTTATTCTGATCACATATTGATTGACCATTCCTTTAAGGGTATGTGCACACTTTGCGGTTTCTGCTGCGTTTCCACAGCGGTTTTGGCTCTGCAGAAACGCAGCAGATTCTGCTGCGTTGTACAGTACCTTTATTTCCTATGGAAATAAAAAAAAGCTGTGCACATGCTGCGTTTTTTTCCGCGCGGTTTTGCTGCGGTTTTCAAAACGCAGCATGTCAATTGTTTGGTGCAGAAACGCTGCAGTTTTACACCTCATCCATTATGAGGTGTAAAACCGCAGGGCAAAACTGCAGGCAAAACCACAGATAAACCGCAGGACTTTGTCCTGCGGATTTACCTGCGGTTTTCTCTACAAAATCCGCAGAGACAAAAAACTATGTGTGCACATACCCTAAATATGATATTTCTGAAAGAAAAGTCCTTCCCAGTGTGTGCAGCTCTGAAGAATATTAGTTTCAGGATGATAAACCTGATGTAAAACAAATATTTTAGGTTCTGATTAATCATTAACTAAAATAATACAGGACTTACACTAATAAAGCTAAAAAAACAAATATTAAGCAGATCATGTTTCACTTATGGACCAGTGTTTTTTAAAGCTAAAAAAAACACTGGTCCATAAGAATTCATAGTGACAAGTATTGTAAGTGCAGCACTTGACTGCATGAGTGTGACCATTAGACCTCAATGAGTTAAAGGGACTTTGGAAGAAGGCCTTCTACTGGGAGATATAGTTTAAGGGAAAACACTTGGGGCCCCTCCTTCTGTGGTGACGACACATGGACGGCTGCACTGGCGAAAACAAGATCTGGCAAAACCACTTGATTTATCGCTAATGTTATCCTTGCAGATTATTTCATGTAGACCCCAAATTTAACCCGGATCTCCCCTCCTCCTTCCCCTCTGTACATGGTGAGACATGAGAGAAGGAGAGAAACAGTTCACACTGCAACAGGGATGCAGGAAAAAGACCACCAGATCATCCCTTCTTGCTTTCCCAGAGCATTGCTTGCACAGGCAGCCAGGCTTTTAAAGGTTAATCGGCTCACCAGTGACACCTCTCTGCCTCCCAAAGGTAAGAGTTTTCTGATTCTCTGACAGAAGTGGAAGGTGTAGTGTAGATCTCAGGGCAGAGTCTCAAAAATACAAGTAGCATTAATGTGACCAACAAAAACACATTGGTAGAGTGTGTGTGCGTGTGTGTATGATATAATATATGTACATACACTCTAATAAACTTAAAAAATGGATGAAAATAAATGACACATGCCATACATAATCTCACCTTAATCTTCAAGAACTCTTTATTCCCCAATGCCTGATGAAGAGACCTGAGTAGTCTCGAAAGCTTGCAATGTGTTACCATCTTTTCAGTTAGCCATTAAAAGCTATCAACCACTGAGGACTCTCAATTCTAAATATTTTTTATTCCCCACAGCAATATGGGAAACCACTATGATAAATGTCTGAACACTGGGCAGTTGTTGTTTTTTTTTTTTTTTACCAAAGAACATTGCATCTTTAAATGGCTACCATTTTGAAACCAGAATAACATTTCCAATAGACAGAAGAAATCCCCCCTTTGAATCCCCCATGGCCTTTTTGAATTCACGCCCTGCCTTACATCAAACGCTTTTTTTGCTGATTAACTGCACAATCAGGTCCCTGTAGATGAGGAGGGGGAAAGAGAAGAGAAAAGCAGCCCCCTTTTCTAGAGAACAATGCTATAATCTCAGCTCCATTGGACAGGAATGTCTGATTTCACAGCCCACTGCTTCTCCCATCTCCCAAAAAAAACCCTGCCAAAGGTCCACCAAGGAGAAAACCCCTCCCTTTCAATGAAAAATGGACAATTTAGAAATGCAGCCTAATCATATCTGCCCGATACACACTAAATAATGGAGGCAAGTTGCAATTGTGATGTCTCAGCTAATTGTTGGTACTCAGCCACTACCATTGGTCTGTGACTACACCGAAGTATGCAGAGAAACCGTAATGCTCGTGATCCTTCAGATACTTTATCTGTTAAATTGAAATACTATATGGGACTTACTACAAAGTGTTAATAAAGGTAGATAGAGTCTAGTCAGTATGGCAGTATATGTATCACATACAGAGCTTATAGAACATCTCATGTTTCCTAGCAGTAGCAGTGACTTTCCAGCAATTGTGAAACTACAACTCCCAGGATGTCCTCAGACAGGTTACACACCACTTATAATACTGATGGTATACAAGGACACACTAGTACACCCTACACTAATATATACACTGCACACTAATTTTCAGTGATCCCTTGTTACACTGTACACTATTATTTGTACTCTCCAGACAGTGTATACTGATAAATACAGCTAGACTGGATACAGAGTTCATTGATGTACAGTAATACTCATAGAATGATACTTTGTTACACTGCACACGGATTTCTACAGTCATTCTGCTCTTACACTATACAGTGATACAATTCTTATTGTTACATTGCACATTGATAAGCAATAATGATATGTTACACTGTAAACTGATGGTTACTGGACACTGACACAGAGACACACTCACACTTTGTGAGCATACTTCCCAATATCTGGTGCCAATACTCATTTACTGCAAGATGTGCTGCATTCAGCAGTACATTAGTATTGTGATCAGGTATTGGTAGCTATCACTGCTTTTTATGTGATGACCTTTTCAGTGATGTATACTAATACATACAGCAATACTTTGTTGCACTGTACAGTTATATATACACTCATACTTTTATTACTCTGTAAGCCTGTATACATTACATTAATAGTCTTATTACACTGCACACTGCTATGTAATGCAGTACTTTGTTTCACTGTACACTTATATAAACAGTCAGAATTTTATTACACTTAAACTTGTGTCTGTAGTAACACTTTTATTACACTGTAAACTGATTCAAGCACTCATATATCTAGAACACTGTGCAGTGAAATATTGAGTAATACCAGTGCACTGCACACTGATATGTAAAGTAATACTTTGTTACACTGATATATAGAGTAATACTGTATTACACAGAAGGCTGACAAGTAGGGTAATACTCTACACTCACTGATATATAGGATAATATTTTGTTAGACTCCACTGCACACTGATGAATCCATTAAACAGTTATACATACAGTTATACATAGAGTAACACTTTATTACAGTGATTATAAACAGGAACATGCAAATTGCCTCATCAGAAAGGAAGAGGAATTGAACTCTATCGCGCCACCTATTGGAAGCAGCAATCCTACAAATCACTACTGACCCTTTAATGAGTCTTACAATATGATTTCGGATAAAAGCCAAATCAAAATAAACAGTAATGTATTTTTACACTGTGCACTGACATACAGAGTAATACCGTGTTACACAGATACATAGAGTAACAGTTTGTTACACTGCACATTGATAAAAAGAGTAACTCCTTTTACATTGTGCACTGATATACTGAGTACTATTGTGCTACACTGCACACAGATATAACACTTTGTTGGACTGAACACTGACATATAGAAAATGCTTTGTAACAAGGGTGTATAGAGTTATACTTTGTTACCGAGCTTATAAAGAGTAAGATGCACGTTGCTATATATGGTAATACTATGTTACTGTGATTCTATAAAATAATGCTTCGCTACATTATGTACTGATATCTAGAGCTAATCTTTGTTACACTGTGCACTTTCTTAGATTGAATTATCAAGTAATATTTGATTACAGTGATATATGTTGCAGAGTGAGGCTGATATATTGAGTAATACTTTGTTGCAGTGATCATATAGATAAATATTTTGTTAAATTGATTATATAAAGTAATACTTTGCTACATTGTAAACTAATATAAAGAGTGATACTTGGTTAAAGTGATACATAGAGTAATACTTAGTTATACTGATTATGTAGAATAATACCTTGTTGCACTTGTTATATAAAATAATACATTGTTACGCTAATTATACAGAGCAATACTTTGTAACACTGAATACATTAAGTAATATTTTAATATGATGGTTATATAGATGAATACTTTACTTCAATGATTATATAGAGTAACAATTTCTTAAACTGTTTGCATAAAGTAATAACACATTGTTGCACTGGTTATATAAATTAATGTGTTATAGTGATTATTTATACCAATACTTTGTTACAATGGTTATATAAGGTAATAATTTGGTATACTGATTATATAGAGTAATATTGTGTAACACTGACTATGAAGTAATATTTTGTTACACTGGTTTTATGGAGTACACTGGCTATACAGAGTAATCCTTTCTTACACCGGTTACATACAGTAATACCTTCTAACACCGATTATATACAGTAATACTTCCTTACACCGGTTATATATATAGTAATACGTTCTAACACTGATTACATACAGTAATACTTTCTTACACTGGTTATATACAGTAATACTTTCTTACACCGGTTACATACAGTAATACTTTCTTACACCGATTACTTACAGTAATACTTTCTTACACCGGTTATATACAGTAATACTTTCTTACACCGGTTACATACAGTAATACTTTCTTACACCGGTTATATACAGTAATACTTTCTTACACCGATTACTTACAGTAATACTTTCTTACACCAGTTATATACAGTAATACTTTCTTACACCAGTTATATACAGTAATACTTCCTTACACCGGTTACATACAGTAATACTTTCTTACACCGGTTATATACAGTAATACTTTCTTACACCGGTTATATACAGTAATACTTTCTTACACCGGTTACATACAGTAATACTTCCTTACACCGGTTACATACAGTAATACTTCCTTACACCGGTTACATACAGTAACACTTTCTTGCACCGGTTATATACAGTAATACTTTCTTGCACCGGTTATATACAGTAATACTTTCTTACACCGGTTATATACAGTAATACTTTCTTACACCGGTTATATACAGTAATACTTTCTTACACCAGTTGCATACAGTAATACTTTCTTATACCGATTACTTACAGTAATACTTTCTTACACCGGTTATTTACAGTAATACTTTCTTACACCGGTTATATACAGTAATACTTTCTTACACCGGTTACATACAGTAATACTTTCTTACACCAGTTACATACAGTAATACTTTCTTATACCGATTACTTACAGTAATACTTTCTTACACCGGTTATATACAGTAATACTTTCTTACACCGGTTATATACAGTAATACTTTCTTACACCACTTCAATGACACTCTTAGAAGCACCCTTGACCAAGTAGCTCCCCTCACCCTCAGAACCTCCAAACACAGAGTGAAACAGCCCTGGCTCACATCGCAAACCCGATTTCTCCAGCGATGCTCTAGGTGTGCTGAACGCTTATGGAGGAAAACACGCACACCAGAAGACTTCATACACTTCAAATTTATGTTAAGGACATATAACTCTGCCCTTCACCTCGCCAAACAGACCTACTTCACCACCCTGATCTCCTCACTATCCAACAACCCCAAGAAACTTTTTGACACCTTTCACTCCCTCCTCAGGCCAAAAGCACAAGCCCCTATCACAGACATTTGCGCTGATGACCTGGCCTCCCACTTTATAGAGAAAATAGACAATATCCGTCAGGAAATCCGCTCCCAATCACCAAGTTCAGTGACTCCCATCCCTCCCTGCATTTCCCCTGGCTCACTCTCCACATTTGCTCCCATCACAGAAGAAGAAGTCTCCAGGCTCCTCTCCTCTTCTCGTCCGACTACATGCACAACCGACCCCATTCCCTCACATCTCCTCCAGTCTCTCTCCCCAATCGTCACAACTCACCTAACTACAATCTTTAATCTCTCCCTCTCCTCTGGCATTTTCCCCTCCTCCTTCAAACACTCTATCATTACTCCATTACTAAAGAAACCCACCCTCGACCCATCCTGCACAAACAACTACAGACCAGTCTCCAATCTCCCCTTCATCTCTAAACTCTTGGAGCGCCTGATATACTCACGCCTTACCCGTTACCTCTCCACTCACTCCCTCCTAGACCCTTCACAGTCCAGTTTCCGCCCCCTACATTCGACAGAAACTGCACTAATCAAAGTGACCAATGACCTTCTGACAGCAAAACGTAATGGTGACCACTCTCTGCTCATTCTTCTTGACCTTTCTGCAGCTTTCGACACTGTTGACCATCCTCTCCTACTCTCTAGGCTCCAGTCACTAGGCATTAAGGACACTGCTCGTTCCTGGTTCTTCTCCTATCTTTCCGACCGCTCCTTCAGTGTTCTGTTTTCTGGCTCCACTTCATCTCCTCTTCCTCTCACTGTTGGGGTACCTCAGGGCTCAGTCCTTGGCCCCCTTCTCTTCTCTCTCTATACGGCCCCAGTTGGACAGACCATCAGCAGATTTGGCTTTCAGTACCATCTTTATGCTGATGACACACAACTGTACACATCATCCCCTGACCTTACCTCCGCTGTACTACAGAATGCCACTGACTGTCTGTCTGCAGTCTCCAACATCATGTCTGCTCTCTATCTGAAACTCAACCTCTCCAAAACTGAACTTCTTCTGCTCCCACCATCTACTAACCTCCCTAAATCTGACATTTCCCTCTCTGTGGGTGGCACCATAATAACGCCAGGCGCGCTGTCTGGGTGTTATGTTCGACTCCGATCTCTCCTTCACCTCCCATATACAATCTCTTGCCCGCTCATGCCGCTTACACCTAAAGAACATCTCTAGAATCCGCCCTTTTCTCACCATGGAAACAACAAAAACTCTCACTGTCGCCCTGATCCACTCCCACCTGGACTACTGTAATGCTCTATTAATTGGCCTCCCTCTCACTCGACTCTCCCCTCTCCAGTCTATCCTTAATGCAGCAGCCAGGGTTGTCCATCTGGCTAATCGTTACTCAGACGCGTCCGCTCTTCGCCAGTCGTTACACTGGCTGCCAATTCATTACAGGGTACAATTCAAAGTACTTGTTCTCACCCACAAAGCTCTCCACAGTGCGGCACCCCCTTACATCTCCTCCCTCATTTCTGTCTATCGGCCTAACCGACCGCTGTGCTCTGCAAATGACTTTCCACTAACCTCTGCCCTAATCCGTACCTCCCACTCCCGACTCCAAGACTTTTCCCGTGCTGCGCCAATCCTCTGGAATGCTCTACCCCAAGATATTAGGGCGATCCACAATTTGCATAGTTTTAGGCGCTCACTCAAAACACATTTGTTCAGAGCGGCCTATCACATTCAGTAATCAAAGTCATGTTATGTTTGTGTGTGTAGCCCATTCACTATCTCCATCTAACCCCCACCCCTGAAGATGGCTGGACCGTCATTGTAAATACATCATTGTAAATACAAACCTGTGCTTTGTATCTCCCCCACCTCATTGTAGATTGTAAGCTCCACAAGCAGGGTTGTCTTATTTCGCTTTAATTATTGTATTGTTAGCGTTGTTACTTATGACTGTTGTTTTTGAAACTGTTCAACTGTAAAGCGCTGCGGAATATGTTGGAGCTATATAAATAAAGATTATTATTATTATTATTATTATTATTATTACTACACCGGTTACATACAATAATACTTTCTTACACCGGTTACATACAGTAATACTTTCTTATACCGATTACTTTCAGTAATACTTTCTTATACTGATTACTTACAGTAATACTTTCTTACACCGGTTACATACAGTAATACTTTCTTACACCAGTTATATACAGTAATACTTCCTTACACCGGTTACATACAGTAATACTTTCTTACACCGGTTATATACAGTAATACTTTCTTACACCGGTTATATACAGTAATACTTTCTTACACCGGTTACATACAGTAATACTTCCTTACACCGGTTACATACAGTAATACTTCCTTACACCGGTTACATACAGTAACACTTTCTTGCACCGGTTATATACAGTAATACTTTCTTGCACCGGTTATATACAGTAATACTTTCTTACACCGGTTATATACAGTAATACTTTCTTACACCGGTTATATACAGTAATACTTTCTTACACCAGTTGCATACAGTAATACTTTCTTATACCGATTACTTACAGTAATACTTTCTTACACCGGTTATTTACAGTAATACTTTCTTACACCGGTTATATACAGTAATACTTTCTTACACCGGTTACATACAGTAATACTTTCTTACACCAGTTACATACAGTAATACTTTCTTATACCGATTACTTACAGTAATACTTTCTTACACCGGTTATATACAGTAATACTTTCTTACACCGGTTATATACAGTAATACTTTCTTACACCACTTCAATGACACTCTTAGAAGCACCCTTGACCAAGTAGCTCCCCTCACCCTCAGAACCTCCAAACACAGAGTGAAACAGCCCTGGCTCACATCGCAAACCCGATTTCTCCAGCGATGCTCTAGGTGTGCTGAACGCTTATGGAGGAAAACACGCACACCAGAAGACTTCATACACTTCAAATTTATGTTAAGGACATATAACTCTGCCCTTCACCTCGCCAAACAGACCTACTTCACCACCCTGATCTCCTCACTATCCAACAACCCCAAGAAACTTTTTGACACCTTTCACTCCCTCCTCAGGCCAAAAGCACAAGCCCCTATCACAGACATTTGCGCTGATGACCTGGCCTCCCACTTTATAGAGAAAATAGACAATATCCGTCAGGAAATCCGCTCCCAATCACCAAGTTCAGTGACTCCCATCCCTCCCTGCATTTCCCCTGGCTCACTCTCCACATTTGCTCCCATCACAGAAGAAGAAGTCTCCAGGCTCCTCTCCTCTTCTCGTCCGACTACATGCACAACCGACCCCATTCCCTCACATCTCCTCCAGTCTCTCTCCCCAATCGTCACAACTCACCTAACTACAATCTTTAATCTCTCCCTCTCCTCTGGCATTTTCCCCTCCTCCTTCAAACACTCTATCATTACTCCATTACTAAAGAAACCCACCCTCGACCCATCCTGCACAAACAACTACAGACCAGTCTCCAATCTCCCCTTCATCTCTAAACTCTTGGAGCGCCTGATATACTCACGCCTTACCCGTTACCTCTCCACTCACTCCCTCCTAGACCCTTCACAGTCCAGTTTCCGCCCCCTACATTCGACAGAAACTGCACTAATCAAAGTGACCAATGACCTTCTGACAGCAAAACGTAATGGTGACCACTCTCTGCTCATTCTTCTTGACCTTTCTGCAGCTTTCGACACTGTTGACCATCCTCTCCTACTCTCTAGGCTCCAGTCACTAGGCATTAAGGACACTGCTCGTTCCTGGTTCTTCTCCTATCTTTCCGACCGCTCCTTCAGTGTTCTGTTTTCTGGCTCCACTTCATCTCCTCTTCCTCTCACTGTTGGGGTACCTCAGGGCTCAGTCCTTGGCCCCCTTCTCTTCTCTCTCTATACGGCCCCAGTTGGACAGACCATCAGCAGATTTGGCTTTCAGTACCATCTTTATGCTGATGACACACAACTGTACACATCATCCCCTGACCTTACCTCCGCTGTACTACAGAATGCCACTGACTGTCTGTCTGCAGTCTCCAACATCATGTCTGCTCTCTATCTGAAACTCAACCTCTCCAAAACTGAACTTCTTCTGCTCCCACCATCTACTAACCTCCCTAAATCTGACATTTCCCTCTCTGTGGGTGGCACCATAATAACGCCAGGCGCGCTGTCTGGGTGTTATGTTCGACTCCGATCTCTCCTTCACCTCCCATATACAATCTCTTGCCCGCTCATGCCGCTTACACCTAAAGAACATCTCTAGAATCCGCCCTTTTCTCACCATGGAAACAACAAAAACTCTCACTGTCGCCCTGATCCACTCCCACCTGGACTACTGTAATGCTCTATTAATTGGCCTCCCTCTCACTCGACTCTCCCCTCTCCAGTCTATCCTTAATGCAGCAGCCAGGGTTGTCCATCTGGCTAATCGTTACTCAGACGCGTCCGCTCTTCGCCAGTCGTTACACTGGCTGCCAATTCATTACAGGGTACAATTCAAAGTACTTGTTCTCACCCACAAAGCTCTCCACAGTGCGGCACCCCCTTACATCTCCTCCCTCATTTCTGTCTATCGGCCTAACCGACCGCTGTGCTCTGCAAATGACTTTCCACTAACCTCTGCCCTAATCCGTACCTCCCACTCCCGACTCCAAGACTTTTCCCGTGCTGCGCCAATCCTCTGGAATGCTCTACCCCAAGATATTAGGGCGATCCACAATTTGCATAGTTTTAGGCGCTCACTCAAAACACATTTGTTCAGAGCGGCCTATCACATTCAGTAATCAAAGTCATGTTATGTTTGTGTGTGTAGCCCATTCACTATCTCCATCTAACCCCCACCCCTGAAGATGGCTGGACCGTCATTGTAAATACATCATTGTAAATACAAACCTGTGCTTTGTATCTCCCCCACCTCATTGTAGATTGTAAGCTCCACAAGCAGGGTTGTCTTATTTCGCTTTAATTATTGTATTGTTAGCGTTGTTACTTATGACTGTTGTTTTTGAAACTGTTCAACTGTAAAGCGCTGCGGAATATGTTGGAGCTATATAAATAAAGATTATTATTATTATTATTATTATTATTATTACTACACCGGTTACATACAATAATACTTTCTTACACCGGTTACATACAGTAATACTTTCTTATACCGATTACTTTCAGTAATACTTTCTTATACTGATTACTTACAGTAATACTTTCTTACACCGGTTACATACAGTAATACTTTCTTACACCAGTTACATACAGTAATACTTTCTTATACCGATTACTTACAGTAATACTTTCTTACACCGGTTATATACAGTAATACTTTCTTACACCGGTTACATACAATAATACTTTCTTACACCGGTTACATACAGTAATAGTTTCTTACACCGGTTACATACAGTAATATTTTCTTACTCCGGTTACATACAGTAATACTTCCTTACACTGGTTACATACAGTAATACTTTCTTACACTGGTTATATACAGTAATACTTTCTTACACTGGTTGTATACAGTAATACTTCCTTACACCGGTTACATAAAGTAATACTTCCTTACACCGGTTACATACAGTAATACTTTCTTACACCGGTTATATATATAGTAATACGTTCTAACACTGGTTACATACAGTAATGCTTCCTTACACTGGTTATATACAGTAATACTTTCTTACACCGGTTATATACAGTAATACTTTCTTACACCGGTTACATACAGTAATACTTTCTTACTCCGGTTACATTCAGTAATACTTTCTTACACTGGTTACATACAGTAATACTTTCTTACACCGGTTACATACAGTAACACTTCCTTACACTGGTTACATACAGTAATACTTTCTTACACTGGTTACATACAGTAATGCTTCCTTACACTAGTTATATACAGTTGTGGCCAAAAGTATTGACACCCCTTCAATTCTGCCAGATAATACTCAGTTTCTTCCTGAAAATGATTGCAAACACAAATTCTTTGGTATTATTATCTTCATTTAATTTGTCTTAAATGAAAAAACACAAAAGAGAATGAAGCAAAAAGCAAAACATTGATCATTTCACACAAAACTGCAAAAATGGGCCAGACAAAAGTATTGGCACCCTCTGCCTAATACTTGGTTGCACAACCTTTAGCCAAAATAACTGCGACCAACCGCTTCCGGTAACCATCAATGAGTTTCTTACAATGCTCTGCTGGAATTTTAGACCATTCTTCTTTGGCAAACTGCTCCAGGTCGCTGATATTTGAAGGGTGCATTCTCCAAACTGCCATTTTTAGATCTCTCCACAGGTGTTCTATGGGATTCAGGTCTGGACTCATTGCTGGCCACCTTAGAAGTCTCCAGTGCTTTCTCTCAAACCATTTTCTAGTGCTTTTTGAAGTGTGTTTTGGGTCATTGTCCTGCTGGAAGACCCATGACCTCTGAGGGAGACCCAGCTTTCTCACACTGGGCCCTACATTATGCTGCAAAATTTGTTGGTAGTCTTCTGACTTCATAATGCCATGCATGCGGGCAAGCAGTCCAGTGCCAGAGGCAGCAAAGCAACCCCAAAAACATCAAGGAACCTCCGCCATGTTTGACTGTAGGGACCGTGTTCTTATCTTTGAATGCCTCTTTTTTTCTCCTATAAACTCTATGTTGATGCCTTTGCCCAAAAAGGTCTACTTTTGTCTCATCTGACCAGAGAACATTTTTCCAAAACGTTTTAGGCTTTTTCAGGTAAGTTTTGGCAAACTCCAGCCTGGCTTTTTTATGTCTCGGGGTAAGAAGTGGGGTCTTTCTGGGTCTCCTACCATACAGTCCCTTTTCATTCAGACGCCGACGGATAGTACGGGTTGACACTGTTGTACCCTCGGACTGCAGGGCAGCTTGAACTTGTTTGGATGTTAGTCGAGGTTCTTTATCCAACATCCACACAATCTTGCATTGAAATCTCTTGTCAATTTTTCTTTTCCGTCCACATCTAGGGAGGTTAACCACAGTGCCATGGGCTTTAAACTTCTTCATGACACTGCGCACGGTAGACACAGGAACATTCAGGTGTTTGGAGATGGACTTGTAGCCTTGAGATTGCTCATGCTTCCTCACAATTTGGTTTCTCAAGTCCTCAGACAGTTCTTTGGTCTTCTTTCTTTTCTCCATGCTCAATGTGGTACACACAAGGACACAGGACAGAGGTTGAGTCAACTTTAATCCATGTCAACTGGCTGCAAGTGTGATTTAGTTATTGCCAACACCTGTTAGGTGCCACAGGTAAGTTACAGGTGCTTTTAATTACACAAATTAAAAATCACATGATTTTTCGAACAGTGCCAATACTTTTGTCCACCCTCTTTTTTATGTTTGGTGTGGAATTATATCCAATTTGGCTTTAGGACAATTCTTTTTGTGTTTTTTCATTTAAGACAAATTAAATGAAGATAATAATACCAAAGAATTTGTGATTGCAATCATTTTCAGGAAGAAACTGAGTATTATCTGACAAAATTAAAGGGGTGTTAATACTTTTGGCCACAACTGTACAGTAATACTTCCTTACACTGGTTACATACAGAAATACTTTCTAACACCGGTTATATACAGTAATACTTTCTTACACTGGTTACATTCAGTAATGCTTCCTTACACTGGTTATATACAGTAATACTTCCTTACACCGGTTACATACAGTAATGCTTTCTTACACTGGTTACATACAGTAATACTTTCTTACACTGGTTACATACAGTAATACTTTCGTACACTGGTTAGATACAGTAATACTTTCTTACACCGGTTATATACAGTAACACTTTCTTACACTGGTTACATACAGTAATACTTTCTTACACTGGTTACATACATTAATACTTTATAATCCCGGCTTTCAGAGGACATGCGTTGCTGCAGCAGTGCTACCCCTGCACTGACACTTTCCTCGTCTGCCAACCTAGCAAACTTATTGGGGTGTGCCAGATCAGGACTAGCCTCCCTGGCACTCTTCCCTCTACCTCGCCTTCTGTCACCCAGCTTGCTGCTTCACTGTCCTGCAGCTCCAACCTAGCATCCCCCTCCTCATTTATCCCATTGAGCGTCTGCTCAGTGAGCAGAAGACTACTTTCCATTTTGTCTATGGATCTCAGTGTTTCCAGCTGCACATTTAGATCCAGTATCTGGGCATCCAAATGCACAACGTGCTCACATCTCGCACACCAGTATGCACCCTCGACCAGATGTTCACGGATTGCATACATGTGGCAAGACGTACACTGGATAGCATTGGCAATAGTGGAGCACATTCCTAATGGGGATTGTACCAGACAGAAAAGATAAGCAAAAATAAATAAAAAGTATTAATAAAATATAGCAGCAATTCAGTAATCCCTCCCTTGGAAACTCCCTGAATCCAAAGTCACTGAATCACAAGTCACACACTTACCACCGTTCACACTTACACTCCAGTCACACTCAGCTTGCTCACACTTGCTAAAGCAGACGATTTAAAGAGATTTTTTCCCCCTTCACCAGCAAACCATCCTGCTGCTCAATGCACTTCCAAAAGGACTTGAGCCCCAACCAGCTGCCCCTTATAAACCCTTAATTATGAACCCCCACCCTTAATTAACCCCTTGTGAATATAGCTACACCTCAAGATTTAAATGAAATATAGTTAACCCTTAAACACACAGATAGCAAAATAAGAGATTACTCCTATAGAGAGAAAAATAGATTAAGAAAGCCCCCCAAAAATTGAACAGGTAGAAAAGCACTCAGCAAACCACAATTCAGCAAATCACACCAATTCACACAGGTATATGTTAAAGGTTTTCAAAATACTTCTTCACTGAATCACTTGTTACATACAGTAATACTTTCTTACACTGGTTACATACCGTATTACTTTCTTACACTAGCTACATACAGTAATACTTTCTTACACTGGCTACATACAGTAATACTTTTGTCAGGATCACCGCACTGCACTTGCCAGTGCACATATCCTGAGTAAGATAAATTGTGCTTAAAGATACCTGTGGTGCAGGACAGCAGCGGTGAAGATGCGTGCTTCAGACAAACAGGACCTGAAGCACGTGACTGCCAAGGGGCGGAGGCGGCCACAGGTCTCCCAGAGAAAGCAGGAACAGAGAGAGATTGCTTCAGGCCAGATAGGACCTGAAGCACCTGACTGATGGGGGCATGGCCTAAGCTCCGGAGAGCTAGGAGCTGAAGGAAAACTCCTAGAAGGGTAACTACGGGACCAATTTACCAAGGGGCATAGACAGGGATGTAAACCAGATCAGGCTGGGGTCAAAGCATGAGATAGCATGACAGTATGAAAGGATTAGACAGAACGGATAGTCAGGACATAGCAAGAGATCAGTAAACCAGAACGGGCAAATACACAGTACCAAGACAGTAGACAAACTCACAACGAAGAGACGGACTGGGTCAAAACCAAACAACCAACAAGATATCAGGCACATATCAGGCACAAGGCACAGGCACGCAAGAGGTCAACTAACTCAGCCAAGGGCAGGAATATAACTGACACCAGACCTAGGTCGATTGGCAACTAAATAGCCGCCCTCTGCCAGAGAGAGGCAGAAACAATTAACCCCTGTTTGACCAGGATGGGACAAAGACAAAACCCCTTCCTGGATCATGACAACTTACATACAGTAATACTTTCTTACACTGATTACATACAGTAATACTTTCTTACTTCAATTACATACAGTAATACTTTCTTACATCGGATACATAAAATAATACTTTCTTACACTAGTTACATACAGTAATACTTTCTTACACTGCTTCTTACACCGCAATACTTTGTTACACTGGTCACAAACAGTAGTTCTAAGTTACACTGATTAAAATCATATAATGTTAGAGTTGGAAGGGGACCTCCAGGGTCATCGCATCCAACCCCCTGATCAATGCAAGATTCACTAAATAATCGCAGACAGATGTTTGACCAGCCTCTGTTTGAAGCCTTCCATGGAAGGAGAACTCTCCACCTCTCTTGGCAGCCTGTTCCACTCATTGCTCACCCTCACTGTCAAAAAGATTTTTCTAATGTATAATCTGTATCTTCTCCCTTTCTGTTTAATTCCATTCCATATGTGTAGACAGCTATTAAGTCTCCTCTTAGCCTTCTTTTTTGTAAACTAAGCATTCCCAGATCCTTTAACCGTTCCTTGTAGGACATACTTTGCAGTCCACTCAACATCCTGGTAGATCTTCTCCCAACTTGATTCAGTTATTTAATGTCATTTTTTAAAGAAAACCTGTCAGTAGGATTGTGCTCAGAAACTGTCAGGTCGGTGCTGTTACACTGATTAAAATGATACTTTGCTTTTTGAAATCCTTCTTTTGGTTGTTGTTTAATCTTTATTTTCAGTTTTTAGCTCATGACATTCTTGTGCTTCGGGGCAGCCTGTGGGGTGTGTTTATGTGGTGATCTGCTTAGGTATTCATACTGATGGCTCATGACAGGTCACTGATCCCTCACTGACCTGCCCCTGTCACGACTCCCGGGTACTACTGCTGCTGGGAGAGCTGCATGCAGCAGCAAGGGAGCTGAGAGCAGAGCACCGGGTAAAAAAACATGTAACAACCAGTACCTGAATCATGTGATAGAGTAGGAGGTGCTCGGGGGAGGAGCCAGATGCCGCAGTGCAGAGAAGATGATAAACACAGGAGAGTAGTCAAACAAGCTAAGATCAGAACCAGGAGATCATGAGGTACCAAAGGATTGAGTCAGGGGATTGTCGGAAGGGAAGCCAGAGGTCAGAAATCCAAAGAACAAACAGAGTACCGCACGGAGAGCAAGCAAACATCTGCAAACCGAGCACACACTCCAGGGGTCAAACAAACAGACTAGACGAAAGTATAGCTGACAGGGAATCCTAGTCCGGAGTGAGTATAAATACCCCTCCCAGATCTAAAGGGAGGCCAGCAAAATTAACCCTGAGAGAACAGGACATTAACCATGTCCTAGCCATGACAGTACCCCCCTCTTAACAGGGGGGTCCACTGGACCACCAGGCTTCTCAGGGTATCTGACATGAAAAGCCTGCACCCCATCGATCAGTGCGCACAGAACTGGCCGGAACCCATGACCGATCCTCAATGGAATATCCCTTTCAATGTATTAGGTACTGAAGCCTCCAGCACACCCACCGTGAATCAATGATACACCATACCTCATAATACAGTTGACCCTCTACCAACACTGGTGGGAACATTGGATGAGGAATCTTCTCTAACCGTCCCCACAGGTTTTAATAGGGACCTGTGGAAGACATTAGATATTTTGAAGGAGGTGGGCAACTGTAATCTCTAGGCCACTGGGTTGATCACCTCTACAATCTTGAACAGACCTATAAACCTGGGGCCCAACTTCGCAGACGGTATCTTAAGTTTGATGTTTGTAGACAACCACATCATCTCCTCCACAGCCAACGCAGGAGCTGACCCCCTCCTCCTGTCCACAAAATACATAGTAACATAGTTTTGAAGGCTGAAGGAAGACCTTATGTCCATCTAGTTCAGCCTATTTTTAGTGCAGCTGTTCTGCATTGTTGATCCTGGGGAAGGCAAAAAACCCACAGAGTAGAAGCCAATTTTCTCCATAGGGAAAAAAATTCCTTCCCCTAATCTGGGTCAACCATCTACCTATAATATTCTGTTATTTGTAACCTTCTATACTGTTACTCACAAGAAAAGCATCCATTCCTTTCTTAAATTCATTCAGTGAGTTGGCCATCACCACTTCCTCAGGAAGAGAATTCCAGAGCCTCACTGCTCTTACCGTGAAGAACCCTCTTCTATGCTGGTGCAGAAATTGTCTGTCCTACAAACAAAGAGAATGCCCCCTTGTTCTTGTCACAGTCCTTGGTACAAAGAGTTCATTGGAGAGATCTCTGTATTGCCCTCTGATATACTTGTACATATATATTAAGTCTCCCCTAAGTCTTTTCTTTTCTAGAGTAAATAGCCATAATTTTGATAACCTTTCTTTCTGGGTATTGTAGTGAACCAACTCCATTTATCATTTTAGTAGCCCGCCTTTGAAACCTTTCAAGTTCGATAATGTCTTTCTTGAGCACCGGCGTCCAAAATTGCACACACATTTTCCCCTAGCCCAAGCTTTCTCATCTTACTTACCAATCTTTTATGTGGGACAGTGTCAAATGCTTTAGAGAAGTCGAGATAAATGCCATCCAATGATTCTCCTTGGTCCATTTGAGAGCTTACATCCTCATAGAAGCTGATCAGGTTAGTTTGACAGGAGCGATCCTTCATAAATCCATGTTGATATGGAGTTAAACATTTATTAACATTGAGATATTCCATTATGGTATCACTTAGAAACCCTTCAAAAATTTTACCCACAACAGATGTTAAGCTTACCGGCCTATAGTTTCCAGGTTCCCTTTTACACCCCTTTTTGATTATTGGTACCACAGTTGCTTGCCGCCAATGAAAAGGAACAGACCCTGTTTCTATAGAGTTTTTAAATATAAGGAATAGAGGCCTGTCTATCACATTACTTAACTCCCTTAATACCCGAGGGTGAATGCCATCAGGGCCTGGTGATTTGTCAATTTTAATCTTACTAAGGCGGTTCTGCACTTCTTCCTGGGTTAGGCAGGTAATACTTAATGGGGAGTTTACATTATCACTCTGCATTTCCCCTGGCAAATCCTTTTCCTGTGAGAACACTGTTGAGAAAAAAGTATTTAAAACATCTTTAAAGGGCCAACACCATCAATTTTAATATTTTTACTGTTTATATAATTAAATAATAGTTTGGGGTTTGTTTTACTTTCCTTAGCAATGAGTCTCTCAGTTTCCACTTTTGCTAAATGTATTTGTTTTTTTACACATTTTATTTTTTTCTCTATAACTTTTTAATGCTTCTTCATTGCCTTCTTGTTTTAGCTTCCTAAATGCTTTGTTCTTGTTATTTATTGCCCTTTTTACATCCTTATTTAGCCACATTGGTGTTCTCCTGTTCCTAGCCCTTTTATTTCTGTACGGTATGGCTAGCTCGCAGTGGTTGTGTAAAACTGATTTAAATATTTCCCATTTATTTTCTGTGCTCCTATTTTTGAGGACAATATCCCAATCAATTCGGCGAAGGTCCTCTCTAAGATGATCAAACTTTGCTTTCCTGCAATTCAGTGTTTTCGTAACCCCCTTCCAGGGCACCTTACTGAAGGACAAGTGGAATTGTATTATATTGTGGTCACTGTTCCCTAGGTGCCCATCGACTCGTACTTCTGCTATTCTATCTGGCCTGTTGCTTAAAATTAAGTCCAGAAGGGCTGTCCCTCTAGTTGGGCCCTGCACAAGTTGTGACAGATAATTATCCTTGGTTACTGACAGAAATTGGTTTCCTTTCTGAGATACGCAGGTTTCAGTTTCCCAGTCTATGTCGGGGTAGTTGAAGTCCCCCATAATAATCACCTCATTGTGATTTGCTGCTTTGTCTATTTGTTTCAATAATACATTTTCAGTGGTTTCTGTTATATTTGGTGGCTTATAACAAACCCCTATGAGGATTTTATTACTTTTCTCTCCTTGTATCTCCACCCATAGAGACTCCACCTCTTCATTTCCCTCTTGTATATCTTCTCTTAGTGTGGGCTTTAAAGTGGACTTTATATATAGACAGACTCCACCCCTTTTCCTTTTTTTACGATCCCTCCTAAACAAATCATATCCTTGCAAGTTAGCCACCCAGTCATAGCTGTCGTCTAACCATGTCTCAGTTATTCCTACTATGTCGTATTTTTCCTCATACATTACCAACTCCAGATCTTCAATCTTATTGGTCAGGCTTCTTGCGTTGGTCAGCATGCAGGAAACAAGTTTTGCTTAATTTTTCTTAGCTTCCTTCTGAGTACCCTGTCTTGGGTCCTCTTTACCACATCTAGTATCCTTGATTAGTTTGCCCTTCTGCTGCATGTTCTTGTCTGCTGTTTTTCCTCCCATCCCCTCTTCTTCTAGTTTAAAGCCCTCCTGATGAGGGCTTTAAACTAGAAGCCTGTTTAGGGCTTTAAACTAGAAATGTTTGTACTTCTTCTGGGCTTTGGAGATATTCCCCTGAACCTCCCTCCAAAGAGTTCTTAACTGTTGCACCATACCCTCAGCACCAGGGTAACCAGAATCCATGCGGGAAAATTCTCCAAACTGTGGAACAGACCCATAATTGACCTGAAAGGAAGATTTACCAGTAGACTGATTAATACGACAGTTGAATGCAAATTGTGCCATGGGCCATACCTCACACCAGTCCTCCTGTCTGGAAGAGGCCAGGCATCTCAAAATTTGTTCCAACGACTGGTTGGTGCATTCAGTCTGTCCATTAGATTCCAGTTGATAAGCAGAGAAGAATGACACTGTAACCCCCAACTTCTTACAAAAAGCCCTCCAAAACCTGGCCACAAATTGCACACCCGTCAGACACCACATTCACAGGTACCCCATGCAACCGAACTATGTGCTGTATAAACAAGCGAGCCAAGGTTTCGGCAGAAGGTAACGCAGGTAACAGCACAAAGTGGGCTTGCTTAGAAAACCTATCAACCACTACCCATACTACTGAGTTTCCCTTGGAAGGGGGAAGATTAGTGATAAAGTCCATGGACAGGCGTGTCCATGGTTTATCAGGAATTGGCAAAGGTACCAATTCCCCAGCCAGCCGGACCTGAGAGCACTTAGAGCGAGCATACACCCCACAGGTATTTACAAACCTTTTGATATCAGTACCCATAGAGGGCCACCAAAAACTCCTTGCTACTTCCCCCCAGGTGACTGCAATCCCAGGGTGTGCACTTAACATAGAATCATGAGATTCTTGAGACGGAAATGTTCGGGTACAAACAATTTACCTAGGGGTTTATTCATGGGAGCTTGTGCTTCCAAAATCTCTCTCAGTAACTCAGAAGAGACTTCTGCCACACAACCACTCCCAGTTGAAGAATGGAGGAAGGAGGTTCTGGAGGGGACACAGAATCAAAACTTCGGGATAAGGCATCCGCCTTTATATTTTTAGACCCTGGTCGGAACGTAATGGTAAAATGAAATCGAGATAAAAAAAAGTGCCCACCGATCCTGTCTGGGAGTCAATCTCTTAGCGGACTCAATGTAGGCCAGGTTTTTATGATCAGTGATGACCGTAATGAGATGAACCATCCCCTCCAGAAAATGCCTGCATTCTTCGAAGGCCAATTTAACCGCCAACAATTCCGTTGCTGACATCATAATTTCTCTCGGCCAAAGAGAATTTTTTAGAGAAAAAAAGTGCAGGGCTTGAGGTTAGTAAGGGTGGACGGACCCTGGGACAACACAGCTCCCACCCCTACCTCCTAAGCGTCGACCTCCATGATAAAAGGTCTTGACAGATCGGGTTGTATCAACACGGGTGCTGAAGTAAAACATTTCTTCAATTTCTGTATGGAATCTTTTGCGGCCACGGACCAATTTTTTACACCCGCCCCTTTGAGAATGAGGTTCATCAAGGGTGTCACCACCTGCGAAAACCCTTTAATGAACTTTCTACAGTAATTAGCAAAGCCCAGGAATCGTTGCAACCACTTCAGGTCATGAGATTGCACCCAATCTGAAATGGCCTGAACCTTCACCGGATCCATACAGAATCCCTCCCCTGATACAATTAAACCCAGTAAAGACAGTTCTTGCATAAAGAATGAACACTTCTCCAGCTTAGCGTATAAATAGTTCTCCCTGAGTCTCCCAAGAACCGTACGTAGATGTTGTAAGTGTGACTGACTGTCCTCTGAGTATATCAAGATGTCATCCAGGTAAATGACCACATAGCGCCCAATCAGGTCAGAAAAAACAACATTAATGAAATTCTGGAAAACAGCAGGGGCGTTAGTGAGACCGAAGGGCATAACCAAATTTTCATGCAACCCCTCGGTCGTCAGAAGCGCTGTTTTCGATTCATCTCCCTCCCGGATCCTTATAAGGTTATAAGCCCCTCGTTAGTCAAGCTTAGAAAACAATTTGGCCCCCGTGAGTTGATTTCATAAATCGGGAATCAGAGGGATATGGTACGTGTTCTTCACAGTAATCTTATTCAGTTCCTGAAAGTCGAGGCATGGTCGCAAACCACCATCTTTTTTCTTCACAAAGAAAAACCCTGCTGCCATGGGAGAGACAGAGGGCCGAATATGCCCCTTGCGGAGACTCTCTGTGATGTACTCTTTTATGGCTTGGCGCTCAGGCCCGGACAAATTGTACAGACGAGCCTTGGGTAATTTGGCTCCTGGGACTAAATCAATAGCACAATCACAAGGTTGATGTGGTGTAAGCACCTCAGCCTCGCTTTTGGAAAATATGTCTTTGAAGTCCTTCAGGTACTCCGGAATACCCTCCAGACTGACAGGCGACACAGAAACAGACTTTACCGGGTTAGCAAAAGGTCCCAGGTTACAATATGGACCATTATCCTTACATCCCCATTGAGTGATCTCCCCCACCACCCAATCAATGACAGTATTGTGGCGTTGCAGCCAGGGCATCCCCAATACCAGTCCGGCAGGCAGATTATTCATAACAAAACAGCTTAGTTTTTCCATGTGACTGGAACCCACTTTCAGAGCAAAGACATCAGTCCTGAAACAAATTCCATCCCGGGTAAGAGGGGATGAATCAACAGCCACAATTTTAACAGGGTCTTTCAGCCTGACTGTCCCTATCTTATTACGAGTCACAACTTGGGAATCAATCAAATTAATGGAAGAACCACAGTCAACAAAGGCGGTGGTCACCATAGGACCGCCAGCAAGTTCCCATTTCATCTGGAGCACAATTTTTACAAGCGAGAAAAAATGTACCTGGGAGTCTGGACAACCTCCTCGATTGTTGCCTAGACTCAGTCGTTTCTCTGACGGTTCCACTGAAGAAAAGCAGGAGGGGCAGTTCCTTTTCCAATGTCCAGAGGCTCCACAGTAAAAGCATAGTAGATTGTCTCTACGGTGCCTACTCGCTTTCTCCTTAACCGAGACTGACCCCATCTCCATGGGCTCAGATACAGGTGCAGTGTCACACAATTTGGAGCATAAGGGAGTCTCTTGTTGCATCAGTCTAGCACAGAGCCTCTGGTCCATCTGGACCGCCTGCGTCATGGCATCATCCAGGGTATCAGGAGGAGGATGAAATGCCAGAGTGTCCTTTTGGCGATCAGACAGGCCCTTGCGGAACATCCCCATCAGGGCAGCGTCGTTCCAAAATAATTCGGCTGCCCAATGTCTAAATTCTGAGCGGAACCACTCAGCGGAGTGCCTCCTCTGTGTCACACTCATCTCTATATCCTCTGCCAGATGCACTCTAACAGACTCATTATAAATTTGCCCCAGAGACTCAAAGGGGAAGAGTCCTGAGAAGAGAATTTGCATATTCCTAGTGCCTTCTGGGATATGTGAAGTCTCCGCAAGCGCAAAGAACACTGGATTTGGCCATTGCAGCTGAAAGGAGGACATTGGTAAAACGTATGCCGAATTTTAGCACATTTTTCACTGCTTTGATATCTTTTTAATAATAAGAACATGGAAGAGGCCAGGAGCCATTTGGTGAGCTGCATTTCTTACTACATGTTCACAGACTTACCAGTGGAAAAGCCAAACTTCACATGCCAAAAATGTGAAATGTTGGAGGAAAAGTTGCAAAATCTAGAAGAGAGGTTAGCTACATTGAAAATAATTAAGGAAGGTGAAGAGTTCTTAGACAGAGCTGAATTATCTCTTCATGTTACAGAAAGAGAAGACATTCGAAGTGCACCTGAAGAAACAGCGGAATGGAAGCATGTGACCCAGAGAAGCAGGAGGATAAAGAAGCAGTCAGCACCCATACTGCTCAGGAACCAGTAGCAGGTTCTTACGCAGGAGAATGACGAAGAAATACATCAGGATAAGACTTTGCCCACAAACAACCTTGTATGCCTTCAGAGTCCTCCTGGATGGAGAAAGAAAAATGTTGTGAAGAAGAAACAAAGAGTTGTCATCATAGGGGATTCCCTGTTGAGGAACAGAGGCTGCTATCTGCAGACTGGATATAACCTCAAGAGAAATGTGTGGTCTTCCAGGTGCAAAAATTAAAGATGTGACTGATAGGATATCAGGACTATTCAGACCTACAGATGACTACCCATTCCTGCTAATGGGGACAAATAACACCCCAAAAAATGACCTGGAAACCATCTGCAATGACTTTGAAAACTAAGGTAAGAAAGTGAAAGAACTTGGAACGCAGGTGGTCTTCTAAGGAGGTAAAATAAGATTCTGCAGGTGAACTGGCTACGTCGATGGTGCCATCAGCAAGGATTTAGATTTCTGGATCACGGAGTGAATTACCTATACGATGGACTACTTGCTAGAGATGGAGTCCACCTTATGAAGACTGGAAAACATGTATTTGTAAGTCGCCTTGCTACACTTATAAGGAGAGCTTTAAACTAGAACAATGTGGGAAGGGAAGCAAAAGGCCAGAAAAAGCCATACACCTCACAAATACTATTGAGAATTCTGCTATTAATAGTGGAAGGGAAGAACAAAGATAAAAAAAATCTAAATAATAAATACACATGAATGGAATACAAGGCTAGAAGGATACAACTTATTTGCAAGAAACAGACTTGATAAACGAGGAGGTGTCGCATTGTATATTAGAAAAGCGTATATCTACACAGAGATTGACAGAGATTGAAGCTTAAAGGCCCCGTCACACATAGCGATCTCGCTAGCGAGATCGCTGCTGAGTCACAAGTTTTGTGACAGCGATCAGCTCTGGGAAATCTCTGGACATTTCTTTTGTCGCTGATCTCCCGCTGGCCAGCACGCATCGCTGTGTGTGACAGGCGGGAGACCAGAGATCAGCGATAAAAAAAAAAAAATATTCTCACCTTCCGACATCCCGTGCAGAATTCCCGCCTCTCTCCACGCTCCGGTCCCAGTAATCCTTTGCAAGAATGACCGCGAGACTTCGCGATCCTGCGAAAACGGACGTCATCGCGATAATTCTCGCAAAGGATTACTGGGACCGGAGCGTGGAGAGAGGCGGGAATGCTGCGCGGGACGTCGGAAGGCGAGAATAACAATATTTTTTATTTTAATTCTATTTTTGACATGAATCAGCGCTGAACACAGCGATGCCACACGCGCGGCGTCGCTGTGCTAATCGCTGGTGAAGCTGTCTGCTTGACAGCTCACCAGCGATCACATAGCGATTCATCAGCGATCCTGACACGTTGATATCGTTGTCGGGATCGCTGGTAAGTCGCTATGTGTGACGGGGCCTTAAGAGACTGGGAGTTCTGTGGAAACTGTTTGGGTAACAATACACAAGGACAGAACAATGGAAAGGACACCATTGTAGGCATTTACTACAGGCCACCTGTGCAAGCTGAAG
Organism: Dendrobates tinctorius; assembly: GCF_039654945.1. Classification (NCBI taxonomy): domain Eukaryota; kingdom Metazoa; phylum Chordata; class Amphibia; order Anura; family Dendrobatidae; genus Dendrobates; species Dendrobates tinctorius. Next base: position 12,702,376 of record NW_027361932.1, read on the forward strand.
ATATGGATGAACTCTTTATGCATCAAATGGCCAAGTTCTCCAAAAAATATGACATAGTTGTCATGGGAGATTTCAATTATCCTGACATTTCTTGGGAATCTCTCTCAGGCAAAACTAATAGGTCAAGGAAATTCTTATCCTCTGTTCCTGAGAACTTTATTATACAAAAGGTTGGGGAGAAAATAAGGGGGATCTGATACCTTGGATATAATCCTTATAAACAGGAAGGAAATGGTTGAGGAGGTAAAAGTGGCGGGGACCCTAGGAGGTAGCGACCATGCTATTTTAGAATTTTGGATAACTAGAGGAGGAAGACCTGTGAAGACTCAGACGTCAAGGTTAGATTTCATAAAGGCAGATTTTAAGGGACTCAGAAAGAGAATTGGAGGGATCCAATGGCTGGATATCCTTAAGGACAAACATGTCCAGGAAGGATGGGAAATTTTGAAAAATTAGATTCTCAAAGCACAATCGTTAACAATTCCAAAAAGCGGGAAGAATACGAAGCATTTAAGGAAACCAGGATGGTTGAACACAGAACTTAAACACATCCTAAAAAGGAAGAAAACATGTTTATCAAATGGAAAGAGGGAGGCATATCTAAAGAAGAATATAATGCTGTCTGCAGAACTTGCAGGACACAAATCAGACTATCTAAAGCTGATAATGAATTAAGGCTTGCAAGAGATGTCAAAAGCAATTAAAAAGGATTTTGAGGATATGTCAAAAGTAAAAGAAAAATCATAGATGCTATGTGATTTTTACAAGAGGAAAATGATGAAATGGTAAGAAAGGATGTTGAGGTCAAACTTTTAAATTCCTATTTTGTATCTGTTTTCTCTCAGAAAGGAAATGTAACATCAACTGATCTTCACTGTCCTATTAAGGGAATAGAAGAATCCAGGATATCTATAAACAGAAAGATAATGAGGAAACACTTAGCTAACCTAAATGAATTTAAGTCTCCAGGTCCAGATGAATTACACTCCAGAGTACTGAAGGAGATAGCAGAAGAAAATTTTGAACCACTCTTCATAATCTTTGAAAATTCTTGGAGAACAGGAGAAGTTTCAGAAGACTGGAGAAGAGCAAATGTTGTTTCTATCTTCAAAAAGGGGAAGAATGTGGACCCAGGGAACTATAGGCCGGTGAGTCTGACTTCTATACCAGGAAAGATCTTTGAACAAGTTAAGTCAGCATGGGTTTGTAACTAATAAGTCATGTCAGACTAACTTAATTTCCTTCTATGACAGAATCACTGACTGGGTGGATCAGGGTGCTGCTGTAGATATAGTATATCTTGACTTCAGCAAAGCATTTGACAAAGTATCTCACACAATCCTTATTGAAAAAATGACTAAGTATGGAATGGTCAAGGAAACTGTTAGGTGGATTCATAACTGGCTTAGTGATCAGACCCAAAGAGTGATCATGAATGGCTGCACATCCAGTTGGAAGAATATCTCAAGTGGGGTACCACAAGGCTCTGTCCTGTATTGTTCAACATCTTTATCAATGATTGTTAGAGTGGATGGTCTGGAGCCGGAAACTCCAGGAGTAGACCCTTTGGACCATGGCACCGGGGGGCCACGGGCGAGCTGCCAGGTGGAACTGACCCCTATACAGGGACCGTTAGGAGCAGGCCCAGGGGTTCGAGTACCACGGTAGCCGGTACCGAGGGACGGCTCACAGGAGACACGGGTGGGTATGACTGAGGGACGGTACTGGATACTTGGAACACCAGGTGTGTACACGGAAGTGCGCTAACTACAGGATAGTGCAAGACAGGTACACGTGAGCACGTATGGCGTGTGGCGAGAAATACGTCCTGAGGTAAACCAAGCAAGACGCATGCAAGGAGCACGACAGAGTACAGAATGGAGCAGCAGTCGTGCCAGGAGGAGTATTAGAGTATAGGGACAGAGAGAGTGCCCGGAGACACAGCGGAGCAAGAGACAGAGCACAAGATCCGAGTGGATGCCAGAGGGCACGACTGAGCAAAGACAGAGCGGAATGGAAGTTCAGAAAGGGTGCCCTGGAGCACCAAGAACACAAGGCGGAACAGAGGACCTGAGTACAGCGAACAGCCTGGCAGAGACACAGACGTCCCAGCCAGGAAGCACAACAATAATCAGGCACCTCCCATAGGGGGAGGTCGCCTGATATAGCACATGACTACTACTGGTTCCGGGTCAGGTCCTCTAGCCAGAAGCACCTGACCACTACAGCTTCCGGGTCAGGTCCTCCATTACCATAGAGAGGACCGACCTGGAGACAGCACTGACAGGAGCGCGCAAGCATGACATGGAGGAGCCCCGGGAACGAGAGCTGCGCGTGCGCACCCGACAGGAGCCCCCGAGGGACCGCCATACCGGAAGGAGTGATGTCGGGACCGAAGCCCCTCCTTCATGGTGAGAGCGGCATAACAATGATTTAGATGAAGGAATTGAGGGTAAACTGATTAGATTTGCTGATGACACAAAGCTAGGAGGGATAGCTATTACTAGAGAAGAGAGAGGATTCAAAAAGATATAAATAAACTGGAGCAGTGGGTAGCAACTAACAGAATGGTTTTTAACAGGGAAAAATGCAAAGTACTACATCTGAGCAATAAAAATGAAAAAAGCATATACAGAATGGGAGGTATAAGGCTAAGCAACAGCACATGTGAAAAAGACTTGGGTATACTAATAGATCATAAACTGAACATGAGTCAACAGTGTGATGCAACAGCAAAAAAGGCAAATACATTTCTACGATGTATTAACTGAAGCATACAGTCTAGATCATGAAAAGTCATTATTGCCCTCTACTCTTCGTTGGTCAGACCTCATCTGGAATACTGTGTCCAGTTTTGGGCACCACATTTTAAAAAGACATCAAACTGGAGCAAGTTGCGAGAAGAGCGACCAGAATGGTGACTGGTCTGCAAACCATGTCCTATGAGGAATAGTTGCAGGATTTGGTAATGTTTAGCTTGCAAAAGAGAAGACTGAGAGGAGATTTAATAGCTGTCTACAAATATCTCAAGGGCTGTCACATTGTAGAAGGATCATCCTTGTTCTCATTTGCACAAGGAAAGACTAAAAGCAATGGGATGAAACTGAACGAGGAGACACAGATTAGATATTAGAAAAAACTTCTTGACAGTTAGGGTGATCAATGAGTGGAACAGGCTGCCACGAGAGATGGTGAGTTCTCCTTCAATAGAAGTCTTCAGAGGCTGGACAGACATCTGTTTGGGATGATTTGATGAATCCTGCTTTGAGCAGGGGGTTGGACCAGATGATCCAGGAGGTCCCTTTCAACTCTACCATTCTAAGATCTTGTCACGGTTTCTTCTCAAATACCACACAATCAACAGAGCGCAGGAAGTGTGAACAATCCCAAGACCTTTATTTCAGGCAAAACTAAAAGGTCCATAAACAATCCACCACACTGAGGATACAACACCACACAGCGTCTGACTTGACCATTTCCTGTCCTCCCCAGCCCCCTCCTTATGTCCAGGGGAAGTCAGGCAGGTTAGGGCGGTTTTAAGGCCTCCCAGACCTGACAAAAGTGCCTTGGGGATTAAGGCACTACAGGGGGTCAACAAGAGGCATAGATAGATAGGCTGCAGACAGTAAAGGGCCTGTCACACTAAGCGATATCGCTAGCAATATCGCTATAACGTCACTGATTTTGTGACGTTATAGCAATATTGCTAGTGATATCGCTATGTCTGATACTTACCTCCAACCGGCTCCCCCGCTGATTATCGCTGATCGCGCGAGAACGTCCTGGGCCGTTTCTCGTCGTCAGCTTCCTGCTGGGCTTCCTGTGGCGCCGACGAGCGACGCGTGGACGCGGGCGGGAGGACGTCAGGATCGCCTCGTCTGACAGGTAAGTAGCGACCCCCGACCCCTGCTATGTCGCTGGTGAGATCTACCTGTGTGGCAGCTCACTAGCGACCACTTAGCGATGCACCAGCGATCCTGACCGCGTCATATCGCTGGTCGGGATCGCTGGTGCATCGCTAAGTGTGACAGTACCTTAAGTGAGCTAATTCAATTATCAGACTTTTGGAAGGTAATTGAGACTCTAGACAATATGGAGAATACACGGAATGATACAGGGCAACAAGAGTACACAATGGAAATCTGTAAAATATAGACACAAAATGATACCCACATAACATCACACCATCACAGCCTCTCCTCCCTCATAATAAGTGAGCACGCCATGAGGTCTACACAGACCTCTGGCCTGCTCACTTTAGTCCACATTGCTCAATTGTTTATAGTTACTTGTACAGTGGCAGGGGTAGGACGGCCTGGGGAGCCTATGGTTCTTGTTGTCGAGACAGTCCATCGGCGTTCTGGTGTTGGCTTCCCCACTTGCATTGGATGGAGAAGCTGTAGGGTTGTAAGGATAAGATCCACCGCAGCAATCTTCCATTGTCCCCAGATACGCGGTCCAGCCATGTGAGGGGGTTGTGGTCTGTAACAATTGTAAAGTCTCTGCCATACAAGTATGGTTGCAATTTTTTTAGCGCCCATACGATGGCATAGCACTCATTTTCAATAGTGGCATAGGCAACTTCCCGATCCAATAGTTTCCGACTGGCAAAAGCAACAGGATGTTCTTCTCCGGCGGCGTTCACTTGGCTAAGTACTACCTCAATCCCAAAGGTGGATGCATCTGTCTGCACGAGGAACCTGCGCTTATAATCAGGGGCAGCCACGACAGGAGCAGAGATGAGAGCGGTCTTTAACACTGAAAAGGCATCCTCGCATGCAGTCATCCACGTCACATTCCTAGGCATGTTCTTGCGGGTCAGGTCGGTTAGGGGTTAGCCAAGGTGCTGAAATTAGGAACAAATTTTTGATAGTAACCAGTAGTTCCTAAAAATGCAAGTACCTGCTTTTTAGTCTGGGGTCTACACCAGTTGCTAATGGCTTCCACCTTGGCAGGCTCAGGCCTTAGGGTCCCACGCCCTACTCTATGCCCGAGGTACTGCACCTCAGCCATCCCTATTTGGCATTTATCAGGGCGAATGGTCAGCCCTGCAGTAAGGATACAGTTTAGCACTATGCCCAAGTGATTAAGATGTTCCTCCCAGGTTGTGCTAAAAATGGCAATGTCATCCAAGTCCTGACATTGATCTAACTGTCGATCTACCAGTCTCTGGAAAGTAGCGGGGGCAGTTTTCATCCCAAAGGGAATTCCCAGCAACTCAAAAAGCCCAAATGGAGTAATGAAGGCAGAGTGCCCCCGAGCGTCCTCCGTTAGGGGTATCTGCCAGTACCCCTTGCTCAAGTCCAGCGTTGTCACAAATTGGGCACTGGCCAGACGATCCAACAGATCATCAATCCTAGGCATGGGGTAAGCATCACTCTTGGTGGCAACATTTGTCTGTAATCAATGCAGAATCATGTTGTACCATCCTTCTTGGAGACCAGGATGACAGGAGAGGCCCAAGAACTGTGAGATGGCTGAACAACTCCCAGTCATTTCATCTCCTCCAGTTCGTCCTTTATCATGCCTTGAACGGCCTCTGGAACCCGGTAGGCAGCCTGCTGGATGGGGCATTGTCTGGGGGTTTCCACATGGTGGCTGGTGAGAGTAGTCTTCCCCGGCTTTGAGGAGAAAGCAGCAGCCCTCGGCCTTAGTACGGCAAAAATATCGTCCTTTTGTATATCCGATAAATGGGAGCCCAGGGGCACTTGTTCCAGTGATCCTCCCGCTTGAGCGGCCTGGAGAAGATCGGGGAGACACTCGTCGGCGGCGGTATCACTAGGGGGTGGCAGATGGCTAGAACAGGCAGAGATCAGTCATGGTATTCTTTCAGCATGTTAATGTGGACGGTTTTCTGTCGTCGACCACTAGAGTCCAGGGCAATAACGTAGTTAGCGTCATAAATTTTCTTTACAACCTGATAAGGGCCTTCCCACACTGCTTGAAACTTGTTGGCAGGGGAAGCAGTAATCATGAGCACTTGTTGTCCTTCCATAAATTCCCGGGTCCTGGCATTACGGTCGTACAAGGTTTTTTGTCTGGACTGGGCCATTCGCTGATGTTCTTTAGCGAAGGTAGCTAGCTGGGCGAGATGGTCTCTGAACCCTAGATCATAGGGAACGATGGGCATTCCGGTATCTGAGATGTCTCCCTCCAAATGTTCTTTCAGAAGAGTGAGAGGCCCACGGACCTTCCGGCTAAACAGTAGTTCGAAGGGAGAGAACCCTGTAGACTCTGGGGGAACCTCCCGATAGGCAAAGAGGAGATGTGGCAGGTATTTTTCCCAGTATTTTTCATCATCAACAAAAGCCCTCAGCATATTTTTTAGGGTTCCATTAAAGCGTTCTCATAGTCCGTTGGTCTGCGGGTGGTATGGGGTGGTGTGAATGACTCGAACACCACAGGTATGCCATAGGGACTGGACCAGATCTGACATGGACTGAGTGCCTTGATCCGATATTTCACTAGGAAACCCTACCGGGGTAAAGATGGTAACAAGGGCCTTGGCTACCTTTACTGCTGTAATACTGGGCAGGGCCACAGCTTCAGGATACCGAATGGCATAGTCCACCACTGTCAGGATATATTTTTTCCCCGACAGGCTGGGGTGGGCCAGAGGACCTATGATGTCGACAGCTACACGTTGAAATGGTTCTTCAGTTATGGGCAGGGATACCTTATGTCGAGCTCCTGGATGCCACATTCGCTGTCACACATCATAGGTACGACAATAATGGGCTACTGACTGCGAGATGCCAGGCCAGTAAAAACTTTGGGTGAGTCTCTTTTCAGTCCTTTTCCTCCCTTAATGTCCAGCCAAGGGGATGTCATGGGCCAGTTGGACTAGCTGTGCCCTGTACTTCTTAGGGACAATGAGTTGCCTGGTCGTTGCGTCAGGGTTGCCCTTGTCACTGACCTTTGTTACACGATAATACAGTCCGTTTTCTTGAGTGAAGCCATCCCCATTATCTCCCATGCGCCCAGTTTCTGCCCTTCGCCTAATGGCTGCTAAGGTAGTGTCACCCTCTATTTCTCTCCTAAACTCCTCTCTGTCCCAAGACTCTCCCAATGTAGTAGCAGCGAATGTATTGCTTACCAACTCTGATGCGGTTCGTGGTGGTTGCGCCCCGGTGAGGTCCGGATGACGTACTTTTTGAGGGGCCTGTAGTCAGGTGACTGCTCCCACAAATTGGCACTGTTACTCCCCAATGTCGTTTCCAAGGAGGATATCTGCAGGAAGTCCTCCCATAACTCCAATCCAACACAATTTTTCTCCACAACCATAATTCAAACGCACAGACGCTCACTGTATATATTTGCGGGCACCCCCGCCAGTACAATTGGAATTCCTGGTGAATTGCCTTGGGTCGAACCACATGGGGGTCAGCGATAGTCAGGAATGCCCCCGTGTCTCTAAATCCTGACACTTTGCATCCATCAATTAAGACATCCTGCAGGTGGCATTGCCGTTGCTCTGGGTAGCTAAAAGACAAAGGCCGGAGTCCGTACACTCCAGGAGGGGTATCTAAGGTGCCGTGGTCGGTGATCCACTCTGGTGGAGGTGGTGGTAGCTCTTCCTCAGGCGGGATGGAGTGCACAAGATGCACTGGACGAGGTGGGGCTGTGTGGGGCTCCCTCCGAATCCTTGAGGGACAGCCAAACTGCAAATGTCCAGGTTGCCCACACTCATAACATCTCCTCTCTGTCATACCCCCAGGTCGTGGTCGGAACTGTTGAGCCCCAGGATTGTGAGGCATGATTGTCATCGGCTTGCGACTAGGTGGAAGGGCTGACATAATCGGAGGGGGACGGGGCGCGGGGGCAGGCCGTGGTTCATTGTCCAGAAGCCTCCTCCATTGTGGTCGGATAGTAAGGGCTTCATCGGCCAGGGTTGCAGCTCTATCCACGGTACACGGCGTGTGCTCCTGGACCCATTCCCGTACCTCTACGGGGCACTTGGCAAGAAATTGTTCTATAAGGAACGTCTGTATAACATCTTCCACAATAAAGGCGTTTTCTGCTTCCAGCCATCTCCGACATGCCTGGGACATCTTATGTGCATACATTCTAAACTATCCCCCCGTGGTGCATGGGAGGTCTCGGAACTTGGCCCTATATGAGTCTGGGGTGATAGCATGGTAATCCAGGATAGTCCGCTTTACAGTGTTATAATCCCGATTCCTCTGTGAGTCAATGGTTCGGTAAGCCTCCGCCATGCTTCCGTTCAGGAGTCCCACTAACAAACGCATCCAGCCAGAGTGGGCCATTACAGCACAGTGCTGTTCAAAGTCCTTGAAGAACCCCTCCACGTCTCTGGAAGCCTCATCAAATGGCTTATACTCAGTCCGGGTGATCCGTACAGGCTAACGGATCGTTGGGTTTACACTCCACATTGCATTACTCCCTCTTTCAACCTCCATTGCTGTTATGCGAGGCTTAGGTCGAAGGAGGCTGACAAAACCCGGGCCCCTGCGGAGTCCCTCAAACTAGGGAAAACCCTGTCTGACCCTCAACCCAGGGTTTTTGCTAAAGGTGCAAATGCCTGAGCCTCCAGCCTCTCCTTATCTCCTGCTCAGCCCTAAGCTGAACCCTCCACCCTCCACCCAGTGAGTTGTCAAACCACCAAAACCCACACAGTAATGACAGACAGGGAGAACTCAAACCACACCGCGCCGCAACCACACAGGACAATACTATAATGTGAACAGGGCAAAACAAAGCACAAATATAGGAAGACGAAAAGGTAACAACGGATCATACGACACCAGCTATGAATTTCTCTCTCCAACACCTCCACTCCAGACCGGAACCACTTGGCACAAAACACAAGCTATAATCGGCGACGCCCACAGGCCAGCACGACTATTTAAAGACCGTGGGAGTGACCAAACATCCCACCTGATTTCCAGCTAGATTAACCCCAGATAACCTGAGTAAAATCAAGCCGGCGCCACTGAGGCTATAGTGGACGGAGATGAAACTACCGCTGCCTGCCGGACGCTGTGGTGTGAACAGCATCCGACATGACAGTACCCCTTCTTCTACGAGGGACCCCAGGGCCCTCAAGACTCATAGGACCCGGCTTGTCCGGATGACGGCGGTGAAAGGAACTGACCAGCCGATCCGCATGTATGTCCGAGGCTGGTACCCAAGACCTCTCCTCCGGACCATACCCCCGCCAGTGCACCAAATACTGAAGGGTACGGCGCAGTACTCGAGAGTCCACCACTTTGGAGACTTCAAACTCTAAATCGCCATCCACCATGACTGGAGGTGGCATCGGCGTCGTGTCCACAGAGCCTACCACCTTTTTCAATAAAGACCTGTGAAACACGTTGTGTATCTTGTATACCGCAGGAAGCTCCAACCGAAAAGCAACGGGGTTTATGATGGCAGCAATCTTAAAAGGGCCAATAAACCTTGGACCCAATTTCAATGATGGAATTTTGAGTTTTATGTTTTTAGTAGCTAACCACACCCAATCACCCATACACAGGTCCGGACCTGGCACGCGTCTAGAGTCAGTCACACGTTTGTATCTTGCACTCATGCTCAGCAATCGCTGTTTCACACTCCTCTAGACCGATGATAGTTGAACTCCTAACCGGTCCTCCTCTGGGACGCCCCCAGAGCCCCCCTGGTGCAAGGTACAAAATTGAGGATGGTGCCCATAAACACAAAAGAACGGAGACTCTCCCGATGATTCTTGGCGGTGATTATTTAATGCGAACTCGGCCAAGGGAAGGAACGTCGACCACTCCTCTTGGTTGTCAGACACAAAACATCGCAAATACTGCTCCAGATTTTGGTTCATACGCTCAGTTTGACCATTTGACTGCGGATGAAACGCCGACGAATGAGACAACTTGATCCCCAATCGTGAGCAAAAAGCTTTCCAAAACTTCGCCACAAACTGGGTACCCCTATCAGACACTATGTCCGACGGAACTCCGTGCAGTCTGACCACCTCCTGCACAAAGACCTGAGCCAATGTCTTCGCGTTGGGCAAGGAAGGCAACGACACAAAATGCGCCATCTTCGAAAATCGATCAACCACCACCAGGATGACCGTGTTCCCCGCCGAGGCAGGCAAGTCTGTGATAAAGTCCATGGAGATTTCTGTCCATGGCCTACTAGGTATCCCCAGAGGCTGTAGAGTGCCAGCAGGACGGGTTCTGGGCGACTTGGCCCTGGCGCACGTGATGCAAGCTGTCACGTAGGAAACCACATCCTGCCGGATTTTTGGCCACCAGAAGCGGCGCGATACCAGTTCCAAGGTGCCCCTAACCCCTGGATGACCGTCCAGGACCGAGTCATGGTGTTCCCCCAACACTTTAAGACGAAGATGAAGGGGTACGAACGACTTATTAACGGGAAGTCCTGGTGGTACCTCCTCCTGGGCCTCGGCAATCTCCGCCTCTACCTCAGTCGTGAGAGCCGAAACCACTACACCTTCCTGGAGGATGGGTACCGGCTCTTCCCGAGGTTCTCCCCCTGGAAAACACCTGGACAAGGCATCCGCCTTGGTGTTTTTCGCCCCAGGACGGTAAGTCACCAGAAAGTTAAAACGTGTAAAAAACAATGCCCAGCGAGCCTGCCTGGGAGACAGACGCTTGGCCGACTCCAGATAGAGCAGGTTTTTATGGTCGGTGATGACTGTGACCTGGTGGGCCGCCCCCTCCAAGAAGTGTCGCCATTCCTCACAAGCCAATTTGATGGCCAACAACTCCCTGTTGCCGATGTCGTAATTCCGTTCGGCCGGCGACAGCTTCTTGGAGAAGTAGGCGCATGGACGCAAATTGCTCAAGGACGAGCCCTGTGACAGTACTGCCCCCACTCCCACCTCAGACGCATCGACCTCCACCGTAAAAGGTTTGGATACGTCCGGTTGCACCAGAATGGGGGCTGAAGCAAAATGGTTCTTCAGAAGCTCAAATGCAGCACCGCATCCTCAGACCAGATAGCGAGATTGGTACCTTTTTTCGTCATGTCCGTGAGCGGTTTGGCTATAGTAGAGAAATTCTTAATAAACTTCCTATAATAGTTGGCAAACCCAAGGAACCGCTGGAGCGCCTTTAGATTACCAGGCCGTTCCCATCGCAGCACCACTTGCACCTTCGCGGCATCCATTTTAAACCCTGCGGCGGACACAATATATCCCAAAAAAGGCAACTCTTGAACAAAAAACACGCATTTTTCAAGCTTAGCATAGAGCTTATTCTCACGGAGCAGCTGTAACACCTGCCTGACATGCTCTAAATGAGTGTCCTGGTCGCTCGAATAAATAAGGATATCATCCAGGTACACAATCACAAATTTCCCCAGCACATGAGCAAATACATCATTTATGAAATGTTGGAACACAGCAGGCGCGGTTGTCAACCCAAATGGCATAACTAGGCTTTCAAAATGACCCTCAGGGGTATTAAATGCCGTCTTCCACTCATCCCCCTGACGGACCCTTATGAGGTTATATGCCCCCCTGAGGTCAAGTTTGGAAAACCACTTCGCACCAGCCACCTGGTTGAACAAATCAGGGATCAGAGGCATCGGGTAGGGATCACGGACCGTAATCTGGTTTAACTCCCGGAAATCCAGACACGGGCGTAACCCCCCATCTTTCTTCTTAATAAAGAAAAACCCCGCTGCTACAGGTGAGGATGAAGGCCGGATGTGCCCTTTACTTAAACTCTCCGCAATGTAGTCCTTAAGAGCTTGTCTCTCTGGACCAGAAATACTAAACATCCTCGCCTTTGGCAATTTAGCCCCGGGTTTTAACCTAATTTGACAGTCATAGGCTCGATGTGGAGGTAGTTCTGAGCAACCCCTCTCAGAGAATACGTCCGCAAAATCCAGCAATGCCTCCGGAAGGCTGGACTTCACGGCGGACACACATGTGGCCAAGCAATTTTCCTGGCAGAAACTGCTCCACTGGACTATGTCCTGGGTTCTCCAGTCAATCACCGGGTTGTGCTTAGACAACCATGGGAAACCCAGGACTATTTGTGCTGGTAGATTATTGAGTACCTTACATGTAACCCACTCAGAATGTAGGACCCCAATGTGGAGTTTAACCTCAGCTACAAACTCAGTAATCTCCCCCTGTGGGAGGGGAGCGGCATTAATGGTAACCACGCGAATAGGATGAGGGAGTTTTTCGATCTTGAAACCTGCCATGCGTGCAAACTCCTCATCCATGAGATTGGTGGCTGAACCGCTATCCACAAACACTGATATTGGTAGCTCTCTGCCCGCAATAATAACCCTGGCAGGGAGCATACATTGAGATACCATCATGGAGGATATGCATACGCTCAGTTGGGCCTCCTCCATACCCTCTGAGCTTACCAGTTTTCCGCCGGTGCGACTTTCTTTGGTAGCACAGGACAAGCATTTACATAATGATCTCTTTTACCACAGTAAAAACATGCTCCATGCTTCCTGAACCCAGGAACGCGACGCTGCACATGTGATACCCCAGCGATTTGCATAGGTTCCGTGGGCTCATCTGCAGCAACCACACTGGCACCCCTGCTTTCCCCCAGAGGCAGCGTCTCCTGCGCCCCTTGACGCAAACGGCGATCAATACGGATAACCAAACTCATGGCAGATTCTAACGATGCAGGAGTCTCATACATCAGGAGGGCCTGTTTAACTCTTTCTGAGACCCCATGAATAAACTGACTCCGCAGCGCTGGGTCGTTCCACTGTGTGTCTACTGCCCAACGGCGAAATTCTGAACAATAGTCTTCCGCCATACGTTCCCCCTGACGGAGGGCGCGGATCTTAGATTCTGCTAAAGCCAATCTGTCGGGGTCATCATAAATGAGCCCGAGTGCTGAAAAAACATTCTCAACCGAATGAAATGTAGCAGAGTCGGCTGGTAAGGAAAACGCCCATGCTTGGGGGTCCCCACTCAGTAATGATAACACCAGACCCACCCGCTGAGCCTCATTACCTGAGGAGACCGGGCGCATGCGAAAGTATAACTTGCAGGCCTCCCGAAAGATGACAAATTTGCTGCGTTCCCCAGAAAATCGTTCAGGCAGCGGAATCTTAGGCTCTGCACCTGCACCAGCAGAAGCCGCTTGTACATTAGCTACAACCAGGCCCTGCTGCTGAACTGCCCCCTTCAACTCGGTGACCTGTACGGACAGCGCCGCCAACTGGCGGTTTATGGAAGTCATGGAATCCATGGAAAAATGTTGGGCCGATTATAATGTTATGCCAGGCTTAGGTCGAAGGAGGCTGACAAAACCCGGGCCCCTGCGGAGTCCCTCAAACTAGGGAAAACCCTGTCTGACCCTCAACCCAGGGTTTTTGCTAAAGGAGCAAATGCCTGAGCCTCCAGCCTCTCCTTATCTCCTGCTCAGCCCTAAGCTGAACCCTTCACCCTCCACCCAGTGAGTTGTCAAACCACCAAAACCCACACAGTAATGACAGACAGGGAGAACTCAAACCACACCACGCCGCAACCACACAGGACAATACTATAATGTGAACAGGGCAAAACAAAGCACAAATATAGGAAGACGAAAAGGTAACAACGGATCATACGACACCAGCTATGAATTTCTTTCTCCAACACCTCCACTCCAGACCGGAACCACTTGGCACAAAACACAAGATATAATCGGCGACGCCCACAGGCCAGCACGACTATTTAAAGACCGTGGGCGTGACCAAACATCCCACCTGATTTCCAGCTAGATTAACCCCAGATAACCTGAGTAAAATCAAGCCGGCGCCACTGAGGCTATAGTGGACGGAGATGGAACTACCGCTGCCTGCCGGACGCTGTGGTGTGAACAGCGTCCGACATGACAATTGCTTCTTGTCTCCGCTGTGCCCGGTGGGCAGCCTCTTCCTTATATTCCTGACAGTCACCAGGGCCCAGAAAGGCCATCTCTTCTTCATACCACACCAACCACTGGCTTTTTGGGGTGGGGATTCCTGTCTCCAGTGCTTGTTCTTCAGACATCTGGGAGGAGGTGGCTGGGCTAGCACCCACCAGTAGGTCAATTAAGGCTTCTTTAGTCAGTCCCTGGTAGTTCAGGTCCAGGTCTCTGGCTCTCTCCTGTAAACTGGATACAGTCCAATTTCTGTACTCACTCTGTGGGTGGTTCTCCATTGGGTTACACTCTGTTGATCCCACCACTGCCACCAGTTGTCATGGGTCCTTTTCCGATACCACACAATGAACAGAGCGTGGGAAGTGTGAACAATCCCAAGACCTTTATTGTGGGCAAAACTAAAAGGTCCATAAACAATCCCCCACACTGAGGATACAATAGTCCAGAACACGAATGCAGTTCAGTAACAGGATGAATGTCCAAGGAGATGAGAGTCCAATAATCCAGCAGAGGATAAAATGAGTCCATATGCTTCCCCTTCTCTCTGACGTGCCGTCTTCGCACGATCATCACCACACAGCATCTGACTTGACCATCTCCTGTCCTCCCCGGCCCCCTCCTTAAGTCCAGGGGTAGTCAGACAGGTTGGGGTGGTTTACAGGCCTCCCAGACCTGACAAAGGTGCCTTGGGGATTAAGGCACTACAGGGGTTTCAACATGAGGCATAGATACAGTCAACTGCAGACAGTAAGGGCCCCGTCACACATAGCGTCGCACCAGCGATCCCGACAACGATATTACCTTGTCAGGATTGCTGGTTTGTTGCTACATGATCGCTGGTGAGCTGCCAAACAGGCAGCTTCACCAGTGATCAGCACCAGCGACAGGAGGGTAACAAGTTACCCACTGTGTACCTTAGTTACCAGCGCGCTGGTGCAGGGAGGTGGTAACCAAGGTACACATCGGGTTTCTAAGCAGTGCGCGGCACTTAGAAACCCGATGTGTACCTTGGTTACCAGCTCCCTGCACCAGTGCGCTGGTAACTAAGGTACACATCGGGTTTCTAAGCGCTACGCGCCGCTTAGGGATGCGACGTTTACCTTAGTTACCAGCGCGATGATCGCTGGTCTCCCGCCTGTCACACCCAGCGATCAAAAAAATGCCCTGGCCATTCCAGGATGATCAGCGTTAACCGACAGGGGGGCCGGTCGCTGGTCAGTGTCACACACAGCGATCTCGCTGGTGAGTCCGGTGTTGCGTCACAAAACTTGTGACTCAGCAGCGATCTCGCTAGCGAGATAGCTATGTGTGACGGGGGCTTAAGTGAGCTAATTCAATTTTCAGACTTTTGGAAGGTAATTGAGACTCTAGACAATATGGGGAATACACGGAATGATACAGTGCAACAAGAGAACACTATGGAAATCCATAACATATAAATAGACACAAAATGATACCCACATAACATATCACACCAGCACAGATCTCTACTCATGATCAATCTATGATTTACTAGTATACATAAGTCTTTTTCATACGTGCTGTTTCTTAGCTCTATTCTTTCCATGTTACAGATGTAATTTTCATTTTTCTTGCTCAGATGTAGAATCTTGCATTTCTCTCTATTAAATAGCAATCTATTAGTTGCTGCCCATTGTTCAAGCTAATCTAGATAATTCTGAATCCTTTCCCTGCCTTCTCTATTGTTAGCGATCCTTCCTAGCTTTGCAAGGTCTGATGACGATTACATACAGTAATACTTTGTCACACAGACTACATACAATAATACTTTCTTACACTGGTTACATACAGTAATACTATCTTACATTGACTACATACAGTAATACTTTCTTACACTGGTTACATACAGTAATACTTTCTTACACTGGTTACATACAGTAATATTTTATGATGCTGATTACATACAGTAATACTTTCTAAAACTGGTTATATACAGTAATACTTTCTTACACTTGTCACGTACAGTAATATTTCTGACGCTGATTACATACAGTAATACTTTCTTGCACAGATTACAAACAGTAATACTTTCCTACACTGACTACATACAGTAATACTTTGTAACACTGGTTACATACAGTAATACTATCTTACACTCATTACATACAGTAATAATTTATTACACTCGTTACATACAGTAATACTTTCTTACACTGATTACATACAGTAATACTTTCTTACACCAACTACATACAGTAACACTTTCTTACATTCGTTACATACAGCAATACTTTCTTACACAGACTACATACAGTAATACTTTCACACACCGACTACATACAGTAATACTTTCTTACATTCGTTACATACAGTAATACTTTCTTACACTGGTTACATACAGTAATACTTTCTTACATTGACTACATACAGTAATACTATCTTACATTGACTACATACAGTAATACTTTCTTACACTGGTTACATACAGTAATACTATCTTACATTGACTACATACAGTAATACTATCTTACATTGACTACATACAGTAATACTTTCTTACACTGGTTACATACAGTAATACTTTCTTATACTGGTTACATACAGTAATATTTTCTGATGCTGATTACATACAGTAATACTTTCTAAAACTGGTTATATACAGTAATACTTTCTTACACTTGTCACGTACAGTAATATTTCTGACGCTGATTACATACAGTAATACTTTCTTGCACAGATTACAAACAGTAATACTTTCCTACACTGACTACATACAGTAATACTTTGTAACACTGGTTACATACAGTAATACTATCTTACACTCATTACATACAGTAATAATTTATTACACTCGTTACATACAGTAATACTTTCTTACACTGATTACATACAGTAATACTTTCTTACACCAACTACATACAGTAACACTTTCTTACATTCGTTACATACAGCAATACTTTCTTACACAGACTACATACAGTAATACTTTCACACACCGACTACATACAGTAATACTTTCTTACATTCGTTACATACAGTAATACTTTCTTACACTGGTTACATACAGTAATACTTTCTTACATTGACTACATACAGTAATACTTTCTTACACTGGTTACATACAGTATTACTTTCTTACACCGGTTACATACAGTAATACTTTCTTACACCGGTTACATACAGTAATACTTTCTTACACTGGTTACATACAGTCATACTTTCTTACACACGTTACATACAGTCATACATTCTTACACTGGTTACATACAGTAATACTGTCTTACACCGGTTACATACAGGAATACTTTCTTACACTCGTTACACACAGTAACACTTTCTTACACTCGTTACATACAGTAATACTTTCTTACACACGATACATACAGTAATACTTCCTTACACTGGTTGCATACAGTAATACTTTCTGACTCCGGTTACATACAGTAATACTTTCTTACACCAGTTACATACAGTAATACATTCTTACACTGGTTACATACAGTAATAATTTCTTACACTGGTTACATACAGTAATACTTTCTTACACTCGTTACATACAGTCATCCTTTCTTACACCGGTTACATACAGTAATACTTTCTTACACCAGTTACATACAGTAATACTTTCTTACACTGGTTACATACAGTAATACTTTCTGACTCCGGTTACATACAGTAATACTTTCTTACACCAGTTACATACAGTAATACATTCTTACACTGGTTACATACAGTAATAATTTCTTACACTGGTTACATACAGTAATACTTTCTTACACTCGTTACATACAGTCATCCTTTCTTACACCGGTTACATACAGTAATACTTTCTTACACCGGCTACATACAGTAATACTTTCTTACACTGGTTACATACAGTAATACTTCCTTACACTGGTTATATACAGTAATACTTTCTTACACTCGTTACATACAGTCATCCTTTCTTACACCGGTTACATACAGTAATACTTTCTTACACCGGTTACATACAGTAATAGTTTCTTACACTGGTTACATACAGTATTACTTTCTTACACACGTTACATACAGTAATATTTTCTTACACCGGTTACATACAGTAATACTTTCTTACACCGGTTACATACAGTAATAATTTCTTGCACTGGTTACATACAGGAATACTTTCTTACTCCGGTTACATACATTCAAAACACATGACACATGCACAAAAACTGAACGGGTCAATAAGACCCTGTTCACACCACCCAAGAACTAAGACACAGAAACAGAACACAGTATGACAAACGTGCATAAATACTCTGTTGTAAAATATATGTAACTGTAAGTAGCAAGTGCTAGTAAAAGATGTTAACAAAACCAGGGTATTTTGTTGATACTTTTTTTGCAAAAAAAGTACGCTAAGCCACTCCGCCGCGTCAAGGCATACCCTTCTCGGAGCAGTCCTATCTAATATATTTAAAAACCTGAACATGTGAATAATACCTTCATGAGCAGGGTTCAGAAAGGTGCTGCCCGGTATGGGCTCGCTGGGCAAAATGGCTTTTTATGCATGTCCCAAAAGAGAGAGGCAGGGATCTCCCAAAGCTTGCATAAGCAAGAAATCAATAGATTCAAAACACATGATGCATGCACAAAAACTGAACGGGTCAATAAGACCCTGTTCACACCACCCAAGAACTAAGACACAGAAACAGAACACAGTATGACAAACGTGCATAAATACTCTGTTGTAAAATATATGTAACTGTAAGTAGCAAGTGCTAGATAGATAGGACTGCTCCGAGAAGGGTATGCCTTGACGCGGCGGAGTGGCTTAGCGTACTTTTTTTGCAAAAAAACGTATCAACAAAATACCCTGGTTTTGTTAACATCTTTTACTAGCACTTGCTACTTACAGTTACATATATTTTACAACAGAGTATTTATGCACGTTTGTCATACTGTGTTCTGTTTCTGTGTCTTAGTTCTTGGGTGGTGTGAACAGGGTCTTATTGACCCGTTCATTTTTTGTGCATGTATCATGTGTTTTGAATCTATTGATTTCTTGCTTATGCAAGCTTTGGGAGATCCCTGCCTCTCTCTTTTGGGAAATGCATAAAAAGCCATTTTGCCCAGCGAGCCCATACCGGGCAGCACCTTTCTGAACCCTGCTCATGAAGGTATTATTCAAATGTTCAGGTTTTTAAATATATTAGATAGGACTGCTCCGAGAAGGGTATGCCTTGACGCGGCGGAGTGGCTTAGCGTACTTTTTTTGCAAAAAAACGTATCAACAAAATACCCTGGTTTTGTTAACATCTTTTACTAGCACTTGCTACTTACAGTTACATATATTTTACAACAGAGTATTTATGCACGTTTGTCATACTGTGTTCTGTTTCTGTGTCTTAGTTCCGGTTACATACAGTAATACTTTCTTACACCAGTTACATACAGTAATACTTTCTTACACCGGTTACATACAGTAATAATTTCTTACACTGCTTACATACAGGAATCCTTCCTTATACTGGTTGCATACAGTAATACTTTCTTACTCCGGTTACATACAGTAATACTTTCTTACACCGGTTACATACAGTAATAATTTCTTACACTGGTTACATACAGGAATACTTTCTTACTCCGGTTACATACAGTAATACTTTCTTACACCAGTTACATACAGTAATACTTTCTTACACCGGTTACATACAGTAATAATTTCTTACACTGGTTACACACAGTAATACTTTCTTACACTGGTTACATACAGTAATATTTTCTTACACCGGTTATATACAGTAAGACTTCCTTACACCGGTTACATACAGTAATACTTTCTTACTTCGGTTACATACAGTAATACTTTCTAACACTGTTTATATACAGTAATACTTTCTAACACTGTTTATATACAGTAATACTTTCTTACACCGGTTATATATATAGCAATACTTTCTTATACCGATTACATACAGTAGTACTTTCCTACACTGGTTATATACAGTAATACTTTCTTACACTGGTTATATATATAGCAATACTTACTTATACCGATTACATACAGTAATACTTTCCTACACTGGTTCTATACAGTAAATACTTTCTTACACCGGTTACATACAGTAATACTTTCTTACACTGTTTATATACATTTTTACCCAAGGTGTCATACCAATTTGATCAAACCATCTACTACAAAAATCAGTCGGGCAACTCCACATGAAACAAACCTACAATGGACAGGAGTTCAAATGCACCTGGATTCAAAAAATCCCAGTGACTCCCAAAAAACAATTTTCTTGTGCAAAATCCATTAAATTTATTAAGTGTCCTCATAAAAACACACATATATACAAAACAATGAGTACATAAGGTGGAAGACTGACAGCAAAATCACCTGTACAGTTGGTAATCATAACAACTAACACCATATAGGTGAAGCGGACGAGAGGCAATGCCTGATGTCATAATATAACATTACAGGGATAACAGTGTATCTTGAAAGAACTGTGAGTAGGGACACATCTGATCCCAATCTGCATATTGCACAGGGAGAACAAGGCTCACCAATGGTGTACCCGAGACCTCCCTAATTACCCAGTCTTATTGGTACCATGCCAAAACATCCTAGTATAGAACTAGAAATCTCTTACCCATGTGGGAGTTACAGGTGATGCTGACTAGGCCCCGACGCGTTTCGCTCCAAAGGGCTTCCTCGGGGGGCTGTGTGACTTATAATGTGAGTTAGGGACCCTTTTATAGAAGCGCTAATCATACTGAAGCGCGCGGCCATTTCTAGCCGCGCATGCGAGGTGAACACGGAGTCCCCGCCGCGTCATTTCCGGCCATCCTGGAAATCGATGCGCGTCAAGGCATCCACGTCGCTATGGATACCCGACGGGCGCCGAAACCGTTCGGATGCCTTCCATGACGCGGCGGGCATGTGCACAACGCATGCGCCAGCCACAAGAAGCCTTGTTGGAAAAGTGAATGAGCACAATGGCAAGGTGCAATTATGCACGCACGCCTAGCCATGTTAATAAGAGCCAAACATAATTATCTGAACCATTGATCTTTAAGAGGACTATGCCAAGAACACATCCACAATACACATTACGTTACAAACATTGTGGCCAGGACAAAAAGGAACATGTACAAAAAACATGTACAAAAAATAATAGTAAATAATAATAACTATATATAAAATAAATAACATAGGTAAGTAACAATTAGGAAAATGAAATAATATGAAAAGCAAGATATAAAAATAAAATAGAAGAAAAATAAAAATAACAAATAATAAAAAATAAATAATAAAAAAATAAAAAAATATAAAAATAAAGAAATAAAATAAATTAAAGCGAAAATGCCCTACCACAAAAAGCATATTAATATGTCATATCCAGATCAAAAAGAACGTATAATTAAATACACATGACATGATACAACATAAAACATGATACTAGGTTGAACATATCAATGTATTAAGGTTATAGATAGCTCTTCTTCAGATCGTACTATAAACAGGGTCCAAATCTTCACAGCATGATGAAAGAAATCGTCTTCAATATTCCAAATAGTCATATATACTCAAACTAAACGAATAAAAAAACATATATTAATAAAAACAACCCACAACACCAATTAAAATCGAGAGAGAACAAGGACAGATTATAGGAATGATGAAAATGATAATTTCTCATTTAAACCTTTAGGATGCATAGTGCCGAGGGTAACAATCCATCGACACTCGAGTTGTGCCAACATGCGCTTCAAATTACCGCCCCTGATCCCACCATGAACCCGATCAATCCCACGTATCTGTAATCCAGATGGATCTGAACCATGGCAGAGTCTAAAGTGTCTGGGGATTGTCTTTAGGCCAGGGATATCCGTAGATTCCTTAGCCGCCAGGATATCCCTGACATGCTCCCGGGTCCTCACACGCAGCTCACGAGATGTTAAGCCCACATAAATCAAATTACAAGGGCATGTCGCATAATATACGACATATCGTGAGCTGCATGAGATGTAGGTCAGGATGCGATATTCCTTGCCACCATCAGATGATGTAAAATCAAAAGTCCGTATAATATTACTACATGCACGGCATGTGCCGCACGGGTAACAACCCCAATGTTGTTTCGATGCACCAAAGGGGTTAGGACTAGCTGCCACATAGTGGCTCTTAACCAGTAAGTCCTTCAGATTTTTTCCCCTCCTTGCCGTCATGAGTGGACGGTTAGGAAGAATTTTACTCAAAGAAGCATCCGTCATAAGGACTGACCAATGTTTCTGAAGGATTTGGCGCATATCAGACCATTGGTTATTGAACGTTGCAATAAATCTCAATGGTTGATCTTGGTTATTATTTCGCTCAGATCCACAGAGTAATTGGCTACGTGGAGTACCCCGGGCACGACGATGGCCTTGCTTGATACATCTATTGCTATAGCCCCGCTCACTGAACCTGGAGCTAAGGTCCCGAGACTGACCCTCAAAGGCCGCATCCGCATTCTTAAAAATTGTCCAGTAGGGATTGCTCGGATGGTGGATGGGGTATGGGCAGAGGTTGCATGCAATAAAGCATTAACCGCAGTATCTTTACGAAAAATGTCTGTCTGTATTCTGCCCTCCCCATCCACCATAACCTTGATATCCAAAAAATCAATGTTTTCAGCATTGATTTTATACGTTAATCTGATGTTGTATGTGTTCTGATTGAGTATACGGATGAAGTCCAAGAGGGCAGCCTCCGGGCCCTGCCAAATAAAAAAAACATCGTCGATAAACCTATACCAACACTGCGCATGGGATGCGGCTGGAGCACCGCCACCGAAAACCTCACGCTCCCAATACCCCAAAAAGAGGTTTGCGTATGACGGTGCACAGGCCGCACCCATCGCAGTGCCTCGCTGTTGTAGGTAAAATCAGTCCTTAAATGTAAACAAATTATGTGTAAGCACAAACTCCAAAAGCTCCAGGATCAGTGAGCGCAGTGCAGGCTCATAATTACTCATACCTAGGAAATACTCCACTGCCAAAAGACCGTCCGAGTGATGGATGCTAGTATAAAGTGATTCAACATCTATGGTGGCAAGGAGCATGTCTGAATCAATGCACAACCCATCTATCTTCCTCAGGACGTCCGTAGTGTCTCTGACATAGGAGGGCAGCGATTCCACTAGAGGTTGCAAATAATAATCTATGAATTTACAAATAGGATCGCATAGCCCTCCAATGCCAGAGACAATCGGACGTCCTGGGGGTGACACAGAATCTTTGTGCACCTTCGGCAATAGATAGAATGTAGATATAACCGGATTTTCAACGAACAGGCCATCAAAGATTTTTTTGGGAATTATGCCTTGTGTTAATGCCTCATCCAAAATTTTAAATAGTTCCCCCACAAACTTCTCTACCGGATTACCTGGAAGCTGAATGTAGGCTTCCCGGTCCCTTAACTGCCGGAATGCCTCTCTTTCGTACATCCCCGCTGGCCAGATGACCACGTTCCCCCCCTTATCTGCTGGCTTAATAACAATGTCCCTTAAACTGCTAAGCTCTTTAATAGCATGACGTTGTGCATTAGTAAGATTATGTCCATATCTATTCCTGGGTAGACTCTTAAAGTCCTCCAAAACGAATTTGTTAAAGATATCCACCTGAGGACAGATAGAGAAGGAGGGGAACGTGGCCGATCTGGGACAGAGAGATGCAGGAAAGGTACCTGTACTAGGAGAAGGTGCACCCATCTCAAGCTCCTCCAATATAGTTACAGCATCCAATTCCTGGGTAGTGGTCAAATCCATACAGCCTTCAGGTTTAAAATGTAACTTACGCAAAATCACTTTTCTCAGGAAAAGTTGTAAATCTTTCATCGCTGAAAAAAAGTCAAAAGGGTTAGTGGGAACGAACGTGAGGCCTCTGCTTAAGACTTCAAGCTGTGGCTGTGAGAGTATATGGTTGGATAAATTAATTACCTCAAGTTTATTTTTAGATTTCTTCTCCAAGGAGTGTGGAGGAGTGATTGTCCTTTTATATCGTGCATTACCCTTCCTCGGGCCAAATTTCATTTTCCCTAGCCTCTCATCTAAAACCGATGAAAGAGAGGGACCAACTGACCCATCCTCATCTATAGAAGATGTCGATGAAAATGAATTACGATGAATTTTGGATGTCCCCCTGACTGGTATCTGTTTCTTCCTCTATTTATAGACCCGATCATTTGAATAATCGGCCACATCCCTCTGGTATTTTTTAGTTTTAGGGGAAACAATATCCATCTCCCATCTTGTGAAGTCATCCTCCAGTTCCTTATTCAGTTTAGTAAGGGCCTCAGTCGTTAATTTGGTACTAAGATCAGTCTGTATTAAACCAATTTCTGTCTCCAGTTCTTTGAGAATTTTTTCATTAGACTTGATCAAAAGACCCATAAATCCTCTTGAACAATTTGAGGATAATTCCTCCCATTCCTTTTTGAAAGTTGCGTCTTCAATAGAAAAGGAGGGAAATACCTGTACCCGGAGTCCTCTGGGTACCAGGCCTCTATCTATATACCGCTCCAAAAAGGACTTATTCCACCATAACCTCGTTTTTTTGTTAAGTAGTTGTTTCAATTTTAGAATCAAATCCTCATTCTCTTGAGTTAACAGCCACACTCTGGTCTCCACCAAACACCTCATTTAGTTTTGTAAGCCACGCTTTTTCGCGGGTCTTGTGATCCATATGATCAGGTAGACAAGCTGTGAATATACACAGAAAAATAGTTATTTTTACCCAAGGTGTCATACCAATTTGATCAAACCATCTACTACAAAAATCAATATATATGTGTTTTTATGAGGACACTTAATAAATTTAATGGATTTTGCACAAGAAAATTGTTTTTTGTGAGTCATTGGGATTTTTTGAATCCAGGTGCATTTGAACTCCTGTACATTGTAGGACTGTTTATATACAGTAATACTTTCTAACACTGTTTATATACAGTAATACTTTCTTACACCGGTTATGTATATAGCAATACTTTCTTATACCGATTACATACAGTAATACTTTCCTACACTGGTTATATACAGTAATACTTTCTTACACTGGTTATATACAGTAATACTTTCTTACACTGGTTATATACAGTAATACTTTCTTACACCGGTTATGTATATAGCAATACTTTCTTACACCGATTACATACAGTAATACTTTCCTACACTGGTTATATACAGTAATACTTTCTTACACTGGTAATACAGAGTAATACTTTCTTACACCGGTTATATACAGTAATACTTTCTTACACTGGTTATATATATAGCAATACTTTCTTATACCGATTACATACAGTAATACTTTCCTACACTGGTTATATACAGTAATACTTTCTTACACTGGTTATATATATATAGCAATACTTTCTTACACCGGTTACATACAGTAATACTTTCTAACACCGGTTATATATATAGTAATACTTTCTTACACTGGTAATATAGAGTAATACTTTCTTACACCGGTTATATACAGTAATAATTTCTCACACTGGTTATATATATAGCAATACTTTCTTATACCGATTACATACAGTAATACTTTCCTACACTGGTTATATACAGTAATACTTTCTTACACTGGTTATATACAGTAATACTTTCTAACACTGGTTATATACAGTAATACTTTCTTATACCGATTACTTACAGTAATACTTTCTTACACTGGTTATATACAGTAATACTTTCTTACACCGGTTATATATATAGTAATACGTTCTAAAACTGATTACATACAGTAATACTTTCTAAGACCGGTTATATACAGTAATACTTTGTTACACTGGTTATATATGCAGTAATGCTTTCTTACACCGGTTATATAAAGTAATACTTTCTAACACCGGTTACATACAGCAATACTTTCTTACACCGGTTTTATACAGTAATACTTTCTTACACTGGTTATATACAGTAATACTTTCTTATACCGATTACTTACAGTAACACTTTCTTACACCGGTGATATATATATAGTAATACGTTTTAACACTGATTACATACAGTAATACTTTCTTACACTGGTTATATACAGTAATACTTTCTTATACCGATTACTTACAGTAATACTTTCTTACACCGGTTATATATATAGTAATACGTTCTAACACTGATTACATACAGTAATACTTTCTTACACCGGTTACATACAGTAATACTTTCTTACACTGGTTACATACAGTAATACTTTCTAACACAGGCTATATATATAGTAATACTTTCTTACACTGGTTATATACAGTAATACTTTCTTACACCAGTTACATACAGTAATACTTTCTTATACCGATTACATACAGTAATACTTTCTTACACTGGTTATATACAGTAATACTTTCTAACACCGGTTATATATATATAGCAATACTTTCTTATACCGATTACATGCAGTAATACTTTCCTACACTGGCTATATACAGTAATACTTTCTTACACTGGTTACATACAGTAATACTTTCTTACACTGGTTATATACAGTAATACTTTCTTACACTGGTTATATACAGTAATACTGTCTTACACTGTTACATACAGTAATACTTTCTTACTCCGGTTATATATATAGTAATACTTTCTTACACTGGTTATATACAGTAATACTTTCTTACACTGGTTACATACAGCAATACTTTCTTACACCGGTTATATACAGTAATACTTTCTTACACCGGTTATATACAGTAATACTTTCTTACACTGGTTATATACAGTAATACTTTCTTACACCGGTTATATACAGTAATACTTTCTTACACTGGTTATATACAGTAATACTTTCTTACCCCGCTTATATACTACAGTAATACTTTCTTACACTGGTTACATACAGTAATACTTTCTTACACTGGTTACATACAGTAATGCTTTCTTACACTGGTTATATACAGTAATACTTTCTTACACCGGTTACACACATTAATACTTTCTCACACTGGTTATATACAGTAATACTTTCTTACATTGGTTATATACAGTAATACTTTCTTACACCGGTTACATACAGTAATACTTTTTTACACTGGTTACATACAGCAATACTTTCTTACACCGGTTATATACAGTAATACTTTATTACACCGGTTATATACAGTAATACTTTCTTACACTGGTTATATACAGTAATACTTTCTTACACTGGTTACATACAGTAATACTTTCTTACACCGGTTATATACAGTAATACTTTCTTACACTGGTTATATACAGTAATACTTTCTTACCCCGCTTATATACTACAGTAATACTTTCTTACACTGGTTACATACAGTAATACTTTCTTACACTGGTTACATACAGTAATGCTTTCTTACACCGGTTATATACAGTAATACTTTCTAAAACCGGTTATATATATAGCAATACTTTCTTATACCGATTACATGCAGTAATACTTTCCTACACTGGCTATATACAGTAATACTTTCTTACACCGGTTACATACAGTAATACTTTCTTACACTGGTTACATACAGTAATACTTTCTTACACTGGTTATATACAGTAATACTTTCTTACACTGGTTATATACAGTAATACTTTCTTACACTGGTTACATACAGTAATACTGTCTTACACTGTTACATACAGTAATACTTTCTTACTCCGGTTATATATATAGTAATACTTTCTTACACTGGTTATATACAGTAATGCTTTCTTACACTGGCTATATACAGTAATACTTTCTTACACCGGTTATATACAGTAATACTTTCTTACCCCGCTTATATACTACAGTAATACTTTCTTACACTGGTTACATACAGTAATGCTTTCTTACACTGGCTATATACAGTAATACTTTCTTACACCGGTTATATACAGTAATACTTTCTTACCCCGCTTATATACTACAGTAATACTTTCTTACACTGGTTACATACAGTAATGCTTTCTTACACCGGTTATATACAGTAATACTTTCTTACACCGGTTATATACAGTAATACTTTCTTACACTGGTTATATACAGTAATACTTTCTTACATCGGTTACATACAGTAATACTTTCTTACACTGGTTATATACAGTAATACTTTCTTACACCGGTTACACACATTAATACTTTCTCACACTGGTTATATACAGTAATACTTTCTTACACCGGTTACATACAATAATACTTTCTTATACCGATTACATACAGTAATACTTTCTTACACTGGTTATATACAGTAATACTTTCTTACACCGGTTACACACATTAATACTTTCTCACACTGGTTATATACAGTAATACTTTCTTACACCGGTTACATACAGTAATACTTTCTTATACCGATTACATACAGTAATACTTTCTTACACTGGTTATATACAGTAATACTTTCTTACACCGGTTATATACAGTAATACTTTCTTACATCGGTTACATACAGTAATACTTTCTTACACTGGTTACATACAGTAATACTTTCTTACACTGGTTACACACATTAATACTTTCTCACACTGGTTATATACAGTAATACTTTCTTACACTGGTTATATACAGTAATACTTTCTTACACCGGTTACATACAGTAATACTTTCTTATACCGATTACATACAGTAATACTTTCTTACACTGGTTATATACAGTAATACTTTCTTACACCGGTTATATACAGTAATACTTTTACACCGGTTACATACAGTAATACTTTCTTATACCGATTACATACAGTAATACTTTCTTACACCGGTTACATACAGTAATACTTTCTTACACTGGGTATATACAGTAATACTTTCTTACACCGGTTACACACATTAATACTTTCTTACACTGGTTATATACAGTAATACTTTCTTACACTGGTTACATACAGTAATACTTTCTTACACTGGTTATATACAGTAATACTTTCTTACCTCGCTTATATACAGTAATACTTTCTTACACCGGTTACATACAGTAATACTTTCTTACACCGGTTACATACAGTAATACTTTCTTACACTGGTTATATACAGTAATACTTTCTTACACCTGTTATATACAGTAATACTTTCTTACACTGGTTATATACAGTAATACTTTCTCACACTGGTTATATGTATAGCAATACTTTCTTATACCGATTACATACAGTAATACTTTCCTACACTGGTTATATATATAGTAATACTTTCTTACACCGGTTACATACAGTAATACTTTCTTACACCGGTTACATACAGTAATACTTTCTTACACCGGTTACATACAGTAATACTTTCTAACACCGGTTATATATATAGTAATACTTTCTTACACTGGTTATATACAGTAATGCTTTCTTATACCGATAACTTACAGTAATACTTTCTAACACCGGTTACATACAGTAATACTTTCTTACACTGGTTACATACAGTAAGTAGTGTTGAGCATTCCGATACCGCAAGTATCGGGTATCGGCCGATACTTGCTGTATCGGAATTCCGATACCGACTTCCGATATTTTTTCAATATCGGAATTCGGCATCGGAATCGGAAGTTCAGTTGATTGACGGCCTGACGTCATCATGATGCGCGGTGTGTGCGCATCATGATGCGCCGTCATTTCGGGCCTTCCGGGGGTCTCTGCCGGCCTGCCGGGGGGCTGTGCCGGCCTGCCGGGGGGCTGTGTGGACTGCCCGGGGTCTGTACCGGCCTGCCGGGGGGCTGTGCCGGCCTGCCGGTGGTCTGTGCACCCTGTGGGGGTCTGTACCGGCCTGCCGGGGGGCTGTGCCGGCCTGCCGGGGGGCTGTGCTGATGTCCGGGGGTCTGTGCAAGCATCGTCCGATGGGACTACAAGTCCCATCGGGCGATGCCTGCTACCATGACAGTGATTGACACATTAGCCAATGATGGGACAGTAGTAGTCCCATCATCCGGCTAATGTGTTAAATGTTAAAAAAAAAAAAAAAAATACTACATACATACTACATGCATGCTACATACATACTACATGCTACATACATACTACATATATACTACATACATGCTACATGCATGCTACATACATACTACATATATACTACATACATACTACATACATACTGCATGCTACATACATACTACATATATACTACATGCATGCTACATACATACTACATATATACTACATGCATGCTACATACATACTACATGCTACATGCATGCTACATACATACTACATACATACTACATGCTACATACATACCACATATATACTACATACATACAATACATTCATACAATACATACATAGACATACAGTACATATAACATAGAGTAACATACTTACCAATACTTGTCACATTGTTCCCCGAAGCCATTGTCGTCTACGGAATAAATATTAACATAACAAACCACAAAAATACTCACCCACGATCCGAAGCAGTCCACGAGTGTGTCCCACGACGATCTTGGGTAGAGAACGGCAGCATCAGATGATGCTGCCGTTCTCTACGGGCTGCAGGAATCCAATGACGGAAGGTAGGTATCCTTCCGCACTGTATTCCTCCGCCACTTAAAAAAAAAAGTCCCTAGTCTCACTTTATGCCATTGCTGTGTGGGAAATTCCCACACAGCAATGGCATAAAGTGAGACTAGGGACTTTTTTTTTTTAAGTGGCGGAGGAATACAGTGCGGAAGGATACCTACCTTCCGTCATTGGATTCCTGCAGCCCGTAGAGAACGGCAGCATCATCTGATGCTGCAGTTCTCTACCCAAGATCGTCGTGGGACACACTCGTGGACTGCTTCGGATCGTGGGTGAGTATTTTTGTGGTTTGTTATGTTAATATTTATTCCGTAGACGACAATGGCTTCGGGGAACAATGTGACAAGTATTGGTAAGTATGTTACTCTATGTTATATGTACTGTATGTCTATGTATGTATTGTATGAATGTATTGTATGTATGTAGTATATATGTGGTATGTATGTAGCATGTAGTATGTATGTAGTATGTATGTAGCATGCATGTAGCATGTAGTATGTATGTAGCATGCATGTAGTATATATGTAGTATGTATGTAGCATGCATGTAGTATATATGTAGTATGTATGTAGTATGTATGTAGTATGTATGTGGTATGTATGTAGCATGTAGTATGTATGTAGCATGCATGTAGTATATATGTAGTATGTATGTAGCATGCAGTATATATGTAGTATGTATGTAGTATATATGTGGTATGTATGTAGCATGTAGTATGTATGTAGCATGCATGTAGTATATATGTAGTATGTATGTGGTATGTATGTAGCATGTAGTATGTATGTAGTATGTATGTAGTATGTATGTGGTATGTATGTAGCATGCAGTATGTATGTAGCATGCATGTAGTATATATGTAGTATGTATGTAGCATGTATGTAGTATGAAT
Organism: Dendrobates tinctorius; assembly: GCF_039654945.1. Lineage (NCBI taxonomy): Eukaryota > Metazoa > Chordata > Amphibia > Anura > Dendrobatidae > Dendrobates > Dendrobates tinctorius. The sequence continues at coordinate 12,733,533 of NW_027361932.1, forward strand.
GTAGCATGTATGTAGTATGCATGTTGTATGTATGTAGCATGTAATTTTTTTTTTTTTTTTTTTTTACATTTAACACATTAGCCGGATGATGGGACTACTACTGTCCCATCATTGGCTAATGTGTCAATCACTGTCATGGTAGCAGGCATCGCCCGATGGGACTTGTAGTCCCATCGGACGATGCCTGCACAGACCCCCGGAGCCTGCACAGCCCCCCGGCAGGCCGGCACAGCCCCCCGGAGCCGGCACAGCCCCCCGGCAGGCCGGCACAGCCCCCCGGAGCCTGCACAGACCACCGGCAGGCCGGCACAGACCACCGGAGCCTGCACAGACCCCCTGGCAGGCCGGCACAGCCCCCCGAAAGGCCCGTACAGACCCCAGAGAGGCTGTACAAGGGCAGGAAAGGGTTTTTCTTATTCCGATACCGGAAGTCCCATAGACTTGAATGGGACTTCCGGTATCGGAATCGGCGATACCGATACTTTTTTAAAGATCGGCCGATACCATCCGATACGATACTTTGAAGTATCGGACGGTATCGCTCAACTCTAACAGTAAGACTTCCTTACACCGGTTACATACAGTAATACTTTCTTACACTGGTTACATACAGGAATACTTTCTTACACCGGTTATATACAGTAATACTTTCTAACACCGGTTATATATATAGTAATACTTTCTTACACTGGTTATATACAGTAATACTTTCTTATACCGATTACATACAGTAATACTTTCCTACACTGGTTGTATACAGCAATACTTTCTTACACTTGTTACATACAGTAATACTTTCTTACACTGGTTATAAACAGTAATACTTTCTTACACCGGTTATATATATAGTAATACGTTCTAACACTGATTACATACAGTAATACTTTCTTATACCGGTTATATACAGTAATACTTTCTTACACTGGTTATATATATAGTAATACGTTCTAACACTGATTACATACAGTAATACTTTCTTATACCAATTACATACAGTAATACTTTCTTACACCGGTTATATATATAGTAATACGTTCTAACACTGATTACATACAACAATACTTTCTTATACCGATTACATAAAGTAATACTTTCCTACACTGGTTGTATACAGTAATACTTTCTTACACTGGTTATATACAGTAATACTTTCTTACACCGGTTACATACAGTAATACTTTCTTACACTGTTCATATACAGTAATACTTTCTAACACTGTTTATATACAGTAATACTTTCTTACACCGGTTATATATAGTAATACTTTCTTATACCGATTACATACAGTAATACTTTCCTACACTGGTTATATACAGTAATACTTTCTTACACTGGTTATATATATATATAGCAATACTTTCTTATACCGATTACATACAGTAATACTTTCCTATACTGGTTATATACAGTAATACTTTCTTACACTGGTTATATACAGTAATACTTTCTAACACCGGTTATATATAGTAATACTTTCTTACACTGGTAATATAGAGTAATACTTTCTTACACCGGTTATATACAGTAATACTTTCTCACACTGGTTATATATATAGCAATACTTTCTTATACCGATTACATACAGTAATACTTTCCTACACTGGTTATATACAGTAATACTTTCTTACACTGGTTATATACAGTAATACTTTCTTACACTGATTACAAACAGTAATACTTTCTTATATCGATTACATACAGTAATTCTTTCTTACACTGGTTATATACAGTAATACTTTCTTACACCGGTTACATACAGTAATACTTTCTAACACCGGTTATATATATAGTAACACTTTCTTACACTGGTTATATACAGTAATTCTTTCTTATACCGATTACTTACAGTAATACTTTCTTACACCGGTTACATACAGTAATACTTTCTTACACTGTTTACATACAGTAATACTTTCTAAGACAGATTATATATATAGTAATACTTTCTTACACTGGTTATATACAGTAATACTTTCTTACACCGGTTACATACAGTAATACTTTCTTATACCGATTACATACAGTAATACTTTCTTACACTGGTTATATACAGTAATACTTTCTTATACCGATTACATACAGTAATACTTTCCTACACCGGTTATATACAGTAATACTTTCTTACACTGGTTACATACAGTAATACTTTCTTACACTGGTTATATACAGTAATACTTTCTTACACTGGTTATATACAGTAATACTGTCTTACACTGGTTACATACAGTAATACTTTCTTACTCCGGTTATATATATAGTAATACTTTCTTACACTGGTTACATACAGTAATACTTTCTTACACTGGTTATATACAGCAATACTTTCTTACACTGGTTATATACAGTAATACTTTCTTACACCGGTTATATACAGTAAAACTTTCTTACACCGGTTATATACAGTAATACTTTCTTACTCCGGTTATATATATAGTAATACTTTCTTACACTGGTTATATACAGTAATACTTTCTTACACTGGTTATATACAGCAATACTTTCTTACACTGGTTACATACAGTAATACTTTCTTACACCGGTTATATACAGTAATACTTTCTTACACCGGTTATATACAGTAATACTTTCTTACACCGGTTATATACAGTAAAACTTTCTTACACCGGTTACATACAGTAATACTTTCTTACACCAGTTATACAGTGCCTACAAGTAGTATTCAACCCCCTGCAGATTTAGCAGGTTTACACATTCGGAATTAACTTGGCATTGTGACATTTGGACTGTAGATCAGCCTGGAAGTGTGAAATGCACTGCAGCAAAAAAGAATGTTATTTCTTTGTTTAATTTTTTTTTAAATTGTGAAAAGTTTATTCAGAGGGTCATTTATTATTCAACCCCTCAAACGACCAGAATTCTGTTTGGTTCCCCTAAAGTATTAAGAAGTATTTCAGGCACAAAGAACAATGAGCTTCACATGTTTGGATTAATTATCTCTTTTTCCAGCCTTTTCTGACTATTTAAGACCCTCCCCAAACTTGTGAACAGCACTCATACATGGTCAACATGGGAAAGACAAAGGAGCATTCCAAGGCCATCAGAGACAAGATCGTGGAGGGTCACAAGGCTGGCAAGGGGTACAAAACCCTTTCCAAGGAGTTGGGCCTACCTGTCTCCACTGTTGGGAGCATCATCCGGAAGTGGAAGGCTTATGGAACTACTGTTAGCCTTCCACGGCCTGGACAGCCTTTGAAAGTTTCCTCCCGTGCCGAGGCCAGGCTTGTCCGAAAAGTCAAGGCTAACCCAAGGACAACAAGGAAGGAGCTCCGGGAAGATCTCATGGCAGTGGGGACATTGGTTTCAGTCAATACCATAAGTAACGTACTCCACCGCAATGGTCTCCGTTCCAGATGAGCCCGTAAGGTACCTTTACTTTCAAAGCGTCATGTCAAGGCTCGACTACAGTTTGCTCATGATCACTTGGAGGACTCTGAGACAGACTGGTTCAAGGTTCTCTGGTCTGATGAGACCAAGATCGAGATCTTTGGTGCCAACCACACACGTGACGTTTGGAGACTGGATGGCACTGCATACGACCCCAAGAATACCATCCCTACAGTCAAGCATGGTGGTGGCAGCATCATGCTGTGGGGCTGTTTCTCAGCCAAGGGGCCTTGCCATCTGGTCCGCATCCATGGGAAGATGGATAGCACGGACTACCTGGAGATTTTGGCCAAGAACCTCCGCTCCTCCATCAAGGATCTTAAGATGGGCCGTCATTTCATCTTCCAACAAGACAACGACCCAAAGCACACAGCCAAGAAAACCAAGGCCTGGTTCAAGAGGCAAAAAATCAAGGTGTTGGAGTGGCCTAGTCAGTCTCCTGACCTTAACCCAATTGAAAACTTGTGGAAGGAGCTCAAGATTAAAGTCCACATGAGACACCCAAAGAACCTAGATAACTTGGAGAAGATCTGCATGGAGGAGTGGGCCAAGATAACTCCAGAGACCTGTGCTGGCCTGATCAGGTCTTATAAAAGACGATTATTAGCTGTAATTGCAAACAAGGGTTATTCCACAAAATATTAAACCTAGGGGTTGAATAATAATTGACCCACACTTTTATGTTTAAAATTTATTAAAATTTAACTGAGCAACATAACTTTTTGGTTTGTAAGATTTATGCATCTGTTAATAAATCCTGCTCTTGTGTGAAGTTTGAGGGCTCTAACTTATTTGCATCTTATCAAACCTGCTAAATCTGCAGGGGGTTGAATACTACTTGTAGGCACTGTATACAGTAATACTTTCTCACACTGGTTATATACAGTGGGGAAAAAAAGTATTTAGTCAGTCAGCAATAGTGCAAGTTCCACCACTTAAAAAGATGAGAGGCGTCTGTAATTTACATCATAGGTAGACCTCAACTATGGGAGACAAACTGAGAAAAAAAAATCCAGAAAATCACATTGTCTGTTTTTTTTCCATTTTATTTGCATATTATGGTGGAAAATAAGTATTTGGTCAGAAACAAGCAATCAAGATTTCTGGCTCTCACAGACCTGTAACTTCTTCTTTAAGAGTCTCCTCTTTCCTCCACTCATTACCTGTAGTAATGGCACCTGTTTAAACTTGTTATCAGTATAAAAAGACACCTGTGCACACCCTCAAACAGTCTGACTCCAAACTCCACTATGGTGAAGACCAAAGAGCTGTCAAAGGACACCAGAAACAAAATTGTAGCCCTGCACCAGGCTGGGAAGACTGAATCTGCAATAGCCAACCAGCTTGGAGTGAAGAAATCAACTGTGGGAGCAATAATTAGAAAATGGAAGACATACAAGACCACTGATAATCTCCCTCGATCTGGTGCTCCACGCAAAATCCCACCCCGTGGGGTCAGAATGATCACAAGAACGGTGAGCAAAAATCTCAGAACCACGTGGGGGGACCTAGTAAATGAACTGCAGAGAGCTGGGACCAATGTAACAAGGCCTACCATAAGTAACACACTATGCCACCATGGACTCAGATCCTGCAGTGCCAGACGTGTCCCACTGCTTAAGCCTGTACATGTCCGGGCCCGTCTGAAGTTTGCTAGAGAGCATTTGGATGATCCAGAGGAGTTTTGGGAGAATGTCCTATTGTCTGATGAAACCAAACTGGAACTGTTTGGTAGAAACACAACTTGTCGTGTTTGGATGAAAAAGAATACTGAGTTGCATCCATCAAACACCATACCTACTGTAAAGCATGGTGGTGGAAACATCATGCTTTGGGGCTGTTTCTCTGCAAAGGGGCCAGGACGACTGATCCGGGTACATGAAAGAATGAATGGGGCCATGTATCGTGAGATTTTGAGTGCAAACCTCCTTCCATCAGCAAGGGCATTGAAGATGAAACGTGGCTGGGTCTTTCAACATGACAATGATCCAAAGCACACCGCCAGGGCAACGAAGGAGTGGCTTCGTAAGAAGCATTTCAAGGTCCTGGAGTGGCCTAGCCAGTCTCCAGATCTTAACCCTATAGAAAACCTTTGGAGGGAGTTGAAAGTCCGTGTTGCCAAGCGAAAAGCCAAAAACATCACTGCTCTAGAGGAGATCTGCATGGAGGAATGGGCCAACATACCAACAACCGTGTGTGGCAACCTTGTGAAGACTTACAGAAAACGTTTGACCTCTGTCATTGCCAACAAAGGATATATCACAAAGTATTGAGATGAAATTTTGTTTCTGACCAAATACTTATTTTCCACCATAATATGCAAATAAAATGAAAAAAAAACAGACAATGTGATTTTCTGGATTTTTTTTTCTCAGTTTGTCTCCCATAGTTGAGGTCTACCTATGATGTAAATTACAGACGCCTCTCATCTTTTTAAGTGGTGGAACTTGCACTATTGCTGACTGACTAAATACTTTTTTTCCCCACTGTATATAGCAATACTTTCTTATACCGATTACATACAGTAATACTTTCCTACACTGGTTATATACAGTAATACTTTCTTACACCGGTTACATACAGTAATACTTTCTTACACCGGTTACATACAGTAATACTTTCTAACACCGGTTATATATATAGTAATACTTTCTTACACTGGTTATATAGAGTAATACTTTCTTACACCGGTTATATAGAGTAATACTTTCTAACACCGGTTATATACAGTAATACTTTCTTACACTGGTTATATACAGTAATACTTTCTTACACCGGTTATATAAAGTAATACTTTCTTACACTGGTTATATACAGTAATACTTTCTAACACTGGTTATATACAGTAATACTTTCTTACACTGGTTATATACAGTAATAATTTCTTATACCGATTACTTACAGTAATACTTTCTTACACCGGTTATATACAGTAATACTTTCTTACACTGGTTATATACAGTAATACTTTCTAACACCGGTTATATATATATATAGCAATACTTTCTTATACCGATTACATAAAGTAATACTTTCCTACACTGGTTATATACAGTAATACTTTCTTACACTGGTTACATACAGTAATACTTTCTTACACTGGTTACATACAGCAATACTTTCTTACACCGGTTATATACAGTAATACTTTCTTACTCCGGTTATATACAGTAATACTTTCTAACACCGGTTATATACAGTAATACTTTCTTACACTGGTTATATACAGTAATACTTTCTTACACCGGTTATATATATAGTAATACTTTCTTACACCGGTTATATATATATAGTAACACGTTCTAACACCGGTTACACATATAGTAATACTTTCTTACACTGGTTATATACAGTAAGACTTTCTTATACCGATTACATACAGTAATACTTTCTTACACTGGTTACATACAATAATACTTTCTAACACCGGTTATATATATAGTAATACTTTCTTACACTGGTTATATACAGTAATGCTTTCTTATACCGATAACTTACAGTAATACTTTCTAACACCGGTTACATACAGTAATACTTTCTTACACTGGTTACATACAGTAAGACTTCCTTACACCGGTTACATACAGTAATACTTTCTTACACTGGTTATATACAGTAATACTTTCTTACACCGGTTATATATATAGCAATACTTTCTTATACCGATTACATAAAGTAATAGTTTCCTACACTGGTTATATACAGTAATACTTTCTTACACTGGTTATATACAGTAATACTTTCTTACACTGGTTATATACAGTAATACTTTCTTACACCGGTTACATACAGTAATACTTTCTAACACTGTTTATATTCAGTAATACTTTCTTACACCGGTTATATATATAGCAATACTTTCTTATACCGATTACATACAGTAATACTTTCCTACACTGGTTATATACAGTAATACTTTCTTACACTGGTAATACAGAGTAATACTTTCTTACACCGGTTATATACAGTAATACTTTCTTACACTGGTTATATATATAGCAATACTTTCTTATACCGATTACATACAGTAATACTTTCCTACACTGGTTATATACAGTAATACTTTCTTACACTGGTTATATACAGTAATACTTTCCTACACTGGTTATACACAGTAATACTTTCTTACACTGATTACATACAGTAATACTTTCTTAGAATTAATGTATGTAATCGATATAAGAAAGTATTACTGTATGTAATCAGTGTAAGAAAGTATTACTGTGTATAACCAGTGTAGGAAAGTATTACTGTATATAACCAGTGTAAGAAAGAATTAATGTATGTAATCGATATTTCTTACACTGGTTATATACAGTAATACTTTCCTACACTGGTTATATACAGTAATACTTTCTTACACTGGTTATATACAGTAATACTTTCCTACACTGGTTATACACAGTAATACTTTCTTACACTGATTACATACAGTAATACTTTCTTATATCGATTACATACATTAATTCTTTCTTACACTGGTTATATACAGTAATACTTTCTTACTTTCTTACACTGGTTATATACAGTAATACTTTCTTACTTTCTTACACTGGTTATATACAGTAATACTTTCTAACACCGGTTATATATATATATATAGTAATACTTTCTTACACTGGTTATATACAGTAATACTTTCTTATACCGATTACTTACAGTAATACTTTCTTACACCGGTTATATATATAGTAATACGTTCTAAAACTGATTACATACAGTAATACTTTCTTACACTGGTTATATACAGTAATACTTTCTTATACCGGTTATATATATAGTAATACTTTCTTACACTGGTTACATACAGTAATACTTTCTTACACCGGTTATATATAGTAATACTTTCTAACACCGGTTATATACAGCAATACTTTCTTACACTGGTTATATACAGTAATACTTTGTTACACTGGTTATATATGCAGTAATGCTTTCTTACACCGGTTATATAAAGTAATACTTTCTTACACTGGTTACATACAGTAATACTTTCTTACACTGGTTATATACAGTAATACTTTCTAACACTGGTTATATACAGTAATACTTTCTTACACTGGTTATATACAGTAATAATTTCTTATACCGATTACTTACAGTAATACTTTCTTACACCGGTTATATACAGTAATACTTTCTTACACTGGTTATATACAGTAATACTTTCTAACACCGGTTATATATATATAGCAATACTTTCTTATACCGATTACATAAAGTAATACTTTCCTACACTGGTTATATACAGTAATACTTTCTTACACTGGTTACATACAGTAATACTTTCTTACACTGGTTACATACAGCAATACTTTCTTACACCGGTTATATACAGTAATACTTTCTTACTCCGGTTATATACAGTAATACTTTCTAACACCGGTTATATACAGTAATACTTTCTTACACTGGTTATATACAGTAATACTTTCTTACACCGGTTATATATATAGTAATACTTTCTTACACCGATTACATACAGTAATACTTTCTTACACTGGTTATATACAGTAATACTTTCTTACACTGGTTATATACAGTAATACTTTCTTATACCGATTACATACAGTAATACTTTCTTATACCGATTACATACAGTAATACTTTCTTACACCGGTTATATATATAGTAATACTGTATGTAATCGGTATAAGAAAGTATTACTGTATATAACCAGTGTAAGAAAGTATTACTGTATACAACCAGTGTAGGAAAGTATTACTGTATGTAATCGGTATAAGAAAGTATTACTATATATATAACCGGTGTTAGAAAGTATTACTGTAAGTAATCGGTATAAGAAAGTATTACTATATATATATCTGGTGTTAGAAAGTATTACTGTATATAACCAGTGTAAGAAAGTATTACTGTATACAACCAGTGTAGGAAAGTATTACTGTAAGTAATCGGTATAAGAAAGTATTACTATATATATATAACCGGTGTTAGAAAGTATTACTGTATATAACCGGTGTAAGAAAATATTACTGTATATAACCAGTGTAAGAAAAAGTATTACTGTAAGTAATCGGTATAAGAAAGTATTACTATATATATAACCGGTGTTAGAAAGTATTACTGTATATAACCGGTGTAAGAAAATATTACTGTATATAACCAGTGTAAGAAAGTATTACTGTATATAACCAGTGTAAGAAAGTATTAGTGTATATAACCGGTGTAAGAAAGTATTACTGTATACAACCAGTGTAGGAAAGTATTACTGTATGTAACCGGTGTTAGAAAGTATTACTGTATATAACCGGTGAAAGAAAGTATTACTCTATATAACCAGTGTAAAAAAGTGTTACTGTATATAACCGGTGTAAGAAAGTATTACTATATATATAACCGGTGTTAGAAAGTATTACTGTATATAACCGATGTAAGAAAGTATTACTGTATATAACCAGTGTAGGAAAGTATTACTGTATATAACCGATGTAAGAAAGTATTACTCTATATAACCAGTGTAAAAAAGTATTACTGTATATAACCGATGTAAGAAAGTATTACTGTATATAACCAGTGTAGGAAAGTATTACTGTATGTAACCGGTGTAAGAAAGTATTACTATATATATAACTGGTGTTAGAATGTATTACTGTATATAACCGGTGTAAGAAAATAATACTGTATATAACCAGTGTAAGAAAGTATTACTGTATATAACCAGTGTAAGAAAGTATTACTATATATATAACCGGTGTTAGAAAGTATTACTGTATGTAACCGGTGTAAGAAAGTATTACTGTATAAAACCAGTGTAAGAAAGTATTACTATATATATAACCAGTGTAGGAAAGTTTTACTGTATATAACCGGTGTAAGAAAATAATACTGTATATAACCAGTGTTAGAAAGTATTACTGTATATAACCGGTGTAAGAAAGTATTACTGTATATAACCAGTGTAAGAAAGTCTTACTGTATGTAACCGGTGTAAGAAAGTCTTACTGTATATAACCAGTGTAAGAAAATATTAGTGTATATAACCAGTGTAAGAAAGTATTACTATATATATAACCGGTGTTAGAAAGTATTACTGTATGTAACCAGTGTAAGAAAGTATTACTGTATATAACCAGTGTAGGAAAGTTTTACTGTATGTAATCGGTATAAGAAAGTATTGCTATATATATAACCGGTGTTAGAAAGTATTACTGTATGTAACCGGTGTTAGAAAGTATTACTGTATGTAACCGGTGTAAGAAAGTATTACTGTATATAACCAGTGTAAGAAGGTATTACTGTATATAACCAGTGTAAGAAAGTATTACTGTATGTAATCGGTATAAGAAAGTATTACTGTATGTAATCAGTGTAAGAAAGTATTACTGTATGTAACCAGTGTAAGAAAGTTTTACTGTATACAACCAGTGTAGGAAAGTATTACTGTATGTAATCGGTATAAGAAAGTAATACTTTCCTACACTGGTTGTATACAGTAAAACTTTCTTACACTGGTTACATACAGTAATACTTTCTTACACTGGTTATATACAGTAATACTTTCTTATACCGATTACTTACAGTAATACTTTCTTACACAAGTTATATATATAGTAATACGTTCTAACACTGATTACATACAGTAATACTTTCTTATACCTATTACATACAGTAATACTTTCTTACACTGGTTATATACAGTAATACTTTCTTACACTGGTTATATACAGTAATACTTTCTTACACCGGTTACATACAGTAATACTTTCTAACACCGGTTATATATATAGCAATACTTTCTTATACCGATTACATACAGTAAAACTTTCCTACACTGGTTATATACAGTAATACTTTCTTACACTGGTTATATACAGTAATACTTTCTTACACCGGTTACATACAGTAATACTTTCTAACACCGGTTATATATATAGTAATACTTTCTTACACTGGTTATATACACTAATATTTTCTTACACTGGTTATATACAGTAATACTTTCTTACACCGGTTACATACAGTAATACTTTCTAACACCGGTTACATACAGTAATACTTTCTAACACCGGTTATATATATAGCAATACTTTCTTATACCGATTACATACAGTAAAACTTTCCTACACTGGTTATATACAGTAATACTTTCTTACACTGGTTATATACAGTAATACTTTCTTACACCGGTTACATACAGTAATACTTTCTAACACCGGTTATATATATATAGTAATACTTTCTTACACTGGTTATATACACTAATATTTTCTTACACTAGTTATATACAGTAATACTTTCTAACACCGGTTACATACAGTAATACTTTCTAACACCGGTTATATATATAGCAATACTTTCTTATACCGATTACATACAGTAAAACTTTCCTACACTGATTACATACAGTAATACTTTCTTACACTGGTTATATACAGTAATACTTTCTTACACCGGTTACATACAGTAATACTTTCTAACACCGGTTATATATATAGTAATACTTTCTTACACTGGTTATATACAGTAATACTTTCTTACACTGGTTATATACAGTATTATTTTCTTACACCGGTTATATACAGTAATACATTCTAACACCGGTTATATATATAGTAATACTTTCTTACACTGATTATATACACTAATACTTTCTTACACCGGTTATATACAGTAATACTTTCTTACACTGGTTATATAGAGTAATACTTTCTTTCACCGGTTACATACAGTAATACTTTCTAACACCGGTTACATACAGTAATACTTTCCTACACTGGTTGTATACAGTAATACTTTCTTACACCGGTTATATACACTAATACTTTCTTACACTGGTTATATACAGTAATACTTTCTTACACTGGTTATATACAGTAATATTTTCTTACACCGGTTATATACAGTAATACTTTCTAACACCGGTTATATATATAGTAATACTTTCTTATACCGATTACTTACAGTAATACTTTTCTACACTGGTTGTATACAGGAATACTTTCGTACATCGGTTATATACACTAATACTGTCTTACACCGGTTATATACAGTAATACTTTCTTACACTGGTTATATACAGTAATACTTTCTTACACTGGTTATATACAGTAATACTTTCTTACACTGGTTATATACAGTAATACTTTCTAACACCGGTTATATATATAGTAATACTTTCTTATACCGATTACTTACAGTAATACTTTTTCTTACACTGGATAAATACAGTAATATTTTCTTACACCGATTATATACAGTAATACTTTCTAACACCGGTTATATATATATATAGTAATACTTTCTTATACCGATTACTTACAGTAATACTTTCCTACACTGGTTGTATACAGTAATACTTTCTTACACTGGTTATATACAGTAATACTTTCTAACACCAGATATATATATAGTAATACTTTCATATATAGTAATACTTTCTTATACCGATTACTTACAGTAATACTTTCTAACACCGGTTATATATATAGTAATACTTTCTTATACCGATTACATACAGTAATACTTTCCTACACTGGTTGTATACAGTAATACTTTCTTACACTGGTTATATACAGTAATACTTTGTTACACTGGTTATATATGCAGTAATGCTTTCTTACACCGGTTATATAAAGTAATACTTTCTAACACCGGTTGCATACAGTAAGACTTCCTTACACTGGTTACATACAGTAATACTTTCTTACACCGGTTTTATACACTAATACTTTCTTTCACTGGTTATATACAGTAATACTTTCTCATACCGATTACTTACAGTAATACTTTCTTACACTGGTTATATATATAGTAATACGTTCTAACAATGATTACATACAGTAATACTTTCTTACACTGGTTATATACAGTAATACTTTCTTATACCGATTACTTACAGTAATACTTTCTTACACCGGTTATATATATAGTAATACGTTCTAACACTGATTACATACAGTAATACTTTCTTACACTGGTTACATACAGTAATACTTTCTTATACCGATTACATACAGTAATACTTTCTTACACCGGTTATATACAGTAATACTTTCTAACACCGGTTATATATATATAGCAATACTTTCTTATACCGATTACATGCAGTAATACTTTCCTACACTGGTTATATACAGTAATACTTTCTTACACTGGTTACATACAGTAATACTTTCTTACTCCGGTTATATACAATAATATTTTCTTACACTGGTTATATACAGTAATACTTTCTTACACTGGTTACATACAGTAATACTTTCTTACTCCGGTTATATACAGTAATACTTTCTTACACCGGTTATATACAGTAATACTTTCTTACACCGGTTATATACAGTAATACTTTCTTACACTGGTTACATACAGTAATACTTTCTTACACTGGTTACATACAGCAATACTTTCTTACACCGGTTAAATACAGTAATACTTTCTTACACCGGTTATATACAGTAATACTTTCTTACACCGGTTATATACTGTAATACTTTCTTACACTGGTTATATACAGTAATACTTTCTTACACCGGTTACATACAGTAATACTTTCTTACACCGGTTACATACAGTAATACTTTCTAACACCGGTTATATATATAGTAATACTTTCTTACACTGGTTATATATATAGCAATACTTTCTTATACCGATTACATACAGTAATACTTTCCTACAATGGTTATATACAGTAATACTTTCTTACACCGGTTACATACAGTAATACTTTCTTACACCGGTTACATACAGTAATACTTTCTAACACCGGTTATATATATAGTAATACTTTCTTACACTGGTTATATAGAGTAATACTTTCTTACACCGGTTATATACTGTATATAATAATACTTTCTTATACCGATTACATACAGTAATACTTTCCTACACTGGTTGTATACAGTAATACTTTCTTACACTGGTTACATACAGTAATACTTTCTTACACTGGTTATATACAGTAATACTTTCTTATACCGATTACTGTAATACTTTCTTTACACCGGTTATATATATATATAGTAATACTTTCTTACATCGGTTATATATATAGTAATACGTTCTAACACCGGTTACACGTATAGTAATACTTTCTTACACTGGTTATATACAGTAATGCTTTCTTATACCGATAACTTACAGTAATACTTTCTTACACTGGTTACATACAGTAAGACTTCCTTACACCGGTTACATACAGTAATACTTTCTTACACTGGTTACATACAGGAATACTTTCTTACACCGGTTATATACAATAATACTTTCTAACACCGGTTATATATATAGTAATACTTTCTTACACTGGTTATATACAGTAATGCTTTCTTATACCGATAACTTACAGTAATACTTTCTAACACCGGTTGCATACAGTAATACTTTCTTACACTGGTTACATACAGTATGACTTCCTTACACCGGTTACATACAGTAATACTTTCTTACACCGGTTATATATATTAATACTTTCTTATACCGATTACATACAGTAATACTTTCCTACACTGGTTGTATACAGTAATACTTTCTTACACTGGTTACATACAGTAATACTTTCTTACACTGGTTATATACACTAATACTTTCTTATACAGATTACTTACAGTAATACTTTCCTACACTGGTTGTATACAGTAAAACTTTCCTACACTGGTTGTATACAGTAATACTTTCTTACACTGGTTATATACAGTAATACTTTCTTACACCGGTTACATACAGTAATACTTTCTAGCACCGGTTATATATATAGTAATACTTTCTTACACTGGTTATATACAGTAATATTTTCTTACACTGGTTATATACAGTAATACTTTCTTACACCGGTTACATACAGTAAGACTTTCTTACACTGGTTATATGCAGTAATACTTTCTTACACCGGTTATATACAGTAATACTTTCTAACACTGGTTATATATATAGTAATACTTTCTTACACTGGTTATATACAGTAATGCTTTCTTATACCGATTACTTACAGTAATACTTTCTTACACCGGTTATATATATAGTAATACTTTCTTACACTGGTTATATATAGTAATACTTTCTTACACTGGTTATATACAGTAATACTTTCTTACACTGGTTATATACAGTAATATTTTCTTACACCGGTTATATACAGTAATACATTCTAACACCGGTTATATATATAGTAATACTTTCTTATACCGATTACTTACAGTAATACTTTCCTACACTGGTTGTATACAGTAATACTTTCTTACACTGGTTATATACAGTAATACTTTCTAACACCAGATATATATATAGTAATACTTTCTTATACCGATTACTTACAGTAATACTTTCTAACACCGGTTATATATATAGTAATACTTTCTTATACCGATTACATACAGTAATACTTTCCTACACTGGTTGTATACAGTAATACTTTCTTACACTGGTTATATACAGTAATACTTTCTTACACCGGTTACATACAGTAATACTTTCTAACACCGGTTATATATATAGTAATACTTTCTTATACCGATTACTTACAGTAATACTTTCTAACACCGGTTATATATACAGTAATACTTTCTTACACCGGTTATATACAGAAATACTTTCTTACACTGGTTACATACAGTAATACTTCCTTACACTGATTACATACGGTAATACTTTCTTACACTGGTTATATACAGTAATACTTTCTTATATCGATTACTTACAGTAATACTTTTACACTGGTTATATACAGTAATACTTTCTTATACCGGTTATATACAGTAATACTTTCTTATACCGATTACATACAGTAATACTTTCCTACACTGGTTGTATACAGTAATACTTTCTTACACTGGTTACATACAGTAATACTTTCTTACACTGGTTATATACAGTAATACTTTCTTAGGCCTCTTTCACACTTCAGTTTTTTGCCATCAGTCAAAATCCGCCAAAAATTTGAAAATGGCGGATCCGCAAAAATGGAAACAAAACGGATGCAAACTGATGGAACGGATCCGTTTTGTTGAGGATCCGCCATACCGATTTTACTGCGGATCCTCAACAAAACGGATCCGTTCCATCAGTTTGCATCCGTTTTTGTCATCCGTTGAATCCGTTTTTTGCGGATCCGTTTTTCCACACCTCCAAAATGGGATGCTCCCAAATATGATTCGCTCTTGGAAAATGCTCTCAAATGTGATTGGATGCTGGAAACTAGGGAGAAATATATCTAGGGTGTTGTGATACAATTTCTTTGAAAGGTTTTAGAGCTAGTGGCAGCGATGGAAGGAGTTAGTGCGAGTCTGGAAGGAGTTATTGCGAGTATTGACAGCTTCTGTGTGGAATTGGATCTTCACTTGAATCGGTTGGCAATTATTGCTATCGAGAGGGAGAAAAGAAGACTGCGAATCCTGCGTATGTGGAGACGGCGCCAGTGGATTCATCCCATTAATGCGCAGAGGTTCACCCGTGGCGTTTTTTCCACACTGTACCTGGAATTGAGGGAGAATCCGGACAAGTTCTTCAACTACGTGCGCATGCGGATGGAATTCTTTGAGATATTGGTGGATCGTGTTGGAGAACAAATCCGGAGAAGGGACACCTACATGCGGTTTTCTATATCACCGGCGGAGCGTTTGATGGTGACCCTTCGGTAAGTTATCTACCTTTTAAAATGTTTCAGATTCTGCAGGCTTTTATTGTTATGTTATGGCTTGTAGTTTGTATTAATTTTACTTTTTTTCCCTTTTTTTAAGATTCCTGGCAACTGGAGAATCCTTCACCTCCCTCCATTTCCAGTTCCAGATTGGGATTTCCACTATTGCTGGAATTGTACAACAGACCTGCCGGGCATTATGGGATTCTCTACAGGAGGAATACATCCCAGAGCCAACCCAGGAGAGGTGGCTGGAGATTGCAGAGAAGTTTCAAGATATCTGCCAGTTTCCAAACTGCATCGGTGCCGTGGATGGCAAGCATATCAGGATTGTGAAACCCATGGGATCTGGTTCACAGTTTTACAACTATAAAAAATACTTTTCCATTGTGCTATTGGCCATTTCGGATGCAAACTGCAAATTCATTGCCGTGGACATTGGTGCATACGGTCGTTCTAACGACTCACAGGTATTCAAGAGTTCCACCATGGGCCGTCACTTGTATGGAGACAATTTTAACTTCCCACCTCCAAGACCACTCCCTGGAACAACAGGCCCACCAATGCCTTTTGTGTGCGTTGGCGACGATGCTTTTCAACTTTCAAAACACCTACTGAAGCCATATGGTAGTCGTGGATTAACACACCAGAAAAGAATCTATAACTATCGGTTAACCAGAGCGCGCAGAGTGGTGGAGTGCGCGTTTGGAATTTTAACTGCAAAATGGAGAGTCCTGTTAACGGCCATGAAAATGAAAACAGAGACTGTGGATGAGGTGGTAAAGGCCTGTGTAATCCTGCACAATTTTGTCCTTTCAAAGGAACCAGTTTCCATCGATGACAATGTGTATGAAACCACCTTGTGGGATTATGAGCAGCAAACTTTTCGGAGTACTGGTTCAGTGGCAAGAATTAGGGATACCTTTGCAGATTATTTTGTTACACCAGAGGGACAAGTGGACTGGCAATATCACATGATATAATTTTCTTCTTACCAATTGTGAGTAATTTTTTTTTTTTTTTTATCTGAAATTTTACCAAGTGTTTGCTTTGCACAAGCATTGTGTTTTACCATGTGATTTGGTTAATTTTACACTTTGCAGTGTTAACAATTGTTGGGTACCAAGCGTAAAGTTATCCAAGTGTTGTGTACCAAGCGTAAAGTTACCAAGTGTTGTGTACCAAGCGTTTTACACTTTGAAATGTTCACAAGTGTTGGTTATCAAATGTTGTGCTACCAAGTGTTTTTTTGTACCTTGTACACCACCGGTGTACTGTGAAATATTACCCAGGGTTGTGTGTTGTGTTAACAAGTGTTGTGTTTACCTTTTACACCACTGGTGTAATTTGAATAAAGAAGCAAAAAATAAACATCACAATAAAGTTTTTTGAAAAAAAACAGTTTATTTCTGACAATTTGTATTAACTGTATTTTTTTTTTTTAATTTTTTTTCTTAACTTTTTTTGTAACTTTTTTTGGTATTACCTTTTTGGTAACTTTTTTTTGGTATAATATTACCTTTTTTAATTTTTTTTGGTATACTACTTTTTTAATTTTTTTTTGGTATATTACAACAGAAAAATTACAAACTATGATAATGTTGGGTGGAGATAGTATTGGAGGGGGGGTTAACAGGGTTGACCACATCGAGGGGGGGGGTAGGGGACTGGGGAGGGAGTTGGTGAGGACCAGAAGTGGAAGGGGGGTTTAACACATGTGGTTGGGACGGGAGTGGATGGACAGACGAGGTTTGTGGGTACATTGAAGGTGTATGTGGGGGTGGGTATGGCGAGGGCATTGGGGTATAATGCAATGGGGAAGGTAGGTACTGGGAAGAATGGAATGGGGAACTAGAGAAAGGAGAGGGAGTGGTAGGAGGAGGGACGGCTGTGTGATTGATGGTGGTGGAAGGATGGACGGGGGGAGGATGGACTGTGGAAGGATAGACAGGGGGAGGATGGACTGTGGAAGGATAGACAGGGGGAGGATGGACTGTGGAAGGATAGACAGGGGGAGGAAGAGATGCTTCAGCAAGCACTTCCACTAGAGCATTCTGACAGGCTTGCATCACACGCATCTGCTGGTGAGTACTTAAACCTTCCATTTGCCGGACAACAGATTGAAAAAAGGTATGTCTCGGTGTCTGGTTTGATTCTAAACTCATCTGTTCCATGTATCTTCTGAGTTCCATGATACTTTGATTGATCATGGTCAACCCAGAAGATAACCGTTGTCCATAAGTGTGGAAACCGTGTTGAACAGTTGAGTTTAGACTCAAACAGTCAGACAAGGTCAGCCTTTCCTGACTCCTCAGACGCTGCCGGCCAGAACCAAAAGTTGGTCGAGATGTTGCGGCAGTGTCTGAGGGGTGGGGAACAGGGAACAAGTCATCACCAGCAGCTTCATGTGATGAAGTCTGCCCTGCTGCTCCAGTGCTGGT
The DNA here is from genome assembly GCF_039654945.1 of Dendrobates tinctorius. Lineage (NCBI taxonomy): Eukaryota > Metazoa > Chordata > Amphibia > Anura > Dendrobatidae > Dendrobates > Dendrobates tinctorius. The sequence continues at coordinate 12,752,974 of NW_027361932.1, forward strand.
GGAGGGGATAGAGGGATCAGACAAGAGGGTAGGTACAGAGGGGTCGGATACCTCGATGTGGTCACCGGGGGCGGTCTCACTAGGGATCACTCCAGAGGGACGCAACTCTGATGCAGACTCCCGAGTGCTGCAGATGGTGCTAAAAAAAAAAAAAGAAGAAAAAAATGTATATTAAAAATATTGATATTTAATTTAAGTCTGCTGAAAAAAAAATTGGTTAAACATTTCTACTACAGGAATTGTTTGGGGAATATTTACCTTCTGCACGCCATTGTAGATCGCAGGAACGCCAGGGCTTGGTAGTTTTTGTACTGGGGTCCCCGGCGTCCTCCCGACGATCCACTCGGGGTCTGAATCTCTTTGTTGTAGTCCCTCTTGAAGCGATCCCGGAGCGACCGCCACCGTGTGATAACCCTGTCACCTGTGAAGCAAAAAAAAAAAAAAAAGGTTTAGTATTCAACACTTCACATGCTGGAAATATAAGTTACTGAAGTTGTAATACTTACGCACAAAATCCCTGGCCCTCGCATTGAGTTCCTCCCAGTTGTCAATAACTGAAGAACAGACTTCATCCCAGAGCCGTCGTGTGGTTGGTTGGTCGGCATGAAGACGGTTTGCCATGTTCCACAGCGGCTCCCGGATTTCCACCTCATGGATGAGGTCATCACTATCAATAATGACACCCTCCTCCTGATGTCTGCGGGGAGCACGCTGTGAAACCTGTGAAGATAAAAAACAAAACAAAAAGCAAAAAATTACATTATATTCAAACACATGATGTTCATTTAAACAATTATCAAAATAGGGTTACTTACCGTTTGCCGACCACCAGAGGCATCACCTTGACGACCCTGGGATGTCCTGGGAGTCACTCTAGTGCGGGCACCGGATTCTGAAGACTGTGGGAAAAAAAAAAAAAAAATGTTTGGATGGATGCAGTTATGGTGTGCACTGTGATGAATGTTTGTGTTGGGTGTAGCATTATGTATCTGTGTATGTGCTAAACTTACAATCTGCGCACCCCCTCCGTGTGTCTCTCCACCCTGCACGTCTCCTCCTGGAAGCTCCTCTGAATCAGCTTCCTGTTAAAACATAATAGGATAGTGTTTTTAACCACAAAAAAATTATTTTAAATAAAAAATAAACAAATTTTTTTTTACCTCAGCTCGCTGATGATGTGAGGGGGAGCTTTCAGGAGAAGACATTACGGCTTGGGGCAGCTGTGTTGCTTCCTGAACTGATCTGCAAGTATAAACACACTTGTTAAGCTACTATACAAAGTATCATAATAAGCTTTCAGGCTTTTATACTTACAGGGAAAATGTTTGGCTGGCAGTATCTGCTTCGGCCTGGCTGGCAGTCTCTGTTGCGGTCTGGCTGGGCCTCTCTGCTGCAGCCTGGCTGGCAGTCTCTGTTGCGGTCTGGCTGGGCCTCTCTGCTGCAGCCTGGCTGGCTCTCTCTGCTGCTACCCTGCTGGTAGTGCTTGAAGTGATCTGCAAGTATAAAGAGACTTGTTAAGCTACTATACAAAGGATCATAATAAGCTTTCAGGTCTTTATACTTACAGGGAAACTAATGGTTGCCTGTACGCCGCGGTGTGGCTGTTCCTCTCTGCTGCGGTCAGGGTTGTTTCTGCTGCGGTCTGACCGGTCATGTCTGCTGCGTTGATCCCTGCTGCGGTCTGAATCTCTGCTACGGTTGGGCTGGCCGTGTCTGCCGGTATGGTGGCGCTTCATTGTGTGAACTGAAAGAAAATGATATGAAAGTTTAAAAAAAAACAAAAAAAAAACCACATTTTGTATGTGTAATTCCCTGAAACTAATTATACGCAATTTTAAGTGTTTGCATGTCTACATTCCCTTATCTCAGAGTGTAACCAGTGATTGAAGGTGTCTAATATTTTGTGTAAACCTACTTTCTTTGTGTTTTGTAACTGAGTGTAACCAGTAATTGAAGGTGTGTAATTGCTGTGTATACCAGTTTGCATTCCCTGAAACTCTCACCGAGAGTGTAACCAGTGATTAAAGGTCTCACCGTGTAACCAGTGATTGAAGGCGTGTAGTGTGTAATTGCTGTGTATACCAGTGTTTGCATTCCCTGAAACTCTCAACAGAGTATGTAACCAGTGATTGAAGGTGTTTAATTTCTGTGTATACCCACTGTGTTTGCATGGTTTTGAATTCCCTGAAACTCAGTTGTGTATACCCATTTTTTCATGGTATGTTGCAATCTCACTTTTAACCACACTTGTATACCAGAACACTTCAATTACCTTTATGGTAACTTAATTTTACCTTTTTTAAAATGATACAAAGTAGATTTTTTCAAAACAATTTATTTATTTTTTTTTTTATTATTTTTTTTTTTCCAAAAAATAGGAGCTACTCTGCTCTTTATTTTAAATACCACAATACATGAAAAATAAAAAAACGCAAACACGCATAACACACAGCCAGGCTACACACTCCAGGTGTCTTGCAGGTGGAAGATTTGCAGCGGAGTTTGAAATTCTATCAGTCAGGCTGGTGTTTGATGTCTGGTTCGGTTTCTTCAGTGTGGCTGTTGCCAGATGTCTGGGCACAAACCACATACAATACCATTTAGGCCGGTTTCACATTTGCACTTTATAGCGCAGCGATGGCCTGCACACGTCCGCCACAAATCCCCACCTACTACTGCACATGAATGCTTGCGATCTGCGCACCCTATCTTTATCATAGGGTGCACAGATGGTGCGCTGGCAGGATTTTACAGTGTGCTGCGCACTTTTGAAGGTGTGCCGTGCGCGCCAAAATGCAACATGCTGCGTTTGGCGCGCAAGGGCACACCTTCAAAAGTGCGCAGCACATGGTAAAATCCTGCCAGCGCACCATCTACGCACCCTATGATAAAGATAGGGTGCGCAGATCGCAAGCATTCATGTGCGGTAGTAGGCGGGGATTTGTGGCGGACGTGTGCAGGCCATCGCTGCGCTATAAAGTGCAAATGTGAAATCGGCCTAAATGGTATTGAATGTGGTGTTATTGGGCACAGACATCTACATTAAAACACCAGCCTGACTGATACAGTCAGGCTGGTGTTTGATGTAGATGTCTGGGCCCAATAACACCACATACAATACCATTTAGGCCGGTTTCACATTTGCACTTTATAGCGCAGCTATTTCCTGCACACGTCCGCCACTAATCCCCACCTACTAGCGCACATGAACGCTTGCAATCTGCGCACCCCATACTAAAGATAGGGTGTGCAGATCGCAAGCGTCCATGTGTGCTAGTAGGCGGTGATGACCAGATGGGACGGGGATTAGTGGTGGACGTGTGCAGGTTATCCCTGCGCTATAAAGTGCAAATATGAAACCAGCCTTTACACCACACAATCACAGCAAGAAATACAATATTAAAGTTGTATGAAAATAACATGCAGTACACATGCAACAGAAAAAAAAAAAAAAAAATGCAACACACACACACACACACACACACGCTCCAGGGGTCTTGCAGGTGGTAGACTTGCAGCTGTGCAGACAGGTTTTATAGCTCTAGTTGAATCTTCTGTCAGGCAGGCTGGAGTCTGATATCTTGCTTGGAGTATTCAATGTTGCTGGTGCCGGATTGTCTGGGCCCAATTACACCACATACAATACACCACTCAATCGCAGCAATCACAGCATAAAAAATACAATATAATTACAGTTGTATGAAAATAAAAAGCAGTACACATGCAACAGAAAAAAAAAAAAAAAAATGCACACACAGGCCACACACATACACACACACACGCTCCAGGGGTCTTGCAGGTGGTAGACTTGCAGATGGGCAGACAGGTTTTATAGCTCTAGTTGAATCTTCTGTCAGGCAGGCTGGAGTCGGATATCTTGCTTGGAGTATTCAGTGTTGCTGGTGCCGGATTGTCTGGGCCCAATTACACCACATACCATACACCACTCAATCGCAGCAATCACAGCATAAAAAATACAATATAATTACAGTTGTATGAAAATAAAATGCAGTACACAAGCAACAGAAAAAAAAAACATAAAAAAAAAAAAAAACAGACATGCAACACTCGCAGACCACACACACACACACACACACACACACACACACACACACACACACACACACACACACACGCTACACACTTGCAGGCCATACACAGAAATGTCATAGGTATACTCACACTTGGTAAAGCTGGTACTGGCAGGCCTCTTGATAGCTGTGGCTGCAGGCTTGGTGGGTTTCTGGCAGGCTGGGTGGTCTGGCAGGCTTGGTGGCTGTCTTGCAGGCTTGGTGGCTGTCTTGCAGGCTTGGTGGCTGTCTTGCAGGCTTGGTGGTGGTCTGGCTGGCTTGCTGTCTGGCTGCTACTGCATGTCTGGGCCCAATTAGCCCATCTTATATAGTTTTGGGACTGTCTGGAAAAGTATCTTTTTTTCTGGGCATGCGCAGTGCGATTTTGCGGATCCTGCCGGCGGATTCCGCAAAATCGCGGATCCCGGCGGATCCGCCGCCCATAGGGCCCCATTCTACCGCATGGCTGATGACGGCGGATCCGCCGTCATCCGCCATTTTGACGGCGAAAAAAAACGTTACATTCTCCGTCCCCCTCAGACAGAATCCGCAAAGAATTTTGCGGATCCGCCGAATATCGGACGCAACGGACGACCATCCGTCAAAATCCGCCACTAATGTATCCCAATGGGGAAAATGGCGGATCCGCAACAAGAAAAAGCGGATCCGCCAATTTCAAATTTTGGCGGATTTTGACTGATGGCAAAAAACTGAAGTGTGAAAGAGGCCTTACACCGGTTACATACAGTAATACTTTCTAACACCGGTTATATATACAGTAATACTTTCTTACACTGGTTATATACAGTAATACTTTCTTACACCGGTTACATACAGTAATACTTTCTAACACCGGTTATATATACAGTAATACTTTCTTACACCGGTTACATATAGTAATACTTTCTAACACCGGTTATATATATAGTAATACTTTCTTATACCGATTACTTACAGTAATACTTTCTAACACCGGTTATATATACAGTAATACTTTCTTACACCGGTTATATACAGAAATACTTTCTTACACTGGTTACATACAGTAATACTTCCTTACACTGATTACATACGGTAATACTTTCTTACACTGGTTATATACAGTAATACTTTCTTATACCGATTACTTACACTAATACTTTTACACTGGTTATATACAGTAATACTTTCTTATACCGGTTATATACAGTAATACTTTCTTATACCGATTACATACAGTAATACTTTCCTACACTGGTTGTATACAGTAATACTTTCTTACACTGGTTACATACAGTAATACTTTCTTACACTGGTTATATACAGTAATACTTTCTTATACTGGTTACATACAGTAATAGTTTCTTACATCGGTTACATACAGTAATACTTTCTTACACTGGTTATATACAGTAATACTTTCTTACACCGGTTATATACAGTAATACTTTCTTACACCGGTTACATACAGTAATACTTTCCTACACTGGTTACATACCGTAATACTTTCTTACACTGGTTACATACAGTAATACTTTCTTACACCGGTTACATACAGTAATACTTTCTTATACTGGTTACATACAGTAATAGTTTCTTACATCGTTTACATACAGTAATACTTTCTTACGCCGGTTACATAAAGTAATACTTTCTTACACCGGTTATATACAGTAATACTTTCTTACACCGGTTACATACAGTAATACTTTCTTACACCGGTTACATACAGTAATACTTCCTTACACCGGTTACATACAGTGATACTTCCTTCCACCGGTTACATACAGTAATACTTTCTTACACTGGTTATATACAGTAATACTTTCTTACACCGGTTACATACAGTAATACTTTCTTACACTGGTTATATACAGTAATACTTCCTTACACTGGTTACATACAGAAATACTTTCTTACACTGGTTATATACACTAATACTTCCTGTAACGGAGTCTTCCAAGCTGGGGTACCTCTTTCAGTACCACCCTGTGTTTCCGGAGGTCCACTCTGCGTTGGCTGGAGTCTGATTGAAGGACGCTGGCTGGAATTCCTCTGAGTGCATGGGCGCATATAAAAGATCACTGCTTCTCCATGTATTTCCAGTCTGACAACACTTTACTCACAGGACACAGAATATATCACACAGATACAGAGGGCCGGCCAATAGACAAGCATTAGGCCAGACATGCATTACAAAACCCGCAGGTGGCCGGAGCCTGCGGATGCTTACTGCAGGAATTACAAAGGTGGGGGAGGGTAGACAAAAGGAGAATATCATGTCCCCTCTGCCCAGAGGTGCAGTCTGTGGGCTGATGCATTAGGGACATGCATCTCACATGGAACCTATTATATATACATATAACTGCACAACATATTCTGGGTGCTGAGTGGTTTTGTAACACGGCTCCCCTTTTCAGCGACGCGATCGGCATACACAGTCTGATCCTCAACGGATCGGTTTGGGGATGACCGAAGTTTATGGGGTTGGTACAAGTTCCGTTTGTCGACTTAGTCCATCGGCGTTACCATTTTGTTTGCCGGGTCTGTGGTGGATGGTGAAGTCCAGAGGTTGTAGGGCTAAACTCCACCACAGCAATCTGGCGTTGTCTCCGGAGACCCGATTAAGCCAGACTAGGGGATTATGGTCTGTTAGGAGGGAAAACTGTCGTCCATACAAATATGGTTGCAACTTCTTGAGTGCCCATACTACCGCCAGGCACTTCTTCTCGATGGCCGCATAGCTTACATCACGGGGCAGAAGTTTCCGACTCAGATACGCTAAAGGGTGGTCCTGACCGTCCGGCCCGACTTGGCTCAGTACTGCCCCCAATCCAAACATAGAAGTGTCTGTGTGAACCAGGAAACGTTTAGTTGGATCGGGTGCGGCCAATACAGGGGTATTGGTGAGGGCGTCCTTTAGTTGGCGGAAGGCTTCCTCACACTCTGGGGTCCAGGTTACCTGGCGGGGTTGGTTCTTACAGGTCAAATCAGTGAGGGGCTTGGCTACACTGCTGTAATTGGGGACGAATTTCCTGTAATACCCCGCTGTCCCTAAAAAACGCCATGACCTGGGTTTTAGTGCGTGGGATGGGCCATTTGGCTACGGCCTCAATCTTGGCTGGTTCTGGTTGCTGTTTCCCACTTCCCCCACAATGCCCTATATACTGAACCTCTGCTTTGCCCACGTGACACTTGTTTGGGTTCAGGGTGATTCCGGCCTGGTGGATCCTGTCCAATACTGTCTCTAGGTGATTTAGATGCTCTTCCCATGTCGCACTGTAGATGGCGATGTCGTCCAGGTAGGCACAAGCATAGTCCTGGAGACCATCCAGAAGCCGGTCAGCCAGCCTTTGGAAAGTCGCCGGGGCATTCTTCATCCCGAATGGCATAACTCGAAACTGGAATAAGCCGAATAGGGTGACAAATGCAGACTTGGGAATAGCGTCAGGACTAAGGGGAATCTGCCAGTAGCCTTTGCATAGATCGATGGTGGTCAAATACTTTGCCCCCGCCAGCCGGTCTAACAACTCATCCACACGCGGCATGAGATATGCATCCGTCACTGTTTTCTCATTGAGCTTACGATAGTCTACACAAAACCATGTAGTCCCATCCTTCTTGGGCACTAACACTACGGGGGATGCCCAGGGACTATCTGACTCTTCAATGACCCCTAAACGCAACATCTCTTGTATCTCTTGTCGCATCCCCTCTCGTACAGACTCAGGGACGCGGAAGGGGTTTTGTCGCAGGGGGGTCTGATCCTGGGTCTCAACCTTGTGTTGTGCCAGGCGAGTGTACCCCGGTCTCTCTGAAAACATCCTCTGTTGCAGCCTCAACAACGCCTCCGCCTGCTGTCTCTCCCGGGGGCCTGTCTTCATCCAAGTGTACCTGCTCCCATATTTTAGACTGAGTCCTTTCCCCTAAGACATCTGGCAAGGGAAGTCCGGCTAAATCCTCTGCTTCAGGTGCACAGATGGCCACAACCTCTTCAGGGCACTCCCGGTAGGGCTTCAGCATATTCACGTGGAACATGCGGATAACCCTGGGGTCGTCACAATCGGCGACATTATAGGTTGTGTCGGCTATTTTCCCCACTACCTGGTAGGGCCCCTGCCATGCAGCTTGCAACTTGTTCTGCTTAGTGGGCTCTAACACCAGGACCTTCTGTCCTATTTCCAAGGTGCGCTCTCTGGCCCTCCGATCGTACCATACGCGCTGGCGCCGCTGGGTCGCCTGCAGGTTCTCACGTACAACCTGGGTCAGCTCCTGTAGGCGGTCCCGGAATTCCAGCACATAGGGTACAATAGGTACCCCTTCTATGAGGCCCTCCCCTTCCCAGTGTTCTAGCACTAAGTCTAGGGGTCCCCTTACCCGTCTCCCGTATACCAGCTCGAACGGGGAGAACCCCATGGATTCTTGGGGCACCTCCGAATAGGCAAACAGGAGGTGTGGCAAGAATTTCTCCCAGTCCCTGTAGGTCCTGGTAAAAGTCCCAATGAGCTGTTTTAATGTCCCGTTAAAGCATTCACACAACCCATTGGTTTGCGGGTGGTATGGGGCGCTTCTAATGGACTTTACGCCGCACAGCTTCCACAGTTGGTTGGTCACCTCTGCTGTAAACTGGGTACCCTGGTCCGAGATAATCTCCCGGGGAAATTCAACCCGTGAGAAAACCTGGAGCAGGGCGGCCGCCACCGTCTCTGCCAGTATGTTAGGTAACGCAACCGCCTCTGGATACCGTGTGGCATAATCTACCACTGTCAATATATACCTTTTCCCTGACGGACTGGGTTTGGCTAACGGCCCTATCAGATCGACCGCTACTCGGCTAAATGGTTCCTCCACAATGGGGAGGGGGCGTAATTTGGCCTTGCATCGATCCCCCCACTTGCCAATGCGCTGGCAACTGTCACAGGTCTGGCAGTACTGACGAACATCATAGGTTACCCCCGACCAAAAGAAGTTTTGTGTCAGACGATGCCTGGTGCGACTGACGCCGAAGTGCCCGGCCAAGGGTATATCATGAGAGATGCGCAGTAACTCCTGCCTATACTTCTTGGGAACTACCAGCTGTTGTTTTATAGTCAGGCTCGTCCCTGTGTGGTGCTGCTCTGTGATCCGGTAGAGGAGTCCCTGCTTCCATACAAACTGTTCCCCTTCCAGTACTCCTCTCCCCTCCTGTGCCTTCCCACGATATCCCTCTAATGAAGGATCCTCAAGTAACTCCCTCTTAAATTCATCTGGGGTGGCCCAAGAAATGTGTCTAGCTATGGGAATACGTGTAGGGCTGGAATGTCTTACCTGGGCCTCTGAGTGTGATTCCGCCTCCGCAACTCGAGCTTGTCTCCGGGTGGTCACAGGATATGTCTCAGCCAGAGGGGTCACCGAGAATGCAGACAACATGGGCCCCAAGTCATTTCCCAGCAAGACGTCTGCAGGCAAATCCTCCATCAAGCCGACCTCAACAAGGCCATCCCCGACTCCCCAGTTCAGGTGAATCCTGGCAGTGGGTAGTCGATGTATGGCTCCCCCTGCTACACGGACTGCCACTGTCCGGTCTGTCTTCTCTTGGTCCCGGACGAGATGAGGCTTCACAAGGGTCAAAGTTGTCCCGGAATCTCTTAGTCCCTGCATACGTTTCCCATTAACCCACACGACCTGTCGATGCTGTTGTCGATTATCTGCCCGGGCTGCCTGCACGGGGTCTACTTCATGCAGCACTTCCTCCATCTCTTCCACCCCTTGGTTAATCGTAGCCCCCAATGCCGGGTCAGCTTCGCATTGGTAGCAGTGTACAGCAGCCCGGCTGAAGGTAGCTGTTCCCGCCTTTGGCCACTGGGTATGCTGAGTCCGGTTGGGGCATTGTCTTTGCAGGTGGCCCAGCTGACGACAGGTGTGGCATCGCGCCCCAGGGGGACTGTGGTAGGCCGGGTTTCTAGCTGGTCCCCCTACAATCTTCGGTGGTTTGGGGCCCTCCAGGTCCATGGGCGGGCCCCTAGTGACCACCTTTGATCCGGACAACTGCGGCCTCCTGGCATCATGATGTTCATTGGCCAGACGAGCGGCTTCCTCATGAGTCGTTGGCCGCCTGTCCCGAAGCCATTCCTTTGTCTCGGGGTTTAGTCCATTAAAGAATCGTTCTAACAGGAAGAGCTGGAGGACATCCACCTTAGTGGTTGCTTGGCTCCCTTGTACCCACTGTAGCAGTGACCACCGTAATTTACAGGCCCATTCAGCGTGGGTATCGGTTACGCGTTTTATAAGTCCGCGGAACTTTTGGCGGTAGGCCTCTGGTGTCAGCGCATACCGGGCCAAGATCACTTCTTTGATCCGATAAATAGTCCATACAGTCCTCATCAGGTACCGTGCGATAGGCGTCCGCTGCCCGGCTTGTCAGCTTGCTGGCCAGAATCTGAACCCGTTCCTCCGGCTTTACTTGATGAAGGGCACACTGCCGCTCAAAGTCCTGCAGAAAGCCATCAATGTCTTCCTCTGCCTCCCCCAACTGTCGGAAGGCATTGTACTGGATCTTTTTGTGGCTTACTGTTGAAGGTACCTGGTCGAAGGCCAGAGCTCCCCCTGCTCGCTGACTCTCCTCTCTCCGCTCTGCCATTTCCATCTTGGCTAGCTCTATCCTTGTCCGCTCGGCCATCTTTTCCTTCAGATCAGTACGCACATCAGCCATCACCTCTCGTATGATCTCTACTGCACTGGGAATTCGGTCTCCTCCACATTCACATTGGGGGGCACTGCACTGTCGTGTTCCATGATGGCTGCTATCAAATCCGCTTTTGTTTTGTTGCTGGCGATCAACCCTCGGGCTTCCACCAGGTCTTTTAATGTAGTCCTCTTTAACTTCTGGTAATTATTTTCCATTCATTCCTTTCCTCCTGAAGAAGGGGTATCAAATCCTGCTGTCTGCCACAAGTGTAACGGGGTCTTCCAAGCTGGGGTACCTCTTTCAGTACCACCTCGTCTTTTCGGAGGTCCACTCTGCGTTGGCTGGAGTCTGAATGAAGGATGCTGGCTGGAATTCCTCTGAGTGCATGGGCGCATATAAAAGATCACTGCTTCTCCATGTATTTCCAGTCTGACAACACTTTACTCACAGGACACAGAATATATCACACAGATACAGAGGGCCGGCCAATAGAAAAGCATTAGGCCAGACATGCATTACAAAAGCCGCAGGTGGCCGGAGCCTGTGGATGCTTACTGCAGGAATTACAAAGGTGGGGGGAGGGCAGACAAAAGGAGAATATCATGTCCCCTCTGCCCAGAGGTGCAGTCTGTGGGCTGATACATTAGGGACATGCATCTCACATGGAACCTATTATATATACATATAACTGCACAACATATTGTGGGTGCTGAGTGGTTCTGTAACACTTCCTTACACTGGTTACATACAGTAATACTTTCTTACACTGGTTTTATACAGTAATACTTCCTTACACCGGTTATATACAGTAATACTTTCTTATACCGGTTACATACAGTAATACTTTCTTATATCGGTTACATACAGTAATACTTTCTTATACCGGTTACATACAGTAATACTTTCTTACACTGGTTACATACAGTAATACTTTCTTACTCCGGTTATATATATAGCAATACTTTCTTACACTGGTTACATAAAGTAATACTTTCTTACACCGGTTACATACAGTAATACTTTCTTACACTGGTTATATACAGTAATACTTTCTTACACCGGTTATATACAGTAATACTTTCTTACACCGGTTACATACAGTAACACTTCCTTACACTGGTTATATACAGTAATACTTTCTTACACCGGTTATATACAGTAATACTTTCTTACACCGGTTACATACAGTAACACTTCCTTACACTGGTTATATACAGTAATACTTTCTTACACTGGTTATATACAGTAATACTTTCTTACACCGGTTACATACAGTAATACTTTCTTATACTGGTTATATACAGTAATACTTTCTTACACCGGTTATATACAGTAATACTTTCTTACACCGGTTACATACAGTAACACTTCCTTACACTGGTTGTATACAGTAATACTTTCTTATACCGATTACATACAGTAATACTTTCTTACACTGGTTATATACAGTAATACTTTCTTACACCGGTTACATACAGTAATACTTTCTCACACTGGTTACATACAGTAATACTTTCTTACTCCGGTTACATACAGTAATACTTTCTTACACCGGTTACATACAGTAATACTTTCTTACACTGGTTATATACAGTAATACTTTCTTACACCGGTTATATACAGTAATACTTTCTTACACCGGTTATATACAGTAATACTTTCTTACACCGGTTATATACAGTAATACTTTCTTACACCGGTTACATACAGTAATACTTTCTCACACTGGTTATATACAGTAATACTTTCTTACACCGGTTACATACAGTAATACTTTCTTACACCGGTTATATACAGTAATACTTTCTTACTCCGGTTACATACAGTAATACTTTCTTACACCGGTTACATACAGTAATACTTTCTTACACTGGTTATATACAGTAATACTTTCTTACTCCGGTTACATACAGTAATACTTTCTTACACCGGTTACATACAGTAATACTTTCTTACACCGGTTATATACAGTAATACTTTCTTACACCGGTTACATACAGTAATACTTTCTCACACCGGTTACATACAGTAATACTTTCTTACACCGGTTATATACAGTAATACTTTCTTACACCGGTTACATACAGTAATACTTTCTCACACCGGTTATATACAGTAATACTTTCTTACTCCGGTTACATACAGTAATACTTTCTTACACTGGTTATATACAGTAATACTTTCTTACACCGGTTACATACAGTAATACTTTCTTACACCGGTTATATACAGTAATACTTTCTTACTCCGGTTACATACAGTAATACTTTCTTACACCGGTTACATACAGTAATACTTTCTTACACTGGTTATATACAGTAATACTTTCTTACTCCGGTTACATACAGTAATACTTTCTTACACCGGTTACATACAGTAATACTTTCTTACACCGGTTATATACAGTAATACTTTCTTACACCGGTTACATACAGTAATACTTTCTCACACCGGTTACATACAGTAATACTTTCTTACACCGGTTATATACAGTAATACTTTCTTACACCGGTTACATACAGTAATACTTTCTCACACCGGTTATATACAGTAATACTTTCTTACACCGGTTACATACAGTAATACTTTCTCACACCGGTTATATACAGTAATACTTTCTCACACTGGTTATATACAGTAATACTTTCTTACACCGGTTACATACAGTAATACTTTCTTACACCGGTTATATACAGTAATACTTTCTTACACCGGTTACATACAGTAATACTTTCTTACTCCGGTTACATACAGTAATACTTTCTTACACCGGTTACATACAGTAATACTTTCTTACACCGGTTACATACAGTAATACTGTGTCACTCTGTTCTATACACTGAGTATGTTTCTCATGTATACTTTGTGCCTTCATCTTGTTTTTTACATTGCACATTTGCTGAAATGCCCTAGACCATGGTCTGTCTGTGACAATTCCCCCATTAAGTCTCTTCCAAGTGTCCTTGTTCTTTGGGACTGGGGCTTCTGAGGTGTTCTCCTAGGATCCCCTGAACACATCCCCCCCTCCTCCTGGGTGAGATCTGTGTTTCCCATGTGTATGTGTCCTCCCTCATGGATGTGTTTACTCTCTAGGACTATTCTGCTGGGACCAAAATCAATGAAAAGCTAGTTGGAAAAAAAAGGCGGGCAAATAAAAAATTTGTGAATGGAAGAATGTGTTTGTGCATTCATTGTTAAAATAAAGAGCGTGCTGTGACGTGGGTGTCACCTCCACCAATCACAGGAAGGATAATATTTTTAAATATCCTTATGCTCGAGCCAATAGGATCCCAGGTGGCAAAGACTAGCGCAAGCCATGACCAATGAAAGAAGGGCTATGCAAATCAGGATCTGTCCAAGCAGGAGCTGAATGTCAACTAGTCAAAGATGGAGGATGGAGCTGGGAGGCCATGAGGTTTGTACCGGGAGGAGAAGAGGCTCTCTCTCGCCTGTAGGGAGGCACGGGGGCTTGCTAGAAGCCGATCTTTGTAGCCTTGGGGGATCCTTCTGGAGCACAGGTGGCCCCTGGAGTCCTTGCCAGCCTCTTTGGTCAACTTTTCCAGGAGGAGGTGCTTCTTATGCCCAGGTACCATTCATGAATTTGGGGCTCAAGACTGGTGAGTGGCATCCGGGAGTTCTGGGCGGAAATGGCGGGAGCTTAGGGGAGTGGTGAGGGCTGCAGTAGCAATTAGTGCATTGGGTGGGGGGGCAGCGTCCCTTCTCACGGCTGGGAGGAGAGGAGACACCCAAGAGGGGCCTCGGGGCTGCCGCTGCACGGGTGTCAGGAGATGCCCGGGTGGCCCGTGATGGGAGGGGCTGCGGGCGAGCACTAGCCCTGTCACTGCGCCCTCCGTGTGTCACAGTGCTGCGGGAGACCCCGGGAGCCTCTGTCCGCCCATCCCGTGCACAGCCAGCCTTCCCCACGGCCCCGGAATACAGCGATGGCCACGGGAACGTCCACTCCACGAGGCGTCCTAGGACGGGGACAGCGCCGGCGGAGACTCCCGAGCCCGGAAAGTTTGGCCGTCAGTGTCACCTCCGAGAAGCGGCTGCTGCTCACGTGCGTGGCCGGAGATCGCTCCTTTATGTGCGGCTCCCACACCCACAGCGCCTCCATTTTCCATCGATCGGGGCAGAAGATTCCAAGGATTCGGGTCCTCGCCCGCTGGATCCCTAGCTCCTCTTTCCAGGCTTTTTATGTTTGTGGTGGATGCACGATATTTCCTGCAGATCGCGACAGTGACATCGGAGGTCGCCTGTCACCTCTCCGCTGTCCTGTCGATATAGACGAATGTGGGGCTGGAGAATCTGCGATCTGTCCGTCCAGTATCGGGGTGTCATCGGCGCATTATGGGGTGGCCATGGACTCTGGCGAGAAGTGCAACTTTCCTGCCATCCGCGGCCCTTTTTCTGTTGTACTACTGGGAAGTGGAATTAGCAGTGCAATATTAAAAGGGCATTGGCTGGCAGGGCCGCATCGCTGGGGGCCGAGGAGTCCATGCCACCGCTCTCCCATTGGGACTGCGCGGCCACATCGCAGGCTCCAGTATTCCTACTCTCCTGGCCGCGGATACTCGGCATTCACCGACTCTTTTCTCATGGCCATTATTATCTAAATGTACAGATAGTTTTAGATTCCCATTGGAATGACTTGCTGTATGCCTTCTGATAGAGAGATATATGTATATTTATATATTTTGTAGTATTAGTAATTTTTTTTAGACAAGTTCCAATTTATACAATTGCAGAAAATATAACTGTATCCTAAAGCCTTCTGACTTTATCACTTCCAGGGCTGAAAATTGTATTTTTTTTTCTAGTCCTGTTTTAGATCCATTTTTTTTTTTTTTTTTTTGTGTTGTTTACCACCCCACCCCCATCAGTAATTCATTGTGCTGTACCCAATGCCTATCCATAGGAGTGACCCTAGGAGCTGGTGAGAGATGCTCTGACAGTGTTGCACTACTGTGTTTTCTATTGAAGCAGTGCAATAGTATTGTCAAAGCATTTCATTCCAGTACATCTCCCAGATTTTCAACTCTGCTTTTTTTTCTATTGTTTACTTAGTTTTTTGTTTTGTTGTTTTTGCTATTTCCTTTGTATGTAGTAGAACAGTGATGTATGGCCCAGTGTTAGTGTGCCATTCTCCCCTCCATGGCGGCCATCGCCCCACTGTGCTGTGCAGGCTTTTACTGTTGGGGTCTGTGTGTTTTTGTTTGATTTCAACCTGCATAAAAATGAATACATACGCCAGTGAATCCCATCTTAACCCATTGTTGCCCGAGGGAGGGGTGTGCAGAGCATATATATTTTCCTTACTGCTATGTGTGTTCTTATTTATTGCAATATTTATTTTTGTGTTCTGTTTCTGTTTAAACACGCAGTTGCATATTCCCAGAGATCTGACGTTTGAGATTTTTTTTTTTATTTATGCCTTTTTTTTTACTGGAATGTACTGCTTCCATTCCAGTGGAATCCACGGTATTGTAGGCAATGGCTGTCCTGCGTGGATGTATGTACAGGTTGCTGTGAAATGGACGCAGCCTATAGACCTTCTCCCACGTTAGCTTTGTTAGGCCACGAACTGGTTATAATGAGGTTTATTTTCTCCTTTTTTTCCTATAAGAGGTGAAAGGTCCAGTAGCTTTTTATTTAAGGTCCCACGATTGTTTTGCTGTAGAACATGGCAATTATCCAGCTTCACTGTAATAGTGGCCTCTCCTGCATTCTCGAGCTTGTGATCATGTCTGTAGAGGATCTAGAATGGTGCATGGAGCCCTGCTAAAGTCTGACATCTGGCCCTCTTTGTCGGCCTCCTGGCTTTGTCCTGACATGGATGGAGGTGTGTGGGCCTGCTCCATACCCAGGTCTCCAGTTTGTACGTGGATTGAGCATGACTTCTAGCATAGTAGGTTCCACCAGCCATGGAATGGGTACCAACTCTGGGCCTCCTAAGTATCGGTAGTATTGATGCTGAGATTAGCTTATTCCCTGGAGGAAATTACATTTACGCTTTTATTGGATTTTTTTTTTCTTTTACTAAGAGTTTTATATTTTTTTTCTACCATGTGTATGCTAAATAACATTACATCGGTTTCCAGATGGATGGAAGTAAATGGTGCTGCATCCATTTCTAGGTCTAGAAGCCATGCCAGTTGTGTTGCTGAGATGGCTGTGTGGTGTCTTGTTGGAGGGGAGGGTGTGTCTTGATCAATCCCACTATAGATTTGTATCTGAGGGTATGGCAGGGCTGTGTGTAGCATGTATGTGTGTAGTGTGTGCTGGCTGCAGGCGGGGGGAGGGCTGTGGAATGCAGTGAATCAGGTCGGGCTGAGCAGGGGGAGGGGATAGCCTCGGGAGAGCTTCCATCCTGTCGTTGCATAAACTTGTTAAAAGAAGCCCTCATGAGTAGGAAAGCGGCCTGGGACAGGGAGGGGATCGCAGTGCACATCAGACCCTTGTGAGTGAGCACTGACACTGCTGCCCTGGCCTCTGCACCAGGGGCCAAGCCATGTGCTCTCCAGACATCACCATTCCATTTAGAGAGAGCCCAAGCTGCCATTACTGGTTCATTTCCCAGAGCGGTTATATTCGTGTTTATGCAATCAGATCGCTGATAGATGGATGTAACTAAAATCTGGGGAAGAAACAAACATCCCCACTCTAAATATGTGACCTTCATTTCCTAGATTACAAGTGATGGGCTGATGCCATCTAAATAGCTGACATAGGTATGAAGGACCCCGGTGTGACTAGGAGCCCCCTAGACATCCTGCGTGGTGAGACCTGAACACCAGCCCGAAAGGCGAATTACAGGGATTGCTGACAGCTTGTGCTCTCACCTGGGCAGGTTAGATCCTGCATGGCACTGGAATCCCCTGGAGATTTGTACAAGCTTGCTGCATAGGTTTAACTAGGTAATGCTGGAATGTTTGGAATTGGACAGGACAGGCGTTGATTAACCCTTTTATCATGGATGGGAAATTCCCAAATGTAATCATAAGGTTGTGGGCTTTTTTTGTAAGTAATTCTAGCACTGACTATGCAAAGTTGCCTACCCTGACAATTCTTCCTTCCAACAAAACACCATGGCTTTTTTATTTTTCTTTCTATGTACCTATTTTTTTTTTCTTTAGTTTTACCTTTTATGAGCATTTTATATTTACAAACAATTATCTTTTATTTATGCCGTGCAAACCACATCAAAGCCTGTGTTTATATACAGTAAACTGAAAATGGTGACCTCTTATTTTAAAAATACAATAATGATGTCAGATCTAAGGTGCCAGAAATAGAGAAACTTTAATCTGGACTATCCCTGTGTATTATTAGCTGACGTCTCCCATCAGACAAAGGCCATTTCTGAAATGTGATAAAGTGAGGGTGTGCTTCTAAACATATGTGAACATGATCCAGCTCATGGGGTATAAATAGCAGACTTTAGCTAATGTTTTGGTTTAAAGATGGTTATAATAAGTGCTAACACATTCTCGGCATGGATGGCTTTATTAGGACACCGATCACACTGACAAGCGTGGTGTATACAGTTTAGAAATACCAGGGAATAGCCTGAGCTTTCTTCCATCACTGTTGTGGAGTGTGGCTTGTGTCCCTGCTCGCCCCCATATTTCTGTCAGCGCTTGGCCCTGCAACATTTTAGTAAGTAGTTATCCAGCATGGAAAGGATTTTCATGTCCCTGTTTCATCAAAGGAGAATAAAAATGTTTTGGGTTTTTTTTCAACATTAAATAAATTGCCTTATCAGTGAGCACTGTTTGCCTTGTTTCTGTAAAAGGGTGTGAGAAAATGCTGAAGCGTTCACATAGGTTCACAATACTCGGGAAACAAACCCATTGATCAGTTGTTTATCAGGTAAATTTTGCTGGGTAGAACGGTGACATCAAAGGAGCCTGAGCCTGTCTCACACTGTTCTGTGGAACGTGAGGAATCTTTAATGCAATAGTAAGATCGATGTGGAATGCATACATTAGCCAGGAATCCATGAATTACAGGATTGTATCCCGTTTCCACTTTCATTTAATCCGCTGGAAAACCAGTCAGTGGAGGGAAGAAAGGAGAAGGGAGAGAGGAGGAGAATCAAGTGTCAAAAAAGTGAATTGGTTGTAGAGGGGGAGGGGATTGGATTGTGGAAGAAGGAGGGTGTGTGTGGGGTCGTAGAGGAGGGGGTCTCTTTTCCTTAAAATGAGAAAACAGACCCCCCCCCCCTCCCTCCACTCCATTTCCTGAAAGGTTAAACAAGCAGGATCAATAGAAAGCAGCCATCAACTACGGTAAAAGTTTGTTGAAAATGGTAAAGTAGTAATATTCATCCATATATTTTCCTTGTGTAAACTGTGATAAAATAGCGTTAATTCACAAGTGTCGTGGGAGAAATGAAGCTGTAGCAGGAGGACAGCTTGTGTGGCTGGAGATAGCACCGATGCATAGGGCTGTTCTGCTCCCTGTCATCCTCCTGGGCTTTACATGATGCCATGGAACACTCACTTTTAGTGTTAGATTTATGGTTGTATTCCAACTCGTTTTTTAAAAATCCCAAATATGTATTTCGGGGTTTTCTGAGGCCAAGGAAACATTCCAGCCTTTCCTCTCCTGTTTATGACTTCTGTGCTTTCTTTAGCTAGGTTTAATAATGAACCATTCCTATGCTAGATTGTTTTAGAGAGATTTTTTTTTATCTTATCTACGATTATTAGTCACTGTTTTTTGTACATTATCACTGTAAATCTAAGATTCCTTCAACTTTCCTTCCCAACAGGTATTTGGTGTGCTTTAAGACTGTCACCTTGTGTGTTATGACAGGGTCTTTTTTCCCCCTTGGGGAAGAGACCCTATCAATATTGCCTCTGCTTTTGACATCAGAGTAGTAGTGCAATATTGCTTATAGGGTCTTTTCCTTGAGATACCATCCCTCTGGTCACAATTTCATGAAGATGTGTGTTCCAAAAAATAGTGATACATTTCCTGATACACAGGGACATTTTCATTATGTAAACTATCTTTGATGCATTTTAAGTCTTGTGTGTGTGTGTATATATGTATATATATATATATATATATATATATATATATATATACCTAGTTACAGATGTGTGTGAAAATATATATATCTGTACAACTGATGTCACAAAATTGTTAGTTGCCTGCCTTACAATGGCAAAAATGCAGTGTTTGTGACCTTGTCAGTAATTTAGTTATATGTGTGTGTGTGTGTGTGTGTGTGTGTGTGTGTGTGTGTGTGTGTGTGTATATATACATACACATCAGTACAGTCCTACAATTGTGGGTGCAATGCTTACTTACTCATCCAGCCAAGATGCCTCCAAAAGTAAAAAAAAAAATACATACTTGACAAGGACATCAAATGAGAGGATGAAACTTGGCATGCATCTGTGTGAATGTGTGTGTATCAATGTTAATAACAAGGTTACATTGGCAAAATGCAGAAAGTATTGCGTTTATAAGACCACTTTTGTAGCAATTTCATGGCAGCAATAGTACATGTATGTATTAATATATGCCTTTGTTACACCTGTAACTAGTGTCGGGGTGAGCCCAGGCGTTACTGAATGAGATGTGCCGATTGTTACTTGTATCAGGTGGCTACTTATAGTTTGTCAACCAGTCCAACATAAAGAAGCCAGACTTAAACTGCTGCGTGTGAATGGTGTGCTGGCTGCATCCAGTGGGGATGACTGCATTTCTATCAAGCAATAATGCCTGTAACTTGATCCGCCATTCTGCTTTTCTGGATTCCCACACCTCTCAGGCACTGGCTCCAGGGTCTATGCCGTAAAAGCCCATTTCTGGGTGCTGCCGAGGTGGATGCTAGGGAGTGGTGGACCCCTTTAGATGCGCTTTCCGGTCTCCACATGGTAAATTCGGTCTCGCTCAGATCACTGCGGTTAAAGTTTTGGTCCAAACGAAAGCCTCTGCACTAGCGATCTCTACCCCTCCCCGTCCCGCCGCAGCCCTGCCAGGGACCCTCGGTCATGGCAGATCACGTGAGGAGCTGTTTGGTCTGAGGTATGTGAGAAAAGAGAGAGCGAGCCTAGCATTGGTCTGGGAGGGGCAGAACGCGAGGTTTTCCTAGGGCAGAATGTGAGGAGGCAGTGTGTGTGATAGTGCTGGCTGACGGCGCAGGCACAGATGCTAGGAGGGGCTCCCGGGGCAGTGTGGGTGGCCGAGCCTGCTCTTTTCAGGTGGTCTGTGGATGTGCTCTTGTGGGACCTGTGAGGCCCAGTAAAAGGGTGGTGAGCAGACACTACAATCCGCGAACTCAGGGCTTATCCTATCCCCACTCCTGCCCTCTCCATGATGTCACCTCTATGTTCGGAAGATTTCTCCACCGCACAGACAATAAGTGCGCCTATTGCGGAAAGAGTTAATTTGTGTGGAGGGGCAGACCCCCCCCCTTTGGCTGTGTGTGGAGGGGTGCAGACCCCCCCCCCCCTTGGCTGTGTGTGGAGGGGTGCAGACACCCCCCCCCCCTTTGGCTGTGTGTGGAGGGGTGCAGACCCCCCCCCCCCTTGGCTGTGTGTGGAGGGGTGCAGACCCCCCCCTCCCCTTGGCTGTGTGTGGAGGGGTGCAGACCCCCCCCCCTTGGCTGTGTGTGGAGGGAAGCAGACCCCCCCCTCCCCTTGGCTGTGTGTGGAGGGGTGCAGACCCCCCCCCCCCCTCCCCTTGGCTGTGTGTGGAGGGAAGCAGACCCCCCCCCCCCCTTGGCTGTGTGTGGAGGGAAGCAGACCCCCCCCCCCCCCCCTTGGCTGTGTGTGGAGGGAAGCAGACCCCCCCCCCCCCTCCCCTTGGCTGTGTGTGGAGGGAAGCAGACCCCCCCCCCTTGGCTGTGTGTGGAGGGGAGCAGACCCCCCCCCTTTGGCTGTGTGTGGAGGGGAGCAGACCCCCCCCCCTCCCCTTGGCTGTGTGTGGAGGGGAGCAGACCCCCCCCCCCCCCCTCCCCTTGGCTGTGTGTGGAGGGGAGCAGACCCCCCCCCTTGGCTGTGTGTGGAGGGGAGCAGACCCCCCCCCCCCCCCCCTTGGCTGTGTGTGGAGGGGAGCAGACCCCCCCCCCCCCCCTTGGCTGTGTGTGGAGGGGAGCAGACCCCCCCCCCCCCCCTTGGCTGTGTGTGGAGGGGAGCAGACCCCCCCCCCCCCCTTGGCTGTGTGTGGAGGGGAGCAGACCCCCCCCCCTTTGGCTGTGTGTGGAGGGAAGCTGACCCCCCCCTCCCCTTGGCTGTGTGTGGAGGGGAGCAGACCCCCCCCTCCCCATGGCTGTGTGTGGAGGGGAGCAGACCCCCCCCCCCTCCCCTTGGCTGTGTGTGGAGGGGAGCAGACCCCCCCCCCCCCCCCCTGGCTGTGTGTGGAGGGGAGCAGACCCCCCCCCCCCCCCTTGGCTGTGTGTGGAGGGGAGCAGACCCCCCCCCCCTCCCCTTGGCTGTGTGTGGAGGGGAGCAGACCCCCCCCCCTCCCCTTGGCTGTGTGTGGAGGGGAGCAGACCCCCCCCTCCCCTTGGCTGTGTGTGGAGGGGAGCAGACCCCCCTCCCCTTGGCTGTGTGTGGAGGGGAGCAGACCCCCCCCTCCCCTTGGCTGTGTGTGGAGGGGAGCAGACCCCCCCCTCCCCTTGGCTGTGTGTGGAGGGGAGCAGACCCCCCCCTCCCCTTGGCTGTGTGTGGAGGGGAGCAGACCCCCCCCTTTGGCTGTGTGTGGAGGGAAGCAGACCCCCCCCTCCCCTTGGCTGTGTGTGGAGGGGAGCAGACCCCCCCCCTTTGGCTGTGTGTGGAGGGGAGCAGACCCCCCCCTCCCCTTGGCTGTGTGTGGAGGGGAGCAGACCCCCCCCCTTTGGCTGTGTGTGGAGGGGTGCAGACCCCCCCCCTTTGGCTGTGTGTGGAGGGAAGCAGACCCCCGGGCTGCCTGACACTCTTTCCCTGTTGCACTACTGTAACACTGGACTAAGCAGTGCAATGATGAAAGGGCATCAGTCTGAACCTGACCTGAAGGGCCCGGAGAGCGGAGCCTCCCGGGAAGTCACGTGTTCCGTATGTGCTACACTGTCATCAATAAACATGCTCTTTGGTGAACCCCGACCTGGTGTGCTCCTCGTTATTACTGACTGCGTCCTGGCACTCGCCGCCACCCCAGTGCTGGCAGAGCACAATGTCTGCCTCCATAGGCCGCCAGACACAGAAGCCATTTTATGGCGGCAGGAAGCCCCATATCGAGCACTGGCCGCCGCACTTCCCCCAATGGCTGCTTCTTTGTAAGCCCGTGGTGAGCCCCTTCTCGTGGGAGATGGACGCAGAATAAGAGGGGAAAACCGAATTTCCCTTCTGTCGGCAGCTACAGAAAATGGCTGCAGCCTTCCCACGTGGTGACTCCAGGCTGCGCTCCCGCAGTCTCATGGCCTCGGTGTCCGGGGGGCCCAGTGTTTATCTTCCCCCTGACCTTTCCTGGCTGGTCAGTGAGAGGCCTGACAGCTGCTCCTTTGAAGACTGCCGAGGTTATGACCCGCAGGGCCTTTCTCCCCATCAGGTTGGAGGTGAGGGGGCAGGGTGGGAGAGGCGGAGGACGCCCTGCACTCACTGACTTGCCCTTTCTTTGGTTTACAATCTGTGAATGAATTGAAGACTGACATGGAGATCCAAGGAGGAACTAGTACTTCCACCGAGACAGCTGCAGTGCGGCCTCCCCACCGCCATGGCACCAGCTGCTGCCCCCCGCACACAGCTTAACCCTCATGGTGGCAGGAGAATGACCCTCATAATGTGGGCTGACAATGGTGGGAAATGCTGAGGTACAGCGGCACCCGACCTGAGCGGAGTATGGCCGACGCCTGAGGTGGAGCTCCTGACAATACACGCGTGGGATTTCACGTGATTGTGGCGTTTCTGCTCACAGTTGTCTTTATGAGGAGACCAGCCTGCACTTTTGTAGCCACCACGTCAAGCAAACTCGCCATTGTGACCAGGAGGACGCCGGCGGCTGGGGACAGCACGTTTCCCGGAGTCTGGCCTTGGCGGGCTTTTCCCTCATACATCACTGTGGCATCCAGAGCTGTGAATGAGAAGATCACGAGTGTCGTGATCACAACAATGGCTCTCCTGGAGAGACCCGTAATCTGGGAGGAAGGGTCTGACCCCCCGAGGCTTCATTAGCCACTTAACAGACATCCTAATGGGAGTGTAAATCCTGCCCCACACCGGCTCCAGCCAGGAATGAGGAAGGGGAAATCCTCCCAGGCTGCACACTACAGCCACCCATGTATACATCGAGCTGTGTAGCACATATGGATGCTAATGAATAAGACCGCTCATATATATATATATATACTCTGCGGCACACATGTATACATACAGCACATATGCTAATAAGACCGCTCTTATATCTATATACCACTGCCAGACTATGTATATACACACTACAGCCATACTATGCGGCACACGTATAGATCTAGCCACATGCTGCTATACAGCACATATGCTCCTAAATAAGATCCCTCTCATATGATATATATATATATATTTTACTGCCCAGGCAATGTGTGTGTATATATATATATATATATATATGTGTGTGTGTGTATATATATATATATATATATAATATTATTTATATAGCACCATTAATTCCATGGTGCTGTACATGAGAAGGGGTTACATACAAAGTTATAGATATCGTTAACAGTAAACCTTTACAATGACAGACTGGTACAGAGGGGAGGGGACCCTGTTCTTGCGGACATACATTCTAATTATATATTCATGCAATGAAGCACGTATATAGATGATAACACGTATCAGAAACAGTAATAGATAGATCTAGTGATCTATCTATCACTATTAATATAAAGTAGGACAGATAGTCAATAGGTGAGATACAGCTCTGGCAAAAATTAAGACGCCACCCAAAACAGTGTGAAAGACTGTTGGAAAGCATGCCAAGACACATGAAAGCTGTGATTAACAATCATGGTTATTCCACAAAATATTGATTTCTGAACTCTTCCTGAGATAAAACATTAGTATTGTTGCTTCTAAATGATTATGAACTTGTTTTCTTTGCATTATTTGAGGTTTGAAAGTACTGTTTTTTTTTTTTTTTTTTAATTTTGACCATTTTTCTTTGTTAGAACAAAAAATGCTAAATTTATTGCTTGGAAATTTGGAGACCTGTTGTCAGAAGTTTGTAGATTAAAAGAACAATTTACATTTTACTCCAAAAATATTCCTAGAAAGAGGAAAAATCAGACAAACTGAACATTTCAAAGTGGTCTCTTAATTTTTGCCAGAGCTTTATATCTGTTGTATCGGAAAGAATGGCAGACCATCCGGAAATAGTGTAGAACCAAAGAGGGATACCGAACAAGGATCAAAAATTATAAGGAAAATAAATATTACGGCTAAAATACCTTTTATTAGTGAGGGTAAATTGTAGCACTAAAAACAAAAGTGTCCACACGGACAACAATTAAACCAAATGATAAAAAAATAATGATCAATATTTCAAATAAATAAAAATTTTATATTAAATTGATCAATGAAAGCCAATACACCAGGTGTTATACATAACCAATTGATATAGACATTGCACTGTAATGATAAAAAAGGGAAGAAAGAAAGGACACATGGACAATAAATGAACAAATAGTGGCAATAGTGACAATTATTGAAAAAAAAATTGAGTAAATTTATGTACAAACCTCAAATAATATCAATCACAATATAAGTGCACAGTGACGAAGACTAACCACAAAAACAGAAGCTTGTATAATCAGAACTCAGTGATAAAATTGATTTAATTAAAAACTACTGTGGAAATATGATAAAGTGCATGTGCAAGGAATAAACGGGGGGAGGGGAAATGGGACAAGAAAAGGATGGACTGGTCACAACATAATGTGCAATGTTTTGATTGGGCAAAGCGTGCTGTAAATCTCTTAATACAACAATAATTAAGAAAGGAACTATTTATAAAAAGGATACAGCATCTATAAGCCACAAGCAAAAGATATATAAAGCCAATATCACAGGCAAACAAAGCAATAAATTGCCTAGGTGTATGGTGGTCACAGTGTGAGGCATGCCTCAATGCGCGTTTCGGAAGTTTTCCTTGGTCAGGGGGTGATAACTGATGTGTACCGGGGGTTTATAAAGGATGAGAGCCATACAATGCGGCACACATACATAGAAGTATACAGTACATGCCGCTATTGAGAATATATGCTCCTAAATAAGACCGCTCTTATATGGTATATATATCTAAACTACTGACAGACAATGCATATATACGTTATATAAATATACACACTACAGCCATACAATGCGGCACACATATATAGATACAGTAGTATACATGCCGCTATACAGCATAAATTCTCGTAAATACACACACACTACAGCCACACAATGCAGAACACATATATAGAAGTATACATGCTGCTGTACAGCATATATACTCCTAAATAGGATTTCTCATCTGTAGTATATTTATACTACTGCCGGACAATACACACACACACACACTCTACAGCCAAACATGGCGTGCATATATAGATATAGCAGTATACATGCCGCCATACAGCATGTATGCTCCTAAAACGCTCAAATAGCACTGCTCGTATGTGTGTATGTGTGTGTGTGTGTGTGTGTGTATATATATATATATATATATATATATATATTATACATCTATGGCAAAAAGAGAAACTAGGTCTGAGCTGAAAAAGTAAATGTGTATGCAAACTGTAAATGCATATAAACACATGACCTTTACAGAGAGAACAAATATCCTAAAATAAACCACAAAAACACTAGTGCATGCTCGTATCATCTCCCGTCTCGACTACTGGAACCTCCTACTCTCTGGCCTCCCCTCTAGCACTCTGTCACCACTCCAGTCCATCCTACACTCTGCTGCCCGACTAATCCACCTGTCTCCCCGCTATTCCCCAGCCTCCCCCCTATGCCAGGCCCTTCACTGGCTTCCTATTTCCAATTGGCTCCAATTCAAAGCCCTAACAATGAGATACAAAGCCATCCACAACCTGTCTCCATACATCTGTGACATGGTCTCCAGGTACCTACCCGCACGCAACCTTCGATCATCTCAAGATCTTCTCTACTCTCACCTTATGGCCGGAGTCACACTAACCTGCGCGAAATACGGTCCGTAGTTTACAGGCGTAATACGGATGAATGACCCCTAAATAGTGCTCCGTATGTCATCCGTAAGCAAGGTGTGGTCGCGTATTTTGCGCATGTCAGCATCTGTGTGTAATCCGTATGGCATCCGTATGCAGAGATTTTCTCGCAGGCTTGCAAAATGGACATATAATGGAGCCCTATGACAGGGTTTCTAACAGAAACCAAAGAATAGATATAGACACATATATATATATACTTTGTGTATATATCTATTCTTTAGTTTCTTTATTAAAACTGTCAGTGTGAGTTTACTGTATAGCGCACTGAATTGCAGGCTTTGCTAAAAGACACCTGGTGCGTATTTCTCGCAAGTCACGTGTGGTCCGTGTGTAATGCGTATTTTTTGCGCACCCATAGACTTGCATTGGCATACTACGGGCGTAGTACGCTGACAATCACAGCATGCTGCGATTGGCACGGACCGTAGAATACGCCCGAGAAATATACGGCTTTTGGGAGCAAACCCATAGAAAATCATTGGTCCGTGTCTAATGCGTGCTTTTAGCGCCTCTCACTCGGCCGTATTCCTCGCCAGTGTGACCCCGGCCTATCTCTTCTTCCCACAACCACATACAAGACTTCTCCCGTGCATCCCCCATACTCTGGAACTCTGCCGCAACACATCAGACTCTCACCATCAATGGAAATCTTCAAAAAGAACCTGAAGACCCACCTGTTCCGACAAGCCTACAGCCTGCAATGATTCTCTGTCTACTGAACCACCGCCCGACCTGCTCTACCCTCTCCTACTGTATCCTCACCCATCCCTGTAGACTGTGAGCCCTCGCTGGCAGGGTCCCCTCTCCTTATGTACTTGTGTGTCCCTTGTCTTACACATGTTTATTATACTTGTCTATATTTCCCCTTTTCACATGTAAAGCGCCATGGAATAAATGGCGCTATATAAATGCATAATAATAATAAAAAAGTAAAAAATAGCAAAAATTTCCTGAAGGTAGTAATAATAATAAGCGTATTTAGTAAACATAATTTTGATCAAAAGAATGTACAAGCCATCCCGCCACGTCAAGGCAACCCTTGTGGGACAGTCCTAACTCTTGTATTTAACCCCTTACCTACAATTGACGTAATATTCCGTCCATGTGACCATGGACCTAATTACCATGGACGGAATATTACGTCATAGCGATAAGCGGCGCCCACGTGGTGAGCGCCGCTGATCGCGGCCGAGTGTCAGCTAATTATCATAGCTGACACCCGGCACAATGTGTCAGGGGCGGTCACGGACCGCCCCCGACACGTTAACCCCTTGCACACCGCGATCAAACGCGATCGCGGTGTACCGGGGGTTAAAGGGAAGCATCGGCAGGGAGGGGGCTCCCTCCTTGCTTCCCTGAGCCCCCCACGGCAGCGCAATGTGCAGCGCTGCTGCGGGGGACTCCCTTCCTCCAGGCCCCCGAATCCAAGATGGCGACGGGGGCCTTCGGGGGCCTGAGGAAGCTGGCTTCCTCAGTGCCTGCAAAGCGCAGGCATGAGGAAGTCTGCAGCAGTGCCTGTGACAGATCGCTGATCTGTCACAGTGATCTGTGATGTGACAGATCAGCGATCTGTCACAGGACAGTGATGTCCCACCTGGGACAAGGTAATAAAGTAAAAAAAAAAAAAAAAAAAGTGTTAAAAATAATTTAAAAAAAATCGCTAAATAAATTAGTTAAAAAAAAAAAAATATTCCCCAATAAATCCATTTTTTGAAAATAAAAAAAAAACAAAACAATAAAAGTACACATATTTGGTATCGCCGCGTCCGTAATGACCTGCCCTATAAAACTGTCCCATTAGTTAACCCCTTTAGCGAACCCCTTAAAAAATAAAAATAAAAAACGAAGCAAAAAATAATGATTTATTATCATACCACCGAACAAAAAGTGTAATAACGCGCGATCAAAAAGACGCATATAAATATCCATGGTACCGCTGAAAACGTCATCTTGTCCCACAAAAAACGAGCCACCATACAGCATCATCCGCAAAAAAATAAAAAAGTTATAGCTCGCAGAATAAAGCGATACAAAAATAATTATTTTTTATATAAAATTGTTTTCATTGCAAAAAACCGACAAAACATAAAAAAACGACCTAAATGAGGTATCGCTGTAACCGTACTGACCCGAAGAATAAAAACGCGTTATCAATTTTACCGCACGCGGAACGGTGTAAACGCACCCCCCAAAAGAAATTCATGAAAAGCTGGTTTTTGTTCATTCTGCATCCCAAAAATCGGAATAAAAAGCGATCAAAAAATGTCACGTGCCCGAAAATGGTACCAATAAAAACGACAACTCGTCCCGCAAAAAATAAGACCTCACATGACTCGGTGGGTCAAAATATGGAAAAATTATAGCTCACAATATGTGGTGATGCAAAAACTATTTTTACAATAAAAAGTGTCTTTTAGCGTGCGACAGCCGCCAAACATAAAAACCGCCATAAATAGTAAATCAAACCCCCCGTTATCACCCCCTTAGTTAGGGAAAAATAATAAAACTAAAAGAAAATGTATTTATTTCCATTTTCCCGCTAGGGTTAGGGTAGGGTTAGGGCTAGGGTTAGGGCTAGGGTTAGGGCTAGGGTTAAGGCTAGGGTTAGGGCTAGGGTTAGGGCTAGGGTTAGGGTTAGGGATAGGGTTAGGGCTAGGGCTCAGATTAGGGTTAGGGGTGTGTTGAGGTTAGGGTTGGAGTTATAATTGGGGGTTTCCACTGTTTGGGCACATCAGGTGCTCTCCAAAGGCAACATGGCGTCTGATCTCAATTCCAGCCAATTCTGCGTTGAAAAAGTCAAATGGTGCTCCTTCCCTTCCAAGCTCTGCCATGTGCCCAAACAGTGTTTTACCCCCACATGTAGGGTATCAGCCTACTCAGGACAAATTACAAAACAACTTTTGGGGTCCAATTTCTCCTGTTACCCTTAGGAAAATAAAAAATTGGGGGCAAAAATATAATTTTGCGGAAAAAAATGTTTTTTTTATTTTCACGCCCAGGCGTTATAAACTTCTGTGAAGCACTTGGGGGTTCAAAGTGCTCTCCACACATCTAGATAAGCTCCGTGGGGGGTCTAGTTTCCAAAATGGGGTCACTTGTGGGGAGTTTCAATAGTTTAGGTACATCAGGGGCTCTCCAAATGCACATGACACCCGCATACCAATCCATCAAAGTCTGCATTCCAAAACGTCACTACTTCCCTTCCGAGCCCCGACGTGTGCCCATACAGTAGTTTTCTCCCACATATGAGATATCAGCGTACTCAGGACAAATTGGACAACAACTTTTGGGGTCCAATTTCTCCTGTTACCCTTGGGAAAATAAAAAAAATGGGGACTAAAAGATGATGTTTGTTGAAAAAATACGATATTTTTATTTTCACGCCCGGTCGTTATAAACTTCTGTGAAGCACTGGGGGGTTCAAAGTGCTCACCACACATCTAGATAAGTTCATTAGGGGGTCTAGTTTCCAAAATGGGGTCACTTGTGGGGGGTTTCCACTGTTTAGGTACATCAGGGGCTCTCCAAACGCAACATGACACCCGCAGACCATTCCATCAAAGTCTGCATTCCAAAACGTCACTACTTCCCTTCCGAGCCCCGACGTGTGCCCATACAGTAGTTTTCTCCCACATATGAGGTATCAGCGTACTCAGGACAAATTGGACAACAACTTTTGGGGTCCAATTTCTCCTGCTACCCTTGGGAAAATAAAAAAATGGGGACTAAAAGATCATGTTTGTGGAAAAAATACGATTTTTTTATTTTCACGCTCGGTCGTTATAAACTTCTGTGAAGCACTGGGGGGTTCAAAGTGCTCACCACACATCTAGATAAGTTCATTAGGGGGTCTAGTTTCCAAAATGGGGTCACTTGTGGGGGGTTTCCACTGTTTAGGTACATCAGGGGCTCTCCAAACGCAACATGACACCCGCAGATCATTCCATCAAAGTCTGCATTCCAAAACGTCACTACTTCCCTTCCGAGCCCTGACGTGTGCCCATACAGTAGTTTTCTCCCACATATGAGGTATCAGCGTACTCAGCACAAATTGGACAACAACTTTTGGGGTCCAATTTCTCCTGTTACCCTTGGGAAAATAAAAAAATGGGGACTAAAAGATCATGTTTGTGGAAAAAATACGATTTTTTTATTTTCACGCCCGGACGTTATAAACTTCAGTGAAGCACTGGGGGGTTCAAAGTTCTCACCACACATCTAGATAAGTTCCTTGGGGGGTCTAGATTCCAAAATGGTGTCATTTGTGGGGGGTTTCCACTGTTTTGGTACATCAGGGGTTTTCCAATCGCGACATGGTGTCCGATCTCAATTCTAGCCAAAAACGTCAAATGGCGCTGCTTCCCTTCCGAGCTCTGCTATGCGCCCAAATAGTCATTTACACCCACATATGGGGTATCAGCGTACTCAGGACAAATTGCACAATAACTTTTAGGGTCCTGTTACCCTTGGAAAAATAAAAATTGTGGGTGAAAAGATCATTTTTGTGGAAAAAATATGATTTTTTAATTGTACCGCTGTACGTTATAAACTTCTGTGAAGCCCTTGTGGGTTCAAAGTTCTCACCACATATCTAGATAAGTTCCTTGGGGGGTCTAGTTTCCAAAATGGGGTCACTTGGGGGGGTTTCCACTGTTTAGGTACATCAGGGGCTCGCCAAACGTGACATGGCGTCCGATCTGAATTCCAGCCAATTTTGCATTGAAAAAGTCAAACGGCGCTCCTTCCATTCTGAGCTCTGCCATGCGCCGAAACAGTGGTTCCCCCCCACATATCAGGTATCAGCGTAGTCAGGACAAATTGCACAATAACTTTTGCAGTCCAATTTCTCCTGTTACCCTTGGTAAAATAAAGAAAATTGAACCTGAAGTATTTTTTTTGTGAAAAAAAGTTAAATGTTCATTTTTTTTTTAATATTCAAAAAATTCCTGTGACGCACCTAAAGGGTTAATAAACTTCTTGAATGTGGTTTTAAGCACCTTGAGGGGTGCAGTTTTTAGAATGGTGTCACTTTTGGGTATTTTCTATCATATAGACCCCTCAAAGTGGCTTCAAATGTGAAGTGGTCCCTAAAAATAAAATGGTGTTGCAAAAATGAGAAATCGCTGGTCAATTTTTAACCCTTATAACTTCCTAGCAAAAAAAAATTTTGGTTGCAAAATTGTGCTGATGTAAAGTAAACATGTGGGAAATGTTATGTATTAAGTTTTTTGTGTGCCGTATCGCTGTGATTTAAGGGCATAAAAATTCAAAGTTGGAAAATTGCGAAATTTTCAAAATTTTCGCCAAATTTCCGTTTTTTTCACAAATAAACGCAAGTTATTTGAATGCAATTTTACCACTAACATGAAGTACAATATGTCACGAGAAAACAATGTCAGAATCACCAGGATCCATGAAAGCGTTCCAGAGTTATGACCTCATAAAGGTACAGTGGTCAGAATTGTAAAAATTGGCCCGGTAGTTAACGTGCAAACCACCCTTGGTAGTGAAGGGGTTAAAACCTATGGCAAAAAGTAAGAGACCACTTGAAAATTTTCATTTTGTCTGGATTTTTTTTCTCTTTTGTAGTTATATTTTTCTTATTAAAATGTAAATTGCTCTTTTATTTTATAAACTACTGAAAACGTCTTCAAATTTCCAAGCACTAAATTTTGTATTTATTTCCAGAAAATGGGAAATGGTCAAAATGGCAAAAAAAATACAGTGCTTGCAGACCTCAAATAATGCTAAGAAAACAAGTTCATAATAATTTTGAAACAACAATACTAATGTTTTAACTGAGGAAGCGTTCAGAAATCAATATTTTGTGGAATAACCATGATTTTTAACCACAGCTTTCATGCGTCTTGCATGCTTGTCACCAGTCTTTCACACTGCTTTTGGGTGACCTTATGCCATTTCTGGTACAAAAATTTAAGCAGTTCTTCTTTGTTTGATGGCTTGTGACTATCCATCTTTCTCTTGATTACATTCCAGAGGTTTTCAATGGGGTTCACGTCTGGAGATTGGGCTGGCCATGACAGGGATTTGATGTGGTGGTCCTTCATCCACACATTGATTGACCTAGCTGTATGGCATAGCACATTGTCCTGCTGGAAAAAATAGTCCTCAGATTTGGGGAACACTGCCTGAGCAGAAGGAGTCAACTGTTTTTCCAGGATAACTTTGTATGCGGCTTGATTCCTTCCTTCATCGCAAAGAATAACCTGCCCAATTCCAGCCTTGTTGAAGCATTCCCAGATCATCACCGATCCTCCACCAAATTTCTCAGTGGGTGCAAGACACTGGCTTGTACGCCTCTCCAGGTCTCCGTCTAACCATTAGATGACCAAGTGTTGGGCAAAGCTGAAAATTTGGACTCATCAGAGAAGATTACCTTACTCCAGTCCTCTATGGTCCAATCCTTATGGTCTTTGGCAAACTTCAGTATGGCTCTCCTTTTGATTCTCATTGATGAGAGGCTTTTTTCTAGCTTTACATAAGCCCTGCCTCTAGGAGCCTGTTACGAACTATTCTTGCCGTGCACTTCACCCTAGCTGCCATTTGCCATTCCTTTTGTAGGTCACTTGATGTCATCCTACGGTTGATGATTGACATTCGAATAAGACGACGGTCATCCTGGTCAGTGGAGAGTTGTTTTTGCCCTCTGCCGGTCTGTAGCTTTGTTGTCCCGAATGTCTGCTGCTTGACCTTGTTGTAATGGAATGCCGTCTTAGAAATTTTAAGGATGGAGGCAGCATAATGCTCACTGTATCCCTCTGCTAGTAAAGCCAGAATTGAGCCCTTCTTTTCCTTACTCAAGACTTTTCAACTCCTTTGGCATGGTTGTTATTTTTTCATTCCTATTACTTTTGGGATATTACTAGCACTTGTTTTGCCATTTAGCTTGTCTTATTGCAAGAGGATTGTGAACACCACAGCAGGGTTTTTTATATACTTTCCTTCGTTAAATAAGATTTGGCTCAGGTGATCACCTAATCAGAAGCACATTAATTAGAATGAGGTGTACTCTGGTTGGAATTCAACTGACACTGGAATGGAATGGCTGTCCAGACATGTAGAGAAGCTGGTTTTTATAAAACTGTGCAGTGGTCTCTTAATTTTTGCCAGAGCTGTATATTTATACTATTTCCAGACAATGCATATACTGTATATATTCCTAAAAAAGACTGCTTATATGTACCGTATGTATACTACTGCCATACAATGTTAGGTATGTGTATATAATGCATATGTATAACTATAAAGCTGCTCATTGCTCATATCTGTATTCCACTGCTATACCAGGACCGTCATATATATATATATATATATATATATATATATATACTACTACACAAGAGATATATATATATATATATATATATATATATTACTACAGCTATACAACGCTGCACATATATACTACTGCTATACAATGCGGCTCAAATCTATTGCTCCACTGCTTCACAATGCAACTAAAATACATATATAGTTGTGTGAAAAAGTGTTTGCTCCCTTCTTGATTTCCTATTTTTTGCATGTTTGTCACACTTTAGTGATCTGAAACATTTAACAAATTAAAATATTAGACAAAGATAATACAAGTAAACTCAAAATGCAGTTTGTAATTTACAGCCTTTATTATTAAGGGAAAAAGAAATCCAAACCTACAGCGCACTGTGTAAAATAGTGAGTGGGAAGCTGAGTTCAAATTCCCTAGCCACACGCAGACCTGATTACTGCCACACATGTTCTCAATCATGAAATCCCTTAAATAGGACCTGACTGACAAAGTTAAGTAGACCAAAAGTTCCTCAAAAGCTAGACATCACATTGCAATTCAAAAAAACTGGAACAAATGAGAATCAAAGTAATTGAGATTTATCAGTCTGGAACAGGTTTTAAAGCCATTTCTAAAGCTTTGGGACTTCAGCGAATCACAGTGAGAGCCATTATTCACAAATGGCAAAAACATGGAATAGTGGTGAAGCTTCCCAGGAGTGGCCACAAGTCCAAAATTACCCCAAGAGTGTAGCAATGACTCATGCAAGAGGTCAAAAAAGACCCCACAACAACATCCAAAGAACAGCAGGCCTCACTTGCCTCAGTTAAGGTCATTGTTCATGACTCCACCATAAGAAAGAGACTGGGCAAAAATGGCCTGTATGGCAGAGTTCCAAGACGAGAACCACTGCTAAGTAATAAGAGCATAAAGACTCGTCTCAGTTTTGCCAGAAAACAGCTTAATGATCCCCAAGACTTTTGGGAGAATACTCTTTGGACTGACAAGACATAAGTTGAACTTTTTGGAAGGTGTTTGTCCGATTACATCTGGTGTAGAAGTAACAGCATTTCAGAAAAGGAACATCATACCAACAGTAAAATATGGTGGTGGTAGTGTTATGGTCTGGGGCTGTTTTGCTGCTTCAGAACCTGGAAGACTTGCTGTGGGAAATGGAGCAATGAATTCTTTTGTGTACCAAAAAATCCTGAAGGAGAATGTCCGGTCATCTGTTCGTGACCTCAAACTGAAGCGCACTTGGGTCATGCAGCAGAACAATGATCCAAAACACACCAGCAAGTCCGACTCTGAATGACTTAAGAAAAACAAAATTAAGACTTTGGAGTGGCCTAGTCAAAGTCTTGACCTTAATCCGATTTGAGATGCTGTGGCATGACCTTAAAAAGGCAGTTCATGCTCGGAAACCCTCCAATGTGGCTGAATTACAATTCTGCAAAGATGAGTGGGTCAAAATTCCTCCAGAGCGTTGTAAAAGACTCAGTCAGTTATCACAAACCCTTGATTGCAGTTGTTGCTGCTAAGGGTGGCCTAACCAGATATTAGGTTTAGGGGGCAATCACAGTTTCACAGATGGCCTGTACGTTTTGGATTTTTCTTTCCCTTAATAATAGTCTTTAATTTAAAAACTGTGTGTATACAGTTGTGGCCAAAAGTATTGACACCCCTGCAATTCTGTCAGATAATACTGAGTTTCTTCCTGAAATGATTGCAAAAACAAATTCTTTGGTATTATTATCTTCATTTAATTTGTCTTAAATGAAAAAACACAAAAGAGAATGAAGCAAAAAAGCAAAACATTGATCATTTCACACAAAACTCCAAAAATGGGCTAGACAAAAGTATTAGCACCCTCAGCCTAATACTTGGTTGCACAACCTTTAGCCAAAATAACTGCGACCAACCGCTTCTGGTAACCATCAATGAGTTTCTTACAATGCTCTGCTGGAATTTTAGACCATTCTTCTTTGGCAAACTGCTCCAGGTCCCTGATATTTGAAGGGTGCCTTCTCCAAATTGCCATTTTTAGATCTCTCCACAGGTGTTCTATGGGATTCAGGTCTGGACTCATTGCTGGCCACCTTAGAAGTCTCCAGTGCTTTCTCTCAAACCTTTTTCTAGTGCTTTTTGAAGTGTGTTTGGGTCATTGTCCTGCTGGAAGACCCATGACCTCTGAGGGAGACCCAGCTTTCTCACACTGGGCCCTACATTATGCTGCAAAATTTGTTGGTAGTCTTCAGACTTCATAATGCCCATGCACACGGTCAAGCAGTCCAGTGCCAGAGGCAGCAAAGCAACCCCAAAACATCAGGGAACCTCCGCAATGTTTGACTGTAGGGACCGTGTTTTTTTCTTTGAATGCCTCTTTTTTTTTTTTTTTCTCCTGTAAACTCTTATGTTGATGCCTTTGCCCAAAAAGCTCTACTTTTGTCTCATCTGACCAGAGAACATTCTTCCAAAACGTTTTAATTTTTTTCAGGTAATTTTTGGCAAACTCCAGCCTGGCTTTTTTGTGTCTCGGGGTAAGAAGTGGGGTCTTCCTGGGTCTCCTACCATACAGTCCCTTTTCATTCAGACTCCGACGGATAGTACGGGTTGACACTTGTACCCTCGGACTGCAGGGCAGCTTGAACTTGTTTGGATGTTAGTCGAGGTTCTTTATCCAACATCTGCGCAATCTTGCGTTGAAATCTCTTGTCAATTTTTCTTTTCCGTCCACATCTAGGGAGGTTAGCCACAGTGCCATGGGCTTTAAACTTCTTGATGACACTGCACACGGTAGACACAGGAACATTCAGGTCTTTGGAGATGGACTTGTAGCCTTGAGATTGCTCATACTTCCTCACAATTTGGTTTCTCAAGTCCTCAGACAGTTCTTTGGTCTTCTTTCTTTTCTCCATGCTCAATGTGGTACGCACAAGGACACAGGACAAAGGTTGAGTCAACTTTAATCCATGTCAACTGGCTGCAAGTGTGATTTAGTTATTGCCAACACCTGTTAGGTGCCACAGGTAAGTTACAGGTGCTGTTAATTACACAAATTAGAGAAGCATCACATGATTTTTCGAACAGTGCCATTACTTTTGTCCACCCTCTCTTTTATGTTTGGTGTGGAATTATATCCAATTTGGCTTTAGGACAATTCTTTTTGTGTATTTTCATTTAAGACAAATTAAATGAAGATAATAATACCAAAGAATTTGTGTTTGCAATCATTTTCAGGAAGAAACTGAGTATTATCGGACAGAATTGCAGGGGTGTCAATACTTTTGGCCACAAATGTGTATGTATGTGTGTGTGTGTGTGTGTGTGTGTGTGTGTGTGTGTGTGTGTGTGTGTGTGTGTGTGTGTGTGTATATATATATATAATATATATACTGTCCAACAATGCGGAGCACACATACCATATATGTATTGTTCACTTTCAAGTATCTGAGGGCCAGCGTTTTTTCTACATATGTGAAGATAAATCTAATGCTATGTGACACATATGCTACTTCACACTGCTAGATAGAGAGATATATATATATATATATAATTTATAATACTGGTTTGAAACACTGCTCATATTTATCTACATATACGGTACCACTACTATTCAAGACTGCGCAAAATTTTAAAGATATTTAGATTAAGGGTATGTTCACAAGCTGTGTTTTGACCTTATTTTTCTACAAACATTTGCAGCATTTTACTGTACCAGCAAAGTGAATGAGATTCTGAAATCTCATGCACAAGTTGCTTATTTTTTCTTGCTGATTTGAACCAGTTTCAGATCTGCAGCATGTGAAGTCTTTTACCGTTTTAGCAGCATTTTTCACCTGTTAAAATAAATGGAAAAAAATAACTTTCAATAATGCACGTATTTTACCAACATTTTTCCTGCCAACACTCCAGTAGTTGCAGTAGATTTTTCTGCTGCAAGCAAAGAACATGTGCCCGTATCGTTATTCAGCATCAAGTATAAGTGCCTTGTGCAGGAATACATGTGTTGACATGCTATCAATGTCATTATTAATAGTTGTGTGAGGATTGTTCTGCCATGTTGAATGTTATATGCATGCAAATCATCAAAATCTGCTACTGGCAGCTGCTTTTACAATTGCCGACCAATGATACCTCAAATGTGCTCAATAAGAGTCAAGTCTGGAGACACTGAAGGCTAGGGGTGTGGACCCTTTTTTCTGCCAAAATTCATCTGGATATTTGTACCATACTTTGGAGCCATACAAAATTATCAACTTGAAAATTACCCTGCTATATTTGATCAAACATTTAATTAACGCACCCCTAATGTGATGGCTGGAACTTCTTTTCTTTGGTGCAGCTGTGATATGTGGTAGTGATGATGTTGCTACTCGTAACTGCTTTTCCAGGTTTGAGTTAGCCTGTAGTGACTAATAATATTCGCGATAAGTTTTGTAAATAATTCGCAGCCATAAGTTGCATTGAACACAGATGTATATTACAGAGCAGGTCTCCTCACAGTGGGAAATTCATCACTGCTAACGTTACATTTATAGAACTCAGGCAGTGGGAGGTCTGCATTATACATCATACAGGAGACACCGAGACTGCGGAATATACATCAAATAGAAGACACTGAGACTGGTGTGTATAAATCACATAGGATACATGGAGAACTGTATACATCCCAAAGGAGACAGACTGCTGTATGTACACATCACAAAGGAAATACCGAGACTGCTGTATATACACGTCAGATAGGAGACACAGAGATTGCTGTATATACACATCACATAGGAGACATCAAGATTACTGTATATACACATCACACAGGAAGCATCAATGCTGTGTATACATCACATTGGAGACACTGAGACTATATGCATCACATAGGAGACACCGAGACTGCTGTGTATACGTCACAGAGGAGACATCAAAGGAGACACTGGAAGTGGTATAAACACCAGTTATACTCCCAGTCACACCCGTTATACTCCCAGGATTGTATTGTGAGGTGGCATATTGTACAGTAGCCAGATCCCTGTAATCTTTCCTGGTATACTAACAGCTAGGTCATACATTGATTAGATCTCTAAAGTGTCTCAGTAGCCATTTTTCAACACATTGCCAAGCCGCACATTGCGCATGCTACTGTGAGAAACTAAACGTGCTACGATGGTATGCACAGGTCCTGCTCCGTCTCCCATCAGGCACATCTGAAAAGTCTTTGGTGCAGCTGCGGATCATGAAGATTTGCGTGCCTCAGTGCATTCAACATGGCAGAATATTCCTCAGACAACCATTAATAGCCTAATTGATAGCAGCCAAGGCATGTAAGTGCGTGTATATCTGTGCGTGACAATCTTACTCAATACTAAATAAAATGAGATGTGAGAATTTTGTTTCCATTTATTTATTTGCATATCATTAACATGTCTATCATTTCTGTGATTTTCATAGTTCCATGATTTCACTTTGTTGGTGTTGCACTTTCAATATTGAGGCGTGTATATATACTACTGAAATACAAGATTGCAAATGCAGGAAAAGCACAAATCCTTCTTTAAGATCATGACTTTGTGTGGGCCATATAATCAATTCCAGGATTTCTTGTTCTTTAAACTGAAGCTAGTTGTTTTTTTATGATACTGGCTGTATGTTTGGAGTCATTGGCTCCAAATGTATTCTTTAGTAGGATAATCACACCTCCCTGATGACATTGCATGATGAATAAGTATCTGCCTGTATTTCTCAGCATTGAGGGTACCATTAATCCTGACCAAATGCTTAACTCTGCTGAAATGCAGCCCTAAACATGCTAGGAACCCACACCATGCCTCACTATTGCCTGCAGACACTCATTATTGTTTTGCTCTTCTGTCCTTTGGCCAACAAACAGTTCTGTTACTGCGAAATATTTAAAATTTCGACTCATTATTCCTGTAATTTTTCTGACCCCAGTTCCCATGTTTTCATATATATTTCAGTCGATTTGGCCGTGTTCTATTTACATAGCTGCAATTCTTCCTTGAATACCACTTATGGCCAGACTTCTCTGGACAGTAGTTGAGTGTAGCTGATTCGCTTTGTTGCCCGTTCTAAGCTGATGGAACTCCTGTACATCTTCGAGAAGTCTTTCATTTGCTGTACTATGTATCCTTAGTCGACAACTACATTAACGGTCCTCATTGTTGCCCATTTCTTGGTGTCTTCAATGCTGAGAAATACAGGCAGAAATACCATCAGGAAGGTGTCTCATTTGGCTCCAAATGAATTCAGCAGGACAACACCTTCTCAATCTGAGTGTTTGCCCCCATCAAAATAAAAACATCTATATTCACCTTCCATGGGCATTCGCTCTCCCGAGACTCGCGTAAG
The DNA here is from genome assembly GCF_039654945.1 of Dendrobates tinctorius. Taxonomy (NCBI): domain Eukaryota; kingdom Metazoa; phylum Chordata; class Amphibia; order Anura; family Dendrobatidae; genus Dendrobates; species Dendrobates tinctorius. Next base: position 12,793,554 of record NW_027361932.1, read on the forward strand.
GTGTTTGTCACATGAGCCCTGTGCCCAATCCGCGCTGGCTTCTCTCTCCCCTCCTTTGGACAATTAAGCAATTGACAGGAAGTGAGCGTCAGCCACAGTTCTGACTTCTTGTTAATTAGTTAATCGTTAAGCAATTAACAGGAAGTCAGCCGCAATTGTCAACTGTTGGGACAACTCCTTTTAAGAAATATCCACAGCATAAAGGAGTCCTGATAAATCTGAAGATCATTTAATTTGTTCTGGATTACATGAAGATTTGCACAAGCGTACATCCACAGAAGATCTGAAGTTGGTTCCCCAAAATATTTGGGACAAACTCCGTGACGCATTACTCTTTCACACGGTTTTTGAAGTATCTAAAAGAACTGTTCACTTTGCATTTTGTAAATTGATAAAAATAAACTATAAATGCTATTTTTGTTCCTAAAACTTCTGCACAGTATTGTGTTGCAGTGATTACACAGTATTTTGTTCCAATAAAAATTCTCGTGTTCTCACTAAGATACACACTACAGGGCCCTTTAAAGTCTGATGCCCCAACACAGTATAATGTTGCCACAGTGCCCATAGCATAGTTTGATGTCCCCGTAGTTTCTCCACATACATTATGCAGTCTCCACACTGAGGCTCCATGCAGCAGGTGCAATCTAGTGATGTTATTGTGTCTGCTATGATAAGATTTAGCTGCAAAGGCTAAATGGTGGAGCAAGAAGCGTTGGCTCAGTTTTCCAATATTGTATTCAACTGTATCTGCATCATGAGGATAAATATACCGGTGAAATTACGATGCCAGTTGGGGGGGTAGAGGGTGCAGTGCCATTTTGAACCTGCCCCCCAAGTCACTGGCCACATAACTGTCACAAAGTTTGCTGCCATTAGCGATAGCCATTGCATTGCACAGTAGTCCCTATTCCCTTTATAATTATAGTCATTTATATATTGCCAGTATATGCTACATGTCTCCATTTAAACCACCATGGATCAATGTTTGCTTCTCCACAATGCACAGCGTCCATGGTAATAATATTAAGGCGCTACTTCTATAGGACAAACAGACATCCAACCATAATGTAAAACAGCAAAATATTAATTTTCTAGGTACAATGCATTTTACACTAATAGAAAGATAAAACAGGGCTTTAAGATCATTTTAAAAAAACATGCTTCATGTATTTTGCCTTAGTGCATGCTTTCAATGATCTTAAAGTATGATTTTATTTATCTACATCCCTCAACATTAAAATTGCAAAACCAAATAGGAAAAGTCATAAAATTAGTAAAATCACAGGATCAAAAGACATGTGAGTAACATGCAAATGTATAAAAATGGCAACATATTCATAAAATCTTGAATTATTCAGTATAAAGTATAAGTGCATATGTGCAGAAATATATGCTTTGGCATGTCATTGAATAAAGTTATTAATGGTGGTTTTGAGGAATGATCTGCCATGCTAAATGCACTTGGGCACACAAATCATCAAGATCAGCTGCTGGCAGCTCCCTTTGTTATTGCTGATCAATGACATCCCAGGTGTGCTCGATAGGAGACGTCTAGAGATGCTGCAGACCATGGTAGCACCTTTTAGGCTTCTTTTACACTTGCCATGTATTTGCAGGCCATTTTTGTGGCCCCAATAGATTTCCATGGGGCAGCAAAAACGGCCCGCAAAAATTCATCGGAGCACCGTATGGCCGTGAGGGCTGCATATACGGCTGTGAAGAAATATCGAGCTTGCTTGATGTTTTTCACGGTTCATGGACATGGCCTCCATTTAAATCGATGGTACTGCAAAAACAACGGTAGCTTGTTTTTGCGGTACACCATATTTGCGCTTCAGCGTTTTTTTCCCCTGCAATTTGTTACAACAGGAAAAAACGGCGATCCGAGAAGGTTTTTTGTGGCCCGTTTTTGCGGGAGACTACAAAAATCACGGCAATACGGCCCGTAAAAACAGGCAGCAAAAAACCCAGCAAGTGTAAAAGAACCCTTAGGTCATGAAGGCGGTCACAGTTGCAACATGCATCCTGGCACTGTCATGTTTAAAAATGGCTCCTGGACATTTTCACATTTGCTCATGGCATTAGCAAAATGGACCCAGACCAATCTGTGGCTATTATTGCATTCACAACAAAAGCAGGAGTCATCACTGAAGAGGATAAACCTCCAATTCTGTGCACCATGATAGGACTACAAGCCAGATGTCCTATCAGTGACCTTCTGATGGTTTGTGTAGACACAGTATGACACCTTAGGCTTGGTATGTGATGCCCAATTTTACTTGCAGTACAGAATGTTTCACTACACGCCATTCTTCTAATGTATTATGCTTATAAAGTGCTATCATATTCTACAGAACGTAACAGATATTGTCATCACTGTCCCCATTGGCGATTACAATCTGAATTCCCTATCAATATTTCTTTGCATTGTGGGAAGAGAACATACACCAGAGGGAGAACATAAAAACTCCTTGTAGATGTTGTCCTTGGTGGAATAGCACCGCAAAGCAATAGTGCTAACAACTGAGATTCAGTGCTGCCCAAGAGATCTTTACCATGAGGGGACAGCACATCGGCCCTAATCACTAGATTATAGTGTAGGGTGGTATAGTGAACAGTAGCCGGACCCCTCTAGTCTTCATTCCAGGTACACTAATAACTTGGCATTACATTGATTTGATTGTGAAAGCAGTGATACAGCCATTTCTCCCAAGTATACCCGGACCCGTTTTTCACCACAAGAGCTACCATAGCCTACATTATCCCCAGACTTGTCTCCCATTGAGCACAACAGAGACATAATTAGTCGGCAATTGCACAGCTGCCAGCAGTGATCTTGATGATTTGAGCACCCAAGTGTATTTAGAAATTCCGAACATTCCTCAGACCATTAATAACCTCATTGATGGCAGCCAAGACATGTAAGTCAGAGTATTTCTGCACATGGCGCTCATAATCGTGACTAAATAAAGATGTTTTGATTTTCTTTTTCCATTTTTTCATCATTTGCATATCATTAATATGTCTATAGATCCTGTGATTTCTGAAATTCCTTTTCTTTACTGGTGTTGCAATTTCAATGTCGAGACGTGTATGTGAGTAAAATACATTGGACCTAATAAATCAATCCTTACTGGTTTATGCTGTGGCTGGTGGTCTATTTGTTCTAAAGAGGTAGCGCTGGATGATTAATCCCCTGGATGCTGGATGCCGAACCATGGTGGTTTAATTGGAGACATCTAACGCATGGAGCCCCTGAACAGATGATAAGAACACCTGACTGTGCTCGCGGGTGGTTACCAAACTGAATTATCTTATGTTTTGAGCTGTTTGACATTACAGTTATTGTGATTTTTCTTTGAGGACTTTTAAAGGTTTTCTCCCATGTTGTGTACCTGATACATAAGAGATTATTTACAAACTTAACTCTTAAGGACCTGGTCAATTTTTTTTTACCACTTTCATTTTTTTCATCCCCTGTTCCAATAGCCATTTCTATTTTAACTTTCCGATGACATAACTGTACGTTCGGCGGACTGGTGGAAGTTTGGGTTCTGGTACCTGACCCAAGCTTTTTAGAGAGTTCAGATCGGGCACCAGAACAGTACCCAAACTTTCACCGGAACCCAAGCTCCATTGAAAATATGGTTACCTGAACTGGTAACAAAAGAAAAAACATATATATCTTTCTCCTCTTCCCGCGTCACCACGGACTTACCCAATGACACTGCACCGGACTTCAGCAGAAACTCCGTGTTCAGCGTTCAGGCCCAACAGTCACTGTCCGGTACGAACGTCAAACATATCTGTTCTGGTTCGCCCACCTCTACATAACTGTATGAGGGCTTGTTTTTTGCAAGATGAGTTATTGTTTTGAATGACACTATTTATTTTACCATACATGGTACTGAAAAATGGTGAAAAAAAATTGCAGTTGTGGTGAAATTACAACAAATATCCACGTTTCTGCCATTGTTTTTTGGGTTTTGTTTTTATGATGTTCATTGTACAGTAAAAATGTCCTCACATCATGTTTCCACAAGTCAGTGCTATTACGCATTACTAAACGTATACTTTTCTTTGCTAATTTAGTGGTTAAGAAAATTTCAGAAATAAAAAAAATTGTGTCGCCATTTTCTGAGTACCATAACTTTTATTTTTCTGTCCATGGAGCTGTTTGAGAGCTGTTTATTGGGCGCTAAGCTCATGTATTCATTGATAAAGTATTAGGGTATATATGATGTTTCATTGCAGTTTTCTTTGGAATGCGGGCAACAAAAAAAGACATTTCTGGCGTTTTGCTTAGTTTTTCTTTTTTGGTATGTTACTTATGGGTTCAATAGTTTTGTACTTTTTGGACACAGTCATACAAAATGTTTATTTTTAACTTTTTTTTTTAAAATTTATGGGCAAAAAAGTATGACTCATGGGTGATACAAATTTTTATATTTTTTAAAATATTTTTATTTATTTTTTTTGTCCCCTTAGGGAAATTTAACTTGTAATTGTTCGATCACTGCAATGTCCCCGTTATTTTATTTATTTATATAGCGGCAAAATCTTCTACAGCAATATACAAAGATTGTCATCCCTCACATCAGTCTGTGTCCCCATTATTGTATTCACTTACATAGCACTAGAAAACACCGGCGATTGTCTAAACGCTGTGTCTAATATCATGTCCTCACTATATCTGAAACTGAACCTGTCAAAGACTGAACTCCTGGTGTTTCCTCCCTCTACTAATGTACCTATACCCGACATTGCCATTTCTGTGTGTGGTTCCACTATTACTCCCCAGCAACAGGCCCGCTGTCTTGGGGTCATACTTGATTCCGAGCTTTCCTTTGCCCCCCACATTCGATCACTGGCTCGCTCTTGTCATCTGCACCTCAAAAACATTTCTAGAATTCGACCTTTTCTTACCTTTGACTCTGCAAAAACTCTTACTGTTTCTCTTATTCTTTCTCGTCTCGACTATTGTAACTCTCTTCTAATCGGTCTCCCTCTTACCAAACTCTCCCCCCTCCAATCTGTCTTGAATGCTGCAGCCAGGATCATATTCCTCACCAATCGTTACACCGATGCCTCTACCTTGTGCCAGTCATTACACTGGCTACCCATCCACTCCAGAATTCAGTATAAACTTATTACCCTCACTCACAAAACCCTCCATGGCTCAGCACCACCCTACATCTCCTCCCTTGTTTCAGTATACCACCCTACCCACGCCCTCCGTTCTGCTGATGACCTGAGATTAGCATCCTCAATAGTCAGAACCTCCCACTCCCGTCTCCAAGACTTTACACGTGCCGCGCCAATTCTTTGGAATGCACTTCCCAGGTCAATACGATTAGTCCCCAATCCCCACAATTTTAAGCGTGTCCTGAAAACACATTTATTCAGACTGGCCTACCACCCCAACACATTAACCTAATCTATCCCTGTGTGGCAGAGCCAAAAGTTTTACCATAACCAGGTTCCCCGCATCATGTTCCCACATGCTTTATGCCTCCATTAGCCCTCTGTGTCTGTACTGTTACACACTTAACATTATGACTGGTCCATACAATCAGGGTAACTGTTACCACCCACCTTTCGTGTCTCCCTCTTTCCTCATAGACTGTAAGCTTGCGAGCAGGGCCCTCATTCCTCTTGGTATTTGTTATAATCTACTGTATGTGATTATTGTTATGCTGTAATGTCTATTGTCTGTACAAATCCCCTCTGAAATGTAAAGTGCTGCGGAATATGTCGGCGCTATAAAAATAAAATTTATTATTATATTATTATAGCACCAGCATATTCCGCAGTGCTGGGCAGAGACTGCCATACTCACATCAGTTTCTGCCCACTTTTGTAAAATAACCTAATTTCCAAATTAATTTCTTAATATTATTTGTCATAATCTCTTTTATAGTCTGAGAGGAAAAGATGTGGCATTAAAAGCATGCCTTATCAATAGCAAGTTTTTGCAGATATTTGTAGGATTTTGCCTGTAACCGGATGAGGAGATCCACATCCATGACTGTGCACATTTTCATACCACATGGACAATGCCTGTGTGGAGACATTTTAGACTGATATTTGCAGTCAGCACTTTTGTTATTGATGGCTTAATCCGATGGTAGATGTGCCTCAATTCTCATCGCTGCTGAACATTAAACTAAGGACTCGCCTTGTCGTGGTTGCTGACGTTAAAATCAAAATATATGCTTTGATTCTAAAATCACACTTTTGATATTTGACCACAATTTGGAGGTGCAGATCAGAGATTTCTGGTGTTTTGTATTTATTTGCATGGCAAATGTAGATAGAATAGCTGTTGGCCTGCCAAGTTTTGCTGCATATCCGGGAAGACCCCTGCATATTCTTTATCATGGGCATATTGAGCATTAAACTACCACCATGCACAACAATGTGTATATAAATATGCTTGCATATCCTCATCCAATGAAGAACAGGTAGGCTATGTTCACACATTGCGTCTTTGCAGTTTTTTACTTAATTTTTTTTAATGGAAATTAAAAGCTGCTTTTTACAGTACCAGCAGAAGCGATGACATTACAAAAATCTCATGTACCATACACGCTTGTTGTTCTTTTCCGGACTGAATTGGACAACCGCATTGTCTTTGAAATCTGCGGCATATCCGATCTTTCAGTATTTTTCCTATCCAAAGAAAACCAAAAAAAATGCAAAGGTGTTTTTCTCTGCATTTTTGATGAATAAAACGAACCTTATTAAACATGTACTGTAAATACGCATGTAATTAAAAACGCTGAAAAAATCCATAAAAACGCCACAGAAAATGCTGAAAAACTCAGCATTTTTACTGCAGAGCGAGCACGTTTTGATAGCAGAAAGGAAAAATGTAGCTGCTTCTGAACATCGCCTTAAAGATAAGGGCTTTAGCGTATAAAAAAAAAAATCGCTGTAAACTGAAATGCATTGAAACAGTGGAAAATAGCTGCAGTCAGTTTTCTACATGCTGCGATTTCAGAGTGATTTTTAAAAACGATTTCTAATGTGAATTGCTTGAAGCTCTGGAAAATTTAGCTCCGGTTTCACAGTTCCCCAGCAAAATTTAGGTGTAGCTTTATGCTTTTATAACATTATTACTGTAATTTATCCCTTCTTCGGGGCATCTAAGGTCTTTTAGTTTTCTGAAGAATTTTGATTAAAATCACACACATGCAACATTTTTAATAAATGGATTAATAAACAAATGTGCAAATAGTCGTTTGTTCAATTTCAGTCTGATGAGAAGAATGACCACAGGATGACCGATGAGGAGAAATAAAGCACTTGATATGTGAATAAGCAAAAATCGGTATAATAAAATCCGGAGTCAATGAAGATCGTCCAAGGTGGAAAAAACTCAGGGATAGCCTTAAGAATCTCATGATAATTATATGTCCAACTTTTCATATTTTTTATGAGATGGGCTAGATGCCTACATAAGATATTTAGTCCAGCAGATAAGGACTCCATATTAGGTCCTCATTGTACAGGTGGTGAACATGAGGTGACGGTGCCCATGGATTCATAGGGGATGTTAGGAAAGGATAGTCATTCGATTAGATATATTTATGGGACACAACTATACAATTCTAAATGTTAGTAATGCATTATAACATTAAAAAAGCAATACCGCTAAAATAAAAGATGGCTGATGCATAACATATAGATTTAGACATTAATATGAACATATTTAATAGGATCTGTCAGATGCCAATAGAATTAGATGCAATGCCATAAATGAGGCAAATTCCATTTTTGCCTATTTTTCTCATTAGCAGTGATAAAAGTAATACAATTGAGACACAGTCCCAACAAGATAATGTGGCTTGTATTATAGATAGACCATTTTTTCTGTTACTACTCATATCAGTTTACTCAGATTAAGAATACAATTAATAACATTACCTATATGAGTCCTCATTAAAGATATTTTGCGGGATGTTATTTTTCTACCAGTAAAGGTCTGATGTTAGCAAGTATGTAGTCTCCTAGCATAGTAGTTAAAAAAAAGAAAAAAAGTAACATGGATACTTGGTTGTTCCAGAACAGATTTTACAACTGCGGTGTTTCCAAATGTGCTCCTGTAAATTTATTAGACAGGGAAAAAAAAAAAATTCACAATACAATAGAAAATATACCATATCATATAAAACAATTTATTAATCATGTGAGCGAGTATGTGGTGTATTACATGCATTGAATAATACGCAATATATCAGCTAGCTTGGATGTACAACATGAAAATCTAGTCAGCCCATTTATGGACATATATTAATGAGTATAATAATCCGGACATGAATATTCCATCTATTTTGTCAAAACACATTTTAAGTGTAAAAACTTAAGAGTTTTGAATTCTATGCATTGAAAAGGGATAATAAAGCTCTGAGGGGTGAAGACTGGAGACTTCTTAATTGTAAAGTGATGCGGAATATGTTGGCGCTATATAAAATAAAATTACTCTTCTCTACTCAATGAGGAAATATATTGGATTTTAATGTTGGATGCAGTTTACCCAAAAGGGTTTAAATTACAGAACCAAGCTGATTCTTCATTACTAAATTTGTACGTATGTTCTTTTTCATAGGTGCTATCTCTTGTACAAGAATATACATTAGAGGTCCGATTCGTTAAGACTGGCATTGTGTATGTCAGTCTTAAAGGGAATCTGTCACCAGGTTTTTGCTGCCTTTTCTGAGAGCAGCACAATGTAGTGAAAGAGACCCTGACTCCATTGATGTATTACTTATTGGGTTGCGTAGTGTAGTTTTCATGTCATTTTCACAGTTTTATCAGCAGGAGATTATCATTCTAGGACTACTTGACCTGCTTCTAGGTAGTCCAGCTATGCCACCGTCACTGATAGGCAGAAATCTGCCAATGTAAAGTGTACACAGAAAGCAACCAATCAGTGATGTGGGCGGGGTTCTACAGAGCTCAGCATTCAGAGAACTGGTAGATCTGCAGCTGATAAAACAGTTTTGTTTTTTTCACATTCACTGTTTATTAAAAGTTTTTAACATGTTTACCACAAAAAAAAAAGAAACAAAAGTCAGGTGATAATAAGCAACATTAACAATGAAGGCATACAATACATAATATGCAGTGAGGGAGAAGGGGAAGTATTCCATCGACACCCATATTCTAATAAGATGTTTGTTCTTCCCTGTGGTGTGATCGGACCTGTGTACGATATAGTTTGATAGCATTTGGCTACGTCCCGGACAATATGACATTGAAGATCAGCTTGGAGCAAGGCGATATGCAACAGATTCTTGAAATTTAATCCGATCTCTCCATATCACACAGTGTTTATCAACATCCTCAGGTGATGGAGCAATCAGGTGTTCCATCCTATTGGGGAGCAAAACTTCAGAGAACCATTCCTTTAGAATGGAAGGAGAGCTGCTCTTCCAGTGAGGAGGAATAACACTTAGCTGCTTGTATCAGGGAGCCTATCAAAGATTTTTTATATTTCAAGAAACTTATTGGTAACATTAAAACCAATAGAGCCTCGGGTGAATTAGGGGCAGATATTCCAGTGATCTTTTTGATCAGAAGGACCACTTGTGTCCAGAACTTATAAGACACCCCCACTATATATGTGTTATCCTCTCTCCCACTCCACAACTCCCAACATCTATCTGAAACAACATGGTACCATCTATGGAGTACTACCGGCACTCAGTACCATCTAGAGACAATCTTGATTGAGGTCTCCTTTGCCTTGGATCCAATTGAGGTCTTGTGGGCCAACAGAACATATATAGTCCATTGTGACTCATCAAAAGATTTTCCCAATTCCTTTTCCCATGCAGAATAGAACCAGATAAAACAGTTTTTAATCAAAACTGAAGCCACTAGCAAAGTAAGTGATACATCCCTTAAATTGGGGTCTCTATCCCTACATCATGCTACTCTCAGATGGGGTAGAAAAAGCATGGTGACAGATTCCCTTTAATGAAGGGGCTCACTGGAGTACAATGTGCTTAACCAATTAAGTGGCGGACTGGAGTACATTTCTAGAATAAGTTCTGCCACTATTTTAATGAAGATTAAATTAACTAGTCTTTTATTATGTGCTGATTCCTGCTAATGACATTTTCAATGCCAAGAACAAGACTCTGTAGCTTAAAAAAAAAAATCGAAAATGGATCAGTGTGTTTTATTTTATTCTGAACACTGGACCAAAGTCTCAAACCTTTATGGGCTGTTAATTTACTGATGGGTAGGGACTCTGCCTGTTAACTGCAATTGTAATACAATAAGAAACAACTACATTGCGTGTCTGAACATAGGCTATGGACTGCAACATAGGTTAACTAGGCAGAAAAGAAAAACTAAATAAATGAGCTGGAACACTTGTTGGCAAAAGTGCAATGTGTAGGTGCGCTTTCACATTGTGGCCATTTATACTGAAAAAAATGATAAGAAACTGCAGTAAATAAACAACAATACATGCAAATAACATTGGGTACTTAGTTTATACTATTTTGATAAAAAAATAAAGCCATCCCACTGCAACAAGTGCACCCCTCTGTTTTGAGGTCTGTTGACACAGAAAGGCGAACTACAAGAGTTGGGGTCCACCTTGTCGCAGAAGGATGGTCTTTACACTTTTTAGATCAAAATAATGTCCTGTTATTTGTATGTAATACTGTTTATTTATTGCAGGGTATTTGTTTTTTATACTAGGTTTAGGCAAAAAAGAAATAAATATAATAAATAAAAAACCTCCCAAATCCCTAATTTTCAAGAGAAAACTGATACAGAATGTGACTTCACTGTTCTGATAAAATTCCCCACTTTTCTAATTTTCCCAAACTGAAAGGGTAAACAAAAGTGACTATAGTGCTATAGCGTTATACCATAATCGATTTTACACTTCACTCCGACAGTGTTGGTAGGTGCCAGAGGATGGTTTCTATCTGTAGAATGTACAGTAGCTGAAAACTCAGCACTTAGATTGATGAAATGAACAGAAGATGATAATTTAAATGTTTCAATGTCCTTTATCTGAACCTTCATCAGAATAAGGCGGATTGCATAAAGGAAAGTACTAAATATTCCTATCTCCTTTACTTTATGCAATCCACCTTATTCTGAGGAAGGTCCAGAGAAAGGACCAAAAATGTCATGGACTATGTAGTTTTACATTTATAATCATTAAATAAAAGTGATGTTTTGTAGTATAATCCTATAAAGGCTTTAGACTTTTAGATCAGATTTGTGATCAGAAGAGTGAGCAAAGGAGTAATCAAAGCAAAAGGTGGCTACTTTGAAGAACCTAGAATATAAGACATATTTTCAGTTGTTTCACACTTTTTTGTTAATTATATAATTCCACATGTGTAAATTCATAGTTTTGATGCTTTCAGAGTGAATCTACAATTTTCATAGTCCTGAAAATAAAGAAAACTCTTTGAATGAGAAGGTGTGTCCAAACTTTTGGTCTGTACTGTATAGGCCCCTTTACATTTAGCGATGCACCGGCGATCCCGACCAGCGATATGACCCGGTCAGGATCGCTGGTGCATTGCTAAATGATCGCTAGTGAGCTTCCACACAGGAAGATCTCACAGCGATACAGCGGTCGTTACTTACCTTTCAGACGAGGCGATCCTGACGTCCTCCTGCCTGCGTCCACGCGTCGCTCGTCGGCACCAGCAGGAAGCGCCCGACGAGAAATGGAGTTGCGCGATCAGCGATGGACAACGGGGGAGCCGGTCGGAGGTAAGTATCACACATAGCGATATCGCTGCTGCGTCACCAAATCGGTGATGCTTTAGCGATATTGTTAACGATATCGCTATGTGTGAAACCCCCTTATGTGTCACACAGAAGGGAGTGTGCACTGATAAATGGCTGATTATGGGCATGTCTTTTTTTATCTCTCATAAACATGCATAACTTTCTTCTTCAAGGGCAACCTATAAAACCCTTTAAATGTGGATCAAAAACGATCATGTGAGATTTCTTTTAAAGTACGATATCACAAGTAACGCAAAAGAGTTCCACAATACAGTCCAGCAATTCCTTTAAAATACCCTCCAAAAATCTTCTTTATTTCACATTCAATAAAGCAGCATACAGACAAACACCAAAGAGGGGAAGGAAAAACCTACGTGTTTTGAGCTCTCCAAGTTCTTACTCATGGTATAATAGGAGCTTACAAAATAAAAAAACATTTAAAAATAAGTATCATCCCAAACATCGCCCCTCTTAATTAACTCTTAAAGTTACAGGACCTGAGTAAATGTATTATGTTTCAAACAGCATTAATATGAACATACAAAAACTATTACAAAAATAACAAAATAATCACTAACAATTATATAATAAATAATTGTTGTAACTCATACCTCAAGCTATTCCCGTGGCCAATTGCAGTGTCCAAAACCAGTGTCCGCTTAAACCTGCTTTAATCCATCTATATACCTGCCGAATAGCAAAAAAACTGAAATATTCCAAATCCTATTATGTTTCTCTACAAAGTGTTGGGCTACTATGGAGGCCTTTTTCTCTCTATTATTAATATTATTAACATGTTCAGAAATTCTTGTTTTTAACTTCCTGGTCGTACGCCTTACAGAAAAGAAATCACCAGGTGTACAATGAATAACGTCCATCACATTATGGATATCGCAGTTCAGAAAGGTAATTATTCTGAAAGAACGTATTGTTGTCACTTGTATAAAATTGATCCATTTTATTGGCCCACGTGCACATATTACATTTGTGGTTAATGCATTTCTAAAAACCCCGTTAATGATAACCAGGTTCTGGTGACTGCACCCTCCTGGAAAAGACTAGGCAATAAGTCACAGTGGAGAAAATGCAGTTAGACCAAAGATGCAGAATGATTTACTCCTAAAGGAAAATGTTAACAGCAATGATAATAACAATTAAGGCTTGGTTTTTTTTCGACACTTTTTAGTAGTCATTTTAATTAAATTAAAAATATAATCTATTTTGATGCAAAATGACACTACACTAAAAATATCACACCAGAGAGTACAAGGCACATAGGGGCCATACTTTCGGGAGGGGAAACGGATCGATTTTATGCAAGTAACAAAAAAAGTTCTTGAACCAAGTGCACCACTTTGAAATATTTGTCAAAAAAAAATCAAATAAGAAAAGTGACGCAAAACACGCAAATTATCGGTCCCAAAGTGTACTGTAAGTGTGAGATCTGTTTTTCACTGATACTTCTAATTTAGGCATAAAATAATTGTCATTCAGTAGGCTCCAACATAAATATAATTCATACACAGGCCAGAAATCTCATGATACGATTTAATAAGGTTTTATTTATTTATGTAGCGCTATCAAATTTCTTGGTGCTTTGCAGACATTATCATCACCGACCTCGATGGGACTCAGAATCTAAATTCCCAATCAGTATGTCTTTGGAGTGTGGGAGGAAACCGGAGTACCCAGAGGAAACCCACGCAAACACGGGGAGAACATACAAACTCCTTGCAGATGTTGTCCTTGGTGGGATTTGAACCCAAGGCCCCAGCGCTGCAAGGCTGCAGTGCTAACCACTGATCACCCATATTATTTTGTAATTATTAAAACCAGACAAGAAAACATTATTTTGGGTCATTTTTCTTATTTTATGAACGGGAATTATGTTATTCTGTTTTCTGTACTTGATTTCTGAGCTCTATTAATAACATTTAGAGATATATTTTACAGCAGACACATGAACCTTAGATGGCAAAGGACAGGTTCTGACGCATTGATTTGCATATTTGTATACAAGTATTTTCCAGGCATGCACTGATTTGCTCAAAGGACATTGAGCAGGAAGGGGAGAAAGGTGAAATGTGATATAACCTATTGCGAATGGTGGATCCTATGTTATCTACTGTACATAAAGGCGCTACCTGACATCACTATCCTATCTGTGATAAGAATGAGACTTGAAAGTTATTTGTGCTTAACTGGAAGTATCAGTATAACAAAATATATATATATATTTACATATATTTACAGTATATAAATTTATTTAAGGATAAGGATTTAAAGAGAATCAGATGTCAGCTGCTATGTAATCTGTGGACAGCATGAGGTAAAGGTTAAAAACACTGAACTCAACTATGTATCACATGTCTTGCTGTTTGGTGTTGTTTTCTTAAACTGAAGGTGTAATCACTTTGTAACTAATGTGGCCATGACTAGATAGTGATGTACTTGCAAGTTCAACTCCACCTTCTGTGATAAGCAGCTCACTGTCTATAGAGAAGGCCTGGTGTAGGCGGGGCTAGGTTCCTCAGCTCTGCTGCATTGCTAAATCTAAAAAGTTTTGGGCACCACATTTTAAAAAAGACATCAACAAACTGGAGCAAGTTCAGAAAAGAGCGACCAGAATGGTGACCGGTCTGCAAACCCTGTCTTATGAGGAAAGGTTGCAGGATTTGGGAATGTTTAGTTTGCAAAAGAGAAGACTGAGAGGAGACTTAATAGCTGTCTACAAATATCTAAAGGGCTGTCACATTGTAGAAGGATCAACTTTATTCTCATTTGCACAAGGAAAGACTAGAAGCAATGGGATGAAACTGAATGGGAAGAGACACAGATTAGATATTAGAAAAAACTTTTTGACAGTTAGAGTGATCAATGAGTGGAACAGGCTGCCACGAGAAGTGGTGAGTTCTCCTTCAATGGAAGTCTTCAAACAGAGGCTGGACAGACATCTGACTGGGATGATTTAGCGAATCCTGCTTTGAGCAGGGGGTTGGACCAGATGGCCCAGGAGGTCCCTTCCAACTCTACGATTCTATGATTCTAAAAGCTTTGTGTCAGAACTGCTGCACCCTGTTAACTAAGTGACACATTGCTGGAATCAGGGTCTTTTTGCCTACAATATGCTGCTCTAAGATGAGGTAGCAAAAAACTTTTAGACACATTACTTTTAGCCAGTATTAGATTATGTTCACACTTTGTGCTTTTGCTGCAGTTTTTTAATGCAAATTTTCAGCTGCCTTTTAGAGTACCAGCAAAGGTTATGAGATTTCAGGAATCTCATGCAAACACATTGGAATTTTTTCCTGACTAATTTGCAAAACTACTGCGTTTTTGCAAACTGCAGCATGTCACTTCTTTCAGCTTTTTTGGAGCGTTTTTTTCAACCAAGAAAGCAATAAGTGCAAAAATACCCCACAGGTATTGTGTTTTGCCGTGCTTTTAGTGCAAAAACCTAAGGAAGTTGCATCATTTTTTTTTTTTTTGGGGGGGGGGGCCTCTAAACTTTATCAACATGCACAAGAGACAATAAAAATGCAGCAAAAACTCAGCAAAACCTGCTTTTTGTAAACCACTTCTTTACTGCCAAGAGAGCAGGTTTTTGCCTGCAGAAATACACACAGCAAAAGCGCAACTTATGAACATAGCCTAAAAGTGCCTTTACATACATGCCGTTAGTTTGAGGTATAAGATTCTGATAGGTTCACTGTAAGCTTAGCAGTTAAAGTGAAAGTTGATCGCTTTTAAGATTTATTTTTAATATAGTGATACTCAAAATGTAAAAAAAATCACAATATAAAAACCTAATTTCAACAGTAGGTAATTTTCTGATAACTCATTCACTTTATAGACCATCTTTAAAAGGAACCTGTCACCAGGTTTGGCCGATATGAGTTATGGCCTCCGACTTTCAGGGCTTATCAACAGCATTCTATAATGCTGTAGATAAGCCCTGGAACCGACCTGAAAGATAAGAAAAATAAGTTTTATTATACTCACCCGGGTAGCGGTCTGGTCTCATGCGTATCACAGGTTCTGGTCCAGCACCTCCCATCTTCTTGCAATGTCACCCTCCTGCTTGCTTCATTTCTCCCCGACATCGCACTTCTGGCGTACTTATCTGCCCTGTTGAGGGCAGAGCAAAGTACTGCAGTGCGCAGGTGCCAGGAAAGGTCAAAGAGCAGCGTCTGCACACTGCAGTACTTTGCTCTGCCCTCAACAGGACAGATAAGTATGCCTGCGCAGGAGTGCTATTCCGGGGAGCCATGAAGCAAGTAGGAGGGCGGCATCACAAGAAAATGGGAGGTGCCAGACCAAGACCTGCGACACCCATCGGACTGGTCCGCCCCCCGGGGAGTATAATAAAACTTATTTTTCTTATTTTGCAGGTCGGATCGGGGGCTTATCTACAGCATTATAGACTGCTGAAGATAAGCCCTGAAAGGCGGTGGCCATAACTCATATCAGCCATACCTGGTGACAGATTCCCTTTAAAGTCACTAGGTTTTGCCACTTAATCTGATAGCAGCATAATGTAAAGACACAGAATATGATTCCAGTGATGTGTCACTTACTGTGCTGCTTGGTGTAGTTTTAGTGAAATCATTATTTTATTAGTAAAAGATTATCGCTAGAGGACTAGTAACCTGCTTCCAGGTTTTTCTCCATACTCATGAGCCCTGTATAACTTCATCCCCACCAATCATCAGTTGCTTTCTGCCTATACACAGGTTACAATGAAAGCTGCTAATCAGTGGTGTGGGTGGGATTATACAGAGCTCAGGTTTCAGAAAACTGGTATTTCAGCAGCAGATAAGACAGTTTTTAAAGCGGACCTTTCATCAAATATTTTCTATTGAACTGGACATAAAATGTAATAGTGGCAGCAGAGTGGAATAAAACTTTTTTCTTGTTTCTTTTTTGTCTTATTTTCATTTTGCCTCTCTGGTGAGGATATATCAGCAATCAAAATATTTAGCACTTAATGAGAAGTTTTTTTTAAAAGTCAACATCGGTGTTATCAAACAGTTTTCACTGGGGGTGTGTACTTCTTGTATGATGCTGACCAATCAAAAGCAGGCAGCAACACAGCAGAGAAAGAACTGAAAAAGGTCCTCTTTGATCAAAACTGCAGCACCCAGTAAAGTCTGTGACACACTGCTGGAATCATGGTCGCTTACGTTATGGTGCTTTCAGATGTGGTAGCAAATATTAGGTGACAGATTACCTCTCAAGGTATTTTTCCTCCAAAGGGAATGATGGCATACTATTGGACTTTTATCAGTCCCTTAAAGTGGATTGTCCGTGGAGGACCACATCATAATGTTTATACATAGCTGTAGTTCAGAACTACACATGGGCAGTAGTGTGGCTCAGTGGTTAGCACTGCAGCCTTGCAGCTTTGGGGTCCTCTGTTCAAATCCCACCAAGGACAAAATCTGCAGGAAGTTTGTATGTTCTCCCCCGGGGTTTCCTCGGGGTTCTCCAGTTTCCTGCCACGCTCCCAAGACAACATACCGATAGGGAAATTAGATTGTGAGTCCCAATGGGGACAGCGATGATAATGTCTGTAAAGTATAGTTGAAATAATGGTGCTATATATGTGAGTAAATTTTAAAAAAAATGTCAGAGCAGCAGAAAAGTTACAGAGCTGCACTCAGAGAAGGTAGATAAAGCTCAGTTTGCTATCTTAAGCCCTAACAGCCAATGGGCAAAAGTTTATTTAAAGCATATTATTATTATTACAACCTTTTTTAAAGGGGTTTGCCCCTTTGAAAAAAACTATTACCTATGCCTATATGTTACATTAAAAAATCAACTGAGCTTTACTTACCCTCTTGGGACCAGCCCAGTCTCTGTTGTTTTATTTCACTGGTGATGTCATGGTGACAGCTTTACAACCAATTTCTGAGCTTAGAGGCTCTGCGAAGTACACAGCGCAGGCTGCTGAGCTCACTGATTGACTGCTGCTCTGTCAATATTACATCATGGCTCTAGCCAAACACCAAAGACCGGGCACTGGCAGAGACATGGGCGTACCCACCGAGGGGCAGGGGGGCACAATGAAAGAACACCTCCTGGCCACGGCCAGGGTCGGTCTCGCCTGGCGGGGTACCGGGGATTTTCCCAGTGGGCCCTTGGCTGAGGGAAGGAGAAGAGGAGAAGAAGGAAAAAAAAGTCTGCGGTTTTAAGGGGTGAGGAGACATGGGATGATGATGGTGTTGATGGGCTAAGGGGGTAAGTAAAGCTTGGCTATTTTTTTTAAAGGCTATAGGCAAACTTTTTTTGAAAAGAGATAACCCCTTTAAATAAAATGTTGCAGCACTAGGTAAAGAGTTGGGGACACTGTATTCCCATACCCTGCAAAGGAGAGAATAGCTAGACCTCCATAGAAGTAATCCATGGAAGTTCGATAAACCGCTGCAGAATTACCCCAACACAGAGTACATTGAGAAATATCTCAAAACAATTATGTTTTACTGTTCTAATATGATTCCCAAACATGAAATGGCAGCATCCAGCACAGTTTCCTCATGTAGCTCATTTCAAAGTGTCTTTCTTCTACTGAATAAAGCATGGAATGTAGGACACACCTGAATGTAGCATGTGTTAGTTTTTGTGCCTGCAGCTACATTCCTAGTACAGACTTTACATTTACTATCAAGATCTATAATGGTGTACATTTTCGCTATACACTATACTGTAAATGTATCTGTATGAGTAAATCCACTCAAGTCATTCCAGCTTATGTGAGTGCAATAGGAATGAATGCAGTATCAGCACTTGGCAAAGAGGTGATTCATTACTATGGCAAGATGCAATGCCTCCTTTGTAGTATTTTCTTACATTTTAACACTGCTGGCAACATGTTATCATACATATACCTATATAAATAAACCTATATATACACTAAGGATAAAATACATAATATGAAGTTGACAACAGTCAGTAGAAATGACATCTCTCTGTATATATGTATTCATATAAAAATTCTCAAAGGATGGCTCATCATGTTCCTAGGGCTCTTTATAATCACATTTAATAAGTTACTGTGTCTGGCAAAATTGAAATGATCATCTACTGTTTATTTTGATGACTGATTTAGAAACATGAATGACCCACTGTAAAATATATATTCAGTCTACAAATATTTCAGTGATTCATTGATCACACACGATTAAAAAGATGAATCATGCTATGTGCTCCCACGCTATTCTTAAGGGAGCATTCAATAGTGTTCATTTAGGAAGGACAGGAATATGTGAAATTTAGAAGTGGTAGACAGCTACTATAATAAATATATTATATATATATATTCATTCAAACAATGTGAAAAACATATAGCCAGCTCACCATAAAGGAGTTCCTCTTGATGCAGTAATCGGTGTTCACCCTATACTTTGCACAGATTTTTTTTTTTTTTTTGTGAAGGAGGAAAAGAGGAAAGGGAGAGGATAAGAAAAGGGATAGAGTTCATGTATGAATTTACAAAAGATTATATCTTTATCTTAAACCTACTCTATGATATTATACCTTCTGAGAGTTATTTTTGTGATTGTTTCTGATGTTTAGATCATGCCTACTATATGATGTATCTTTTCATATATGTTTATATATTGTTGTTTTTTGTGGCAGTTATTCCATATCATTGCTGATTCATTACTAAATGTTTATATCATTTGTCTATGTATAAAACATGTTCAATATAGGTATTTTTCTGGCAACATTTTTGAACTGAGTTTCAACCATCTACTCAGATGATTTTAATTGGTTTGTTCCACTGTTTTAATTAAGGGTCATTTGAATATGTTCCACAAAGGAGGATATATTGCTAGTGTTGGAGCTCAGTTCAAATAGGACCGTGAGGAAGGCACATAGTGCTGAAACATGTGGTCCCTTGCTGGAATGCTACTAATTGATTGGAGTTCCTTATACTTTTTATGACATAATGGATTAATAAAGAAGAAGTTTTTACAAATCTGGTGGACTTTCATCCTTTTGCTGGATCCCAATTTCCTTTTATATATATATATATATATATATATATATATATATATACACACACCACAAACAAATGACAACAAGAGGCAAAATGGACAATCAATCGCTTCCTTTAACCATCATCCTCTCAACTGGAATTTTGGACCACTCTTCTATTGCCAGCTGCTCCAGGTTTCTCATATTACGATCTCTCAACAGGTGTTCAAAGGTATTTAGATCTGGACTCATTGCTGGCCACTTCAGAACTCTCCAGCGCTTTGTTTCTATCTATTTCTGGGTGCTTTTTGAAGTATGTTTGGGGTCATTATTCTGCCTGAGGATGCATGTACTAGGATGCAAATACAGCTTTCTGGTGTTATGCTGTGACGGTCTTCAGTAAGGAAGAGGGGCTTCGAACTGTTCCTGGAGCTGGGACCCTATCCCTGTTCCCGGGGGTACTCTTAAAGGTAAAGAGGCCTAAGTCTCCGACCTTACTATGCTCCTGTAAAAACCCTAGTCTGTCCCCTCCCGCAACCTATGAGTCATGGGACAGAAATTAAAGGTAAACCAGTCAAAAAGACTAGACCAGGATAACCGAAAACCTCTATCATAGAAAAGTATTAACCAATAATAGGGAGGAGGATAGGGACAAGGAGGAATAAACCGAATAGGAAAAGGGAACATGAGGTAAACACACAGCAAACTCCAAACTACAACTACTTAGGTTTAGCACACAGCACAGGAAAATTAATCTTTCACAGGCAGAACCTGTGTATATAGAGGGAGTGAAAGGTAAGCGGTTGCAGCTGAGAAAAAAACAGGATGTATGGTCTCAGCACCAATGGAAAGAGTCCTTAACCCTCTCAGCACTGAAGGAAAAGAAAATCCATTTAAATTAGGACATGAATCACACCATCTCTATAGAGGACTGCGATTCATTACCCAACGTAACTCCAAGTCTTCCAGGGGGTTGTGACACCCTTGTGACAACTGGGCACTACATTGCGACCCAAAATCCAGTCAAGGCACCCAGTGCCAGAAGTAGCAAAATAACCCCTGAACATCTTTGAACCTCCAACACAGAGGCGGACACTGACAGCTTGGGTCCCCTGTGCAAGAAAGGTGTCTAGGCCCCTCTCCTATGGCAACAAAGATTTTATTTATATATATATATATATAGCAACACATACATAGTCTCCTTTATTATGTATATTGCCGTCCCTTATTTTACAGTACCCTCTCGTTATGTACAGGACCGTCCCTTACATATTGGATTATATAGAGCCCTGTTTTTATTACATAACATCCTGTCTTGTTAGCTGTATAATGCAATGATTGCTGATGGAGCATAGGAAAGCTTCTTTTCTAACGGAGGAGCTAATGGACTGGTAGTCTGGTCACAGTCTCCTCCATCAGCAGTCATTTTATATCTAACAAGAGAGGGGACTATGTAATAAAAGAGGCACTGTGAATAACAAAAATAACAAGAATAAACTATGTAAGTGACAGCACTGTACATAACAGCAGAGGAAGCTATATAATAAGGGACGGCATCATAAAAAGTGTCTACACTATATACTAAAGGACTGTGTTAGACATAATAAGAGATAATAATGCCTTCCTCCACCTCCCCCTGTTCCTAAATCTATTATAAATCCCCCTTCCTACCATCCCAATCCCCCACACCCCTCATTTTCCTCCCCCTGCATCCTATTATTGTCCTCTCCCCCACCCCAATCATTGCCCTCTTCACCACCTCCATCATTGCTTTCTCCCCCACCACCCCATCGCACATTCCACCACCTCCATCATTGCCTTCTCCCCCACCACCCCATCATTGCTCATTCCTCCATCATTGTCCGTTCCTGTCCTTTCCACCACCACCATCATTGCCTTTTCCCCCACCACCTCATCAATGCCCATTCCACCACCTCCATCATTGCCTTCTCCCCCACCACTCCCATCATTGCCCTTTCCACCATCATTGTCCGTTCCTGTCCTTTCCACCACCACCATCATTGCCTTTTCTCCACCACCTACATCATTGCTTTCTTCACCACCACCCCATCATTGTCCTTTCCACCACCTCCATCATTGCTTTCTCCTCCACCACCCTCATTATTGCCCTCTCCATCACCCCATCATTGCCTTCTCCCCCACCACCTCCATCATTGCCTCCTTCCCCACCACCCCATCAATGTCCTTTCCACTGCCATCATCATTGCCCTCTCCAACACCACCCCTATCATTGCCCATTCCACCACCTCCATCATTTTCTCCTCCCCACCACTTCCATCATTGTCCTTTCAACTGCCACCATCATTGCTTTCTACAACATCACCCCCATCATTGCCTTCTCCCTCATCACTGCCCTCTCCTCCACCTATACACAGGACCATTCCCCTCTCTGCACATTCCCCAGCAGCAACACACACATACATACATACACACAGCACCTCTCACCTCTCCGCGTGCTCTCCTGCAGCATCACAGTCAGCTTCCTCTTTCTGTCACAGCGGCCGCAGCGCTGAATGAAGATATCATCCAGCCGCGCTGCTGACTGTGTGAGAGACAGGAAGCGCGGGCATGGAGCAGGACGGAACGCTGCAGCTCCGCTGCCATTTTCTTCTGCAGGCTGCGGAGCTGCAAGGATCTCTCCCTACACACCGCACATGAGGTCAATCTGGCCAAGGGCCCCACGGAGCCTTGGGGCCAGATAAACAGACTAGATTGCCCTCATTATTAGCCGCCCTGCAGGGGGCCCCCAGAGCCTCTGGGCCCCAATGCAGCCACACTAGCTGCACATGCGGTATGTCCGTCCCTGCTCCAACGTATTTGACTGTAGGTACTGTATTCTTTTCTTTGTAGGTCTCGTTCCATTTTTTGTAAACAGTAGAATAATGTGCTTTAAAGCTCTCTCTTGGTCTTATCTGTCCACAATATGCTTGGCCAGAAGGATTTTGGCTAAGGCTGGTTTCACACTAGTGTTTTTTTGCGCTGTTTTTTAGCTCAAAAAAAGCATGCTTTTTTTCCCTATCTTTTACATGGGTGCGCATAGGTGCGCATACACATGCGTTTGTACGCGTTTGTATGCGCATGCGATTTTTTTGTAGTGTGTGCTCGGGCGCACAAAATGCATCCTGTTGCATTTTTTGTGCGTCCGACTTGCCCCCAAAAAACGAATGCGCATTCAATGCGTTTTTTTTTTACAGCCAAACACCCATTAAAAAAATGCACCAAAACCCGCAAAAAAACGCACACAAGCGCATGATGCGGTTTTTATGTGCGTTTGCACTGCTCACGGTGCGCAGCGCAAAAAGAACGCAAGTGTGAATGTAGCTTAACTCACGCACATTTTGGCTAACTACAATGTAGCTTTTTATGTCTCTGTGTCAACAGTGGGGTCCTCCTGAGTCTTTTGCCATAGCATTTAATTACAATTTTGATGGATAATTCATGCAGACACTGATGCACTCAGAGCCTACAGGACACCTTGAATTTCTTTAGAACTTCATTAGGACTGCTTTTCCACCATATGGACTATCCTGCCTTGCAACATTTCATCAATTTTTCTCTGCCGTCCACATCATGAAGATTAGCTACAGTGACTTGGGTTGTAAACTTGATTGTGTGGGCAGCACGGTTGCTCAGTTTTTAGCATTGTTGCTCAGCAGCGCTGGAGTCCTGGGTACAAATTCCATCAAGGACAACATCTGCAAGGAGTTTGTATGTTCTTCATGTGTTTACATGGGTTTCCTCCGGATACTCTGGTTTCCTCCCACACTCCAAGACATGCTCATAGGGAATTTAGATTGTGAACCCCATTGGGGACAGCAATCATAATGTACTGTATGTAAAGTATTGTTGAATATGATAGCACTATATAAGCAATGCAAAATAAAAAAAAAAATAGATATGTTGCTCATCATGGACAAAAGAACATCAAGATCTCTGGAGATGGACTTGTAACATTGGGATTGTTTATATTTTTCAACAATTTTGGTGCTCAAGTCCTTAGGCCTATTTCACACATCCGTTTGTCACCATCAGTCAAAATCGGCCGATTTGCAAAAAAAACGGATCCGCCATTTATCTTGGCGGATCTGTTTTTTTTCCCCATTGACTTTCATTATCGGCGGATTTTGACTGAGGATCATCCGTTGCATCCGTATTTCTGCGGATCCGCCAAAATTTTGGCGTCCACTGAGATCACCGAACTGACAATGCAACGTTTTTTGTTGTCCGGATCCGTATTTTCCTCTTTTGCTACATGTTTAACCCTAAATCCAATCTGGCTGCTGGATAAAAAATCTCTCTCTCTCCTCCACTCACCGCCTCATCCCCCAAGATCTCGCCTCATCGCCCGAGATCTTGCCTCATCGCCCGAGATCTCGCCTCATCGCCTGAGATCTCGCCTGCACTCACCGCGACATCGCCCGAGATCTCGCCTCCTCTGACCTCTACATCGCCGGTAGTCATTTTTTCTTTTCAGCCGCGGTTCCTTTAAAATTCCGAAATCGGCGGATCCTTGCGCACCAACGGTCCGGTGGCTCCCGTTGGTGTTTCATCGCCCACAGATCCGTTATCCGCCATTTTAGCGGCTGCCAACGCACAGGAAAAACGTAAGTGTGAAACAGGCCTTAGACAGTTCTCTTCTCCTATGTATGTTATCCATGCTTAGTGTGGCACACACACACACATACAATGCAAAGAATAAGTCAACTTTTCCTCTTTTTATCTGGTTTTGTTCCAATATGCACAAAGAAAATAAGCATGAATATTGCAAAATATGTGCAATTGCAATTATTTTCTATGAGAAATACTTCATTTTCTGGAAATTTCAAGGGTGCCAACATTTTAGAAAATGACTGTGTATGCAGTAGGTATGCAAAGTATTCAAACCCCTTTAGATTTTCCACTCTTTGCTTCGTTGCAGCCATTTGGTAAATTCAAAAAAGTTCATTTTTTTCTCATTAATGTACATTCTGCAACCCATCTTTACTAAAAAAAACTAATGTAGAAATTTTTGCAAATTTATTAAAAAAGAAAAACTGAAATATCACATGGTCATAAGTATTCAGACCCTTTGCTCAGTATTGAGTAGAAGCACCCTTTTGAGTTAGTACAGCCATGAGTCTTCTTGGGAATGATGCAACAAGTTTTTCACACCTGGATTTGGGGATCCTCTGCCATTCTTCCTTGCATATTCTCTCCAGTTCCATCAGGTTGGATGGTGAATGTTGGTGGACAGCCATTTTCAGATCTCTCCAGAGATGCTCAATTGGGTTTAGGTCAGGGCTCAGTCAAGAATGGTTACAGAGTTGTTCTGAAGCCACTCTGTTGTTCTTTTAGCTGTGTGCTTAAGGTCATTGTCTTGTTGGAAGGTGAACCTTCGGCCAAGTCTGAGGTCTAGAGCACTCTGGAAGAGGTTTTCATCCAGGATATCTCTGTACTTGGCTGCATTCATGATTCCTTCAATTGCAACCAGTCGCCTTGTCCCTGCAGCTGAAAAATACTCCCATTGCATGATGCTGCCACCACCATGTTTCACTGTTGGGATTGTATTGGGCAGGTGATGAGCAGTGCCTGGTTTTCTCCAAACATACTGCTTAGAATTATCACCAAAAAGTTCTATCTTCATCTCATTAGACTAGAGAATCTTATTTATCATAGTCTGGGAGTCCTTCATGTGTTTTTTAGCAAACTCTATGTGAGCTTTCATATGTCCGGCACTGAGGAGAGCCTTCTGTCAGGCCACAATGCCATAAAGGCTGACTTGTGGAGGGCTGCAGTGATAGTTGACCTTGTGGAACTTTCTCCCATCTCCCTACTGCATCTGTGGAGCTCAGCCACAGTAATCTTGGGGTTCTTCTTTACCTCTCTCACCAAGGCTCTTCTCCTATGATTGCTCAGTTTGGCTATGCAGCCAAGTCTAGGAAGACTTCTGGTGGTCCCAAACTTCTTCCATTTAGGGATTATGGAGGCCACTGTGCTCTTAGGAACCTTGAGTACTGAAGAAATTCTTTTGTAACCTTGGCCAGATGAATGCCTTGCCACAATTCTGTCTCTGAGCTCCTTGACCAGTTCCTTTGACCTCATGATTCTCATTTGGTCTGACATGCACTGTGAGCTGTGACGTCTTATATAGACAGGTGTGTGCCTTTACAAATCAAGTCCTATAAGTTTAATTAAACACAGCTGGACTCCAATGAAGGAGTAGAACCATATCAAGGAGGATCACAAGGAAATGAACAGCATGTGACTTTTTTAATAAGTTTGCAAAAATGTTATACAGCTCTGACAAAAATTAAGAGACCACTACACAGTTTTAGAAAAATCAGCTTCTCTACATGTCTGACAGCCATTCCATTCCAGTGTCAGTTGAAGTCCAAACAGAGTATACCTCATTCTACTTAATGTGCTTCTGATTAGGTGATCACCTGAACCAAATTTTATTTAACGAAGGAAAGTATAAAAAACCCTGCTATGTTGTTCACAATCTTCTTGCAAAAGGACAAGCTGGATGGCAAAACAAGTGCTTGTAATATCCCAAAAGTAATAGGAATGAAAAAAAAATCTTTTAACCATGCCAAAGGAGTTGAAAAGTATTGAGTGAGGAAAAAAGGGCTCAATTCTGGCTTTACTAGCACAGGGATAAAGTGAGCATCATGTTGCCTCCATCCTTA